>NC_028644.1:12454504-12466420 GCF_001406875.1 Solanum pennellii | reverse complement strand
AAATTATTAAACTTACCCCACTAATTTCATAAAGTTTGTCATGAATAGTCCAAAACACCCTTTTAAAACCTTTAGCAGATATCCGACCAAGTTGGGGTTACGCAACTTGTGACGGTACGTCGTGTCTATGACGGTCCGTATTGCAGGTCCGTCACAAAGTTCAGAGAGTTAAATTCAGTAAAGGGTTTGTGACGGTCCGTCGTACCTACGACGGTCCGTCCTGCAGTTACGTCGTGAAGTTCAGAGAGTCGATCTCAGTACCCAGATTTCAGAGTTGAAGTGTTTTGGAACGAAGACCCTCGACGGTCCGTCGTGACCATGACGGTCCGTCTCGTGATCGGTCGACCTAGTCAGTTATTTTCAAAAATAATTCTACTGTTCGAATCGACTAAATAGGTTGTTACATATCTGTTGTGGTATCCTTCTATAATAATTTTTGCAAGTATGTATATTTTCATTATTCATTTTGATCTTTTAATAATTATTTTCTTATTTTGGCAGGTTATAGGTAACTGTCCATTTTCTATGTTGTATGGTTTAACTTTTTCTAACCATTTTATTCCTAATGTAATATTATGATTTCCTTGGTAAATTTTTAACGGTATAAGAACCCAATATCCCCAGCGGAGTCGCCATTCTGTCGCGCCCCATTTTCACAAAAAAATGGGTTTTGTGCACGACCTAACAACTCTTTTGGGATTTTGAGTTTGGAGTCGCCACCTAACGAATTAAGGCGCGTTAGGGCACCTATCTAACCTAACTAGGTCTAGCTAAGGTCAACGAGCTAGAGATCGGGGTAAGGGTTCAAATTACCTCGAGGGGAAGGTGTTAGGCATCCCTCGAGGTCCACAAATGTGTGTCCTGGCCGTGTCTCATGCAATCTATGTAGGGGTTACAAGTAGCAATCAAGGTCACTTCATTATTATTAATTAATATGCTTGCTAAGTGATAACAAATATAAAACAATTAGGTCTATTTTTTATTTTATCAATTTAAACATGCAAGGCTAGGTGATAGCAATAAATAAACAGTCGGATTTATTTTTTTATTTATTTTATCATACGAGACTATGTTATAAAAAAAATTGGCAAATATTAAGAAATTAATATGTGCGAAAGTAAAGTTTGAAAATTGATAAGTTTTGAGTAGGAATTTTTATTTAAAAAAAATGTTTGTTTCTTTATAGGGGTGATGCCACGATATTGTTGATCGCGCTCCTCCACCACAGAAACAATTTTTTGTTTGAGGTCAGTCTTTAAAAAATAATAATAGTTTTTATTTTGAAAATGATTTTTAAGATTTAGTTTGCATATAGACACATAAATATTTACATATAAATACAGATAATTCCGTTTGAAATTCATGGGTAGGTGGTTCTTCCGGGGACGGGTCGGTTTAACTTAAAAATTGGAACTAGACCTCGTAGTTCCTTTGACTTTCTCACTAACGATAGGTTAGGAGATAGTGCTTAGAATTTATTTTCAAGAATAAACGGTGTAATAATCAATCCAAAATTTTAAAGGAGAATAGAATAATGTCTTTTTTTAAAAAAGTTGCAAAAAAAAATTTGTAACAAAGAAAAATCAGTAGAACATTAATGTAGTAAATTTATTAAATGCAAAAATTCTACAATGAAATGTATTCAAAAGCCAAGTAATTTGTTAAATGCATGAAATGATTTTAATTTAATATCATTATTATTTTAAGAAAACAACATATTGCATCACAAGTGTGAAATCTTCAAGAGGACAAATAAGATTACTAATGAATAATATTAGCTAATTTAAAAAGGGAAAAAAAAATATGCACAACAAATTTTATTTTTATTATGGATAAGATAAAAGTTTATTTACAAGCCTATAGACATGATTTCTAGGTGTTCAAAAGACGGAGTAACACATATATGCATGATTTTGTAAATCTAAATGATATGAACGTTTTAAATCCTTAGGCATGCTTTCTACGTGACAAGACAATGCTAAAAAGTTATAACATTTTAAACACCTAATCAGCCTACTAAATTATTATGATTTGATTTTAACATTCAAAAATTAATGGAATCTAGTTATTTTTTTAAGACTTATTAACAAAAGCGTCAAGCAATTTGAAATTGGTTAGATTATAACACCTACAAACAATAATTCTAGGTCGTTAAAGATAAATCTATAGGCATGATTCCAAACTTTTTTTAAAAAATAATTACAATGAAAAAGTATGTAAATCCCCTTACCCTAGACGATCCCCCAAATAAATTTATATATATGAGCTTTAGAGTTATACAAATGTTACAACATTCAAATAAATAAAATAAGAATAAAAAAAATATAGGTTCAAATAAACAAATAAATCTTTCTTCATGGCTAATCTTCAACTTGAACTTCAAGTTTGAAACCTGTCAAAGCAATCAAATAACGGTTAAGTAGATTAGGAATGGTAGTAATGAAAAAACAAGTTGATCCAACCTTTACTTGAACAAATGCAAAATAGCAAAATAGCGAAGAAGAACACTTGAATGTTTACCGGAATGTTATTGTATTGTTAGAGTAGCAAGAGTGTAATGAGAGAAGGACGAGTGATGAGAGAACTTGTGATTGAGAGTGAATGAGTGTATGAGATGATGAAATAATGAAGGGAGGGGGTCTTATTTATATAGCAAAGAGGGGAAACAAAATAAGGAAAAGAAATATTTAAAGGAATCAATTAAATATACTGTTTTCCTTGTTATAAAAGAGGACCAAATCAGAAAGTTATAAAATATTTCATTACCAAATATAAACAAGCAAGAATAAATTAATAGAATAATATAGATTTTCCTTAGATAAAACATTACCAAATCAATAAAATATTTTACCATACTAATTTATAATTTTACAAAAAATTAAAAAAGTAAAAATCTACTTCAATTTATTTAACACAAGCAAATAAATAATTAATGATAGTCAATTAATGCAACATAAAAGCAGGTAAGGAAAGAAATATTTACGCAATGTTAATGATCAACTTACACTTCAAATACTTATTTCTGGGACATCTACCTTAATTTATTGAAATAACAGGTAACAGATTCTAATAGCAAAGCAAATAATCAATTGTAAAAATAATATGGTGGTTTGGATTAAACGATAGAAATAATCAATGCAATTTTTTTGGCAAATTACCCAATTATTGCCCAATTTCATCGAATCATATGCAAAAGTCAGCCACAAGCAATTAAGACCAACATATTCACCGAAGGCAGCCATGTGGAGAAACTAATCTTGAAAAAAGATTGGATCAAAATCATAATCCTACTTAAATAATGCTAAAACAAATGAACAAATTCATACAAATCCGCCTAAAACATGTACAAGAAGAGATAATCTGAGCATTAATGAAGAATTTTAAAAGATAAAACTAATCGGACGGATCTTTTATGAATCGTTTTTAATAACTCAAAATTCTTGACAAATAGATGCTCCGCCGGAGCTTGCTGCTGGTTCCGGTGGTCCTCGTCTGGCTGCTGATTGTTCACCAAGCGTTGCTGCTTGTGTTTGCTGGCCGGAGTCGCTGGAGTTGCTGATCATCAGAGTTGCTCTCTGTTGTTGCTGGTGTTTTCTTGTTCTCGAGTTACTGCCTGCACGCACGGCTGCTCGTTGTGGCTGCCGGCTAGTGAGGGCGCTAGTAGCTGCAGAAAAAAGAGAAGAGAAAGGTAAAGAAGAAGGGAAAGAGAAGAGACGGGAAGGGAGAAGAGGGATGAAGGAGGGGAGGAGACGAGAAAGGGAGAAAGACGGAGAGAGGGAGGAGGAACGACGGGAGAGGGAGAAGAAGAGGGAAGAGAGGGAAAAAGAAGAAGAGAAGAAGAAATGAAGGAGGAATGAGAGGCGGGAGAGGGGCAGTTGCTTGTGGCTGCTCTCGCCGGAGCTAATGGAGAAGAGAGAGTGGGTGGCTGGTGGCTGCAAGGAGAGGCGAGGGAGGAGAGAGGGGGAAGAAAAAAAAGAGGAAGAGAATGAGTTAAAATTTTAGGCTTTCGGATCTTTTGGTGCTGAAGAAAGCGAATGGGAAATTTAATCACAACCGTTGGTTTAATAAGAGATGAAGGGTAAAATAGATGGGTGAGATTAAGAGATGAGATGTATTGAATCAGATTGGATTGAATATGGAATGGCTACAATTGCAATTAAAATGGTTAGAATTGAAATGAAAGAGGGGCTATGATTGTAATAAAAATTTAATTAGAGTAGCTAGAATTGAAAGAAATTATAATAGAATAGGGTAGAATTTAAATAATTTTAAGGAAAGTGTAGGAATTACTATTTAATTAAAATACTACATATGTTAAATATTTTTTGATAATTGAAAATTATTCAAATTTTAAAACATTTGAAATTCATTAATAATTTTAAAATGTTTTAGTAATATTTACGATAATTTTATAAAGTAAAACATACTAAAATATATAATTTTCAAGCAAAGTCGACTAAAAATTCTAAAATTTAAAATATGTATTTAATCGAATAGTATTCCTAAAAAATGTTCAAAGGTCGGTCAAAATTGGGTGTCAACAATGATCATAAAATCGACTTGTTTTCTAAATAGGTGCATGTTGGGTAAAAGTTGTACCAACAACAGTTTTAAGAAAATGACTTCATACTCTATTCATGCACATATGTGAAACATGTATACATTATTTTTTTTTTGAAATTTTGTTTTTTTGTTGCCATCTCAAGAAGAACAATAGCATGGTGACTCTTTGAAGCATATTGAGCATATGATAAGGTTGAAAAGCGATTTCGTCACTATGTCTTATGAATATGGAGCTCTTATATGTTATGTATCATGAATTAAGTACTATGTGTAATGTTATGTTATGTGCTATAAGGAGTTGTGATACACTCCTATGAGTTGTGACTCGTTATTATTTTATGTTGTTGCTTGCTTGTGCTGCTAGTATTGGGTCTATTCCTACCCTCCAAAAGATTTTGCTGTCATTATGGGACGAATGTTCTGAAGGGAGGATAATGTAACACTCCGGAAATTCCATGACATAGTCTAGAGATTAATCCATCGAGTAATGTTTAAAATTATTTTTCTAGACATATATTAATGTAATAAAATCATTTGGAAAAGGTTAGAGCCAAGACGACTAAGATAGACCATGACGTTCGGAAACTAGCTAATTTAAACTAGTTGACGTCCATCTGTTTGGTGAAGGTCTCGAAGTGTAAAATCAAGTCCAAAACATGTAAACTGACCTTCCATAGGTAGTATGTACTACACAGGGTCCAAACATTCGGTAACAACACCCCAAGACCACCCTAGAAGTCCTTGGGGAGGACCCAAACATGGGTGGGTAGGCTGTCTAGTAGCCTGGGAGCAGGCAAGAGTGGAGGCATAGAGTGCGACGTTTGCCTTACACGAGGTATTCTGCCTCAAGATTTGTGAGGCAACCTTGCGGCGCGAGGCTGAAACGCGCCTCACTGCCTCTACTCAAAAACTAAATAAAAATGATGGGATTTGGCCCCACGACACGCAGCTACTTCCCCTAATCATTAAAGTCATATTTTTGATAATTCAAATAATTAAAAAGACCCTTTTGAATGGAGGGTCTTTTGAGTAATTCATAGGATGACTATATATTGATATTAAGTCAGTTTTAGACCACTTTTACACGTCCTAAAACAGATGAAACGAAATTTCTCTCATTCTCTCAAGAACACACTCTTCTCCAAATTTTATTGAAAAATAAGAAGAGCTTAAGGAAGAAGACGAAGACTTCATGTTTTTCATCCAATTTTCGTGGATTCTTCATGTATAAGGTATGGGTTTTTCACTCTTGGGATTTCATTCCCTAAGAGGTCCTTTAAATGATATGTTTTAAAGAATTTCAAATACTAGGGTTTTTACTCTACGAAATGGATTTTTTTCCTAACCCTAGATTTATGATTTTCAATTAAAAGTAAGTGTGTTCTATGGTCTATTCTAGACGATATGATGAGTAGGTTGTTATTTATGTTCGAATTTCGTGTGAAGCATGTTCTTGTCTACATGATCATATCGTATGATATTTTCTACTATTTGACAATATGAAAATATAGGGATTGGAATTAAGACTAGAATGAACTCTTAAATGACCCTTATCCTTTAACCTACAATATGCATTGATCTTGTATATGATTTTAAGAGTTGTTATTGATTATGATATTGAGTATTTTACTATGTTAAGGTTATTAATGTTATTAGTTGAACTTAAGTTCTGGAATAAGGTTCTTGGAAGCAAGAGGTAATTCTTCTAAAGTTGTGATTACTCGACAATGTTTATGTTAGCCTATAAATCATGATGATATGTTGTGAAAGTATGTATAATGTTGCTATGTGGATATGTTGGGCTATGAACATGTAACTTGTGAGATCATGATAAGAATATGATAATGTAAGTTTATGATATTCTCTGGTAGGATTAACACATAATGATTTATGATATGTTAATCTCACAAACGAAGGCTTACGATTAAAGGATATTATCATCTAATCCTAAAGATCTCATGATCATGTTTATACAAGGAGTTAATCTCCTATGACCTATGATATGTTGATGATAAAATACAACTTAAAGGTTATTATAGAAAGGGACTTAAGCTAAGAACCGATGAATTAGATATGAGAGGTGTCCCTTCCTTAGTTGAAAGGTAGGTTCACAATGACTCTCATAATATTGAGGCTGCCATGTAATGTGGAACTAAGGGTCACTGATACATCTCCTTGTTCATGAACTATGTTTCCACCATCGGATACTAACTATTGGATCCACCTCGAATGTTATGTCATGTTAGGTTCTACTTTCGCCGATAGACCACTTTTTTTTGTGTGGAATTTTATGACACCGGATTCCATGTTTAGCTCACATAGTCTATGTCTATTAAGGTGTATGTTCCCTCATGTAGAATGAAAGAGAATTAAATGAACGTTGACTAGGGTGACTTGAGTAGTGTACTTAGTAAATGTAGGGTTGTGGGAAACTACCTGGACATTGCACAGGGTGACTCTAATGCAAGTCCTAGGAGATTGTTCTTATGTAATATGATAACATTAAAGGTATATGTTTATGATACATGGAGTTCAACTTATATGATGTTGTTCATTATGATGAATATGTTATTGGGTTATATTGCAATATGAAGTGATGACTAATTATGATACAAGTTATATGAAGTAAAGCATTAACTATGGTCTCCTATCTTACCTACTAAGTTGTGTGGGGTTATGAGGCTTCACATGAACATTGCACTTGTATGTTGGGAATGGGATCATTGGTAAGTTTTTTTTTATGTTATGTTATATGATCTATTGAATAAGAAAAGTTAACATGACTATGATAATATGTATTTATTTATGATCATGCTTTATGTTGATGGTTTGACTTGTATATGTTCGATTGTATGTGCATTAAAGACATTCACATCACATAGCACGTTTTCTAAAGATATGATAAATGATCCTTATTACATGCATGTACTTATGTGTTATGTGCGTAGACCCATACTTAGTACATGTGGCGTACTTACCCCATCACTTTATAATACTACAATTGTAGATTTCGTCCATTGAAGTTTAAGGACGTCAATTTGAAGAATCTTGGAACTCTTTCTCCAAGTCTTGGTAGGTCGTCATGTTAAGGATACTATGAATTATATTCCAGCTTATGAAGACTTTAGTAGATTTTAGGAGTATCCTATTCCCATCATGTTTCTTTGGATTCTTTTGTATTAATGCCTATATAGCATATTTACTATCTATAGTCTAAGTCAAGATTTGCACTTTTTAGATGGTTTTATATATGTGAGAAAATTTCTTATAATATCGTGTGGTTTATGAATGATGCGTATGTAGTCTACATATACTTCAAGTAGAATATAAAATTTTTAACTTTCCGCAATTTTTACTGATCTCATTTTTTGATGAATGCTAAGAGCTTGTCCTAGTGTTATGATAGAATGACAACGCCGGTATAATCCCGGGTATGCTCTCAAATTGGGAAAAAGATTAGGAATATGAGGATTCAATATTCTAAACATATGATTCTTAAAATAGTTTAATAGGGGCTTTTCGATAAAAAAGGAAATTAGCTTAGCACCGAGTGAACTTGAAGATGAGGGGTGTCCCTTATTATTGTAAGAAGGTAGGTCACTATAATCCTCATGAGGTGTATAACTACAATGCTTCACTAGGAATAAAGAGGGTTTCCATAAGTGAACAACCATAATGCCCCATTCGACAAAAAGAGGGTTTTCACATGTACCTCAAAGATCCATAACTATGCTTCCCACATAGGATCTAGCAAGTGACGTCACTAGTATGCTATCATGTGTTAATGTTCTACCTTGGCTAGGTAAGAACACCTTCCTTTTGTATAAGGCTCTACAATACCAAATTCCATGTAGCACTTATCGTCATAGTGTCGATTAAGGCTATAGTTTCCCTAAAATAAAATGGACAATGGAAGTAAGTAACAACCCTAACTAGAAAAACCTAAAGGTAGTTTCTTAGTGTAGGTTGGAGTATGGGACATCACCTATGGCATGTACAAGTGGCTCTTGAGTGAAGTCCCTAAGAAGGTGTTCTAATGCATGTGTCTATGTATATGTTCCTTCTGCATGACTTTGTAGTATATGTCTACTTGTTAAAAAGTTATGCATGGTACGAGTCTATATGATGAGGTCTTGTTGTTATATGCATAATGTTGTTCTTAATTACTATATGATTAAGGTCATTCTTTACATGGATGAAGTTTTCTTCACTCAATATGCTTATGTATGAATTGGATCTTAAGTTTTGTGGTCTCGTGATAAGTTTACTAAGTATGTGTGTGGTTAAGGGTCTTTACATGTGCACTGCACTAGTAGACTTAGTTTGGGGTTGTGAATAAGGTATCATAAGGTTCTATGGGAAGTGACATTAGTATATGTACAAAGTGAATAGAGTTCACTGTAATGTATTTACGGTGTTAGACTTAAAGGTGTTTTGTGGTGTGTTATATTTCCATGATGGTATGTGTCGGCTTATGTAGATTGTATGTATGACTTCCTTGCGGAATTAAGGTGATCCATTGCACCAAGTATCACTAAAGGGTTACTTCGGAGAATCATAAAGTAAGAAGAAGCTGATTAACTGTAAAAAAAGATAACTTACTGTAAAGAGCAAATAGGTTATTGTAAAGTGACCCCAAATTTTGCTTTAATTCCATATGTGATTTTATATGATGTATGATCATTGAATATGGTTAATTTATGTATGTAAATGGTATAAAACTTATTGTATCAAAGTTTTATGAAGATTTTCCTAAAAAGGAATGAAGTGTGATTTGAAGAAATATGTACCTTTTTAATGCATGTTTTTGAATCGTTGCCATACTTAGTGCATTCTTGTACTAACTCCATTCTTCTCTACCTTTTAACTCAAACTTTAGGTTATGGATTCTAAATGGATGTCTTTAAAGGATAAGGATCTTGATATGTGATTCCCAAGCTCAACTAAAGGAATCCTTAAGTTCAAAGATCTCCTAAATTATGCTTTAAAGTAAAGTTAAGTATTAGTACTTGTGTATTATGTTTTAAGCGTCGTATCCCTAAACTACTCTTATGATGTTGAGTCTAGGATTACAAAGAGATTTAAGGTCATAATATTTATTATGAGTTATATTTTATATAGATGTACAGATGTTTATAGCATATGATGTGCTATGAAAAGTTTTAAATTTTCTGCTAAATTTACATGAAAATGCGATGAATGACAATTATGTGGTTGTATTAGACCGCCGAAAGGTCAAGTGCGCCATGTTACTTCTAGGGGGTACTCCCAGGATATGACAAATGTGGTATCATAGTATGAGGTTCATAAAAGTGGTATTAGGTTTTAAAAGTCTCATATTTAAGAGTCTAGTAGAGTCTCGTATCATTTGTGGTCAGTTGCGACACATATGTGGCGTGGGAATATATATGACGAAAAAGATTCGCTTCTTCATCATTCTCATATCATGCAATAGAACTTAAATCTATAAGATCTCTCTCTTATGTTTTCATGTACAGTGGTCTTTTAGATGTAATTGCTTGGATGACGTGGTATCTCTATACTTGAGATAGAAAAGTGAGTTTTAATATTTAGGTTGGTTTTATGGTTTGATGAGTATGTGTGAAGGTGAATTTTTGGCATGTTTTGATGATGTTATGTCATTTATGTCTTTATATGATATTTATGTGAGATAAGATGATATATGAAGATTTATGCTAAAATACTGTTAAAAGCATGTTAGAAGTTGTTATGGTTAAAAATGAATCTCTCTTTGAATGGTGTCTTAGTATAAGGTTTTGCATGATGTTAGTCTTATAATATTGTTTAGAATTGAAATACTTTAGAGAATATGTTAAATTGTAAAGAGGTATGTTGCCTATAGATATATGTTTCCTAGTTTAAATGATTTTCTTGTATATGTGTGGTTCTTCAAAATTGCCTTGTTTGATTGGAGTCCTTTGTAGAGGCTTGATCCTAGAACTGAGGGGTATCATGCTTGCATTGGTAGGGTGACTATGTGGGTTTGATTGACCTAGAAGTTACCTACTATAAACTTGAACGAAAAGGAAGAGTCCTTATTACTAAGTCTCCTCTATTTTTCCCCTAATTTTTGTATGACTTTGGTGTGTATGGTATTGTTGAAACATTATGTTATTGTGTAGTGTGCCCTAACTTGATGATTGGGGATAATTTACCTAGATGATAAAGTTTGGAAAGACCCTTGATGTCCCATTGATATGTTAGTGTAATTCCTTCTAAAGTTGTATGCACTTGTAAGTGATGAAAATGAATGTTATCAATCTAAAATAATCTTGACGTTGGAATTAAGTTGCTCTTAACTGTATTTATCCTAAGTGGGGGATGGTGATGGAGTAGTAACAATTGTAGATCTTTCTACCTTGTCATTCTATTCTTACTTGAGCTTGAATCTAATGAATTATGTGTAAGCTAGTTCATGATAGGAGCTTTGCATAACTTATAAGTTGCATGACCTCTATATATTTGGTATCTATTGAGTGACACTACCTTAAGGATATTTTGAAGATTCCAAAGTACTTGAAAAATAATTTTGATCAAATACATGTTTTCTCATGTTGATTATGCATCTTAATAAGCTAGTTGTGCATTTAACTTCATAAGATAAATTGGAAACACGGTTGTACTGACTTGTGATGTCTAAGGTTTATCCTTAAAATGAAAAATGGAGCCTGTTTAAAATGAAAAATGTTGAGTCTCTTGAAATTAATGTGACTTTTATGATTATTGAAAGCATTAATGTAGGCTCAATTTTTAAAAGTTAAGGCATGTTTAGTTAACTGTCCTTATGTGTGCCAATAAATTGTGTTATTTTCCCAAATTGATGCATGTTTATGAAAGATAGTGAGACGCTATAATATGGAATTTTGTGAAATGACTTCTTATTGTTTTGATGTGTGTGGTGTGAAATACAATTTTTACTTCACTAGGAATAAAGAATGTTTGAGCCCGCTGTGGTTCAAAGTTGAGATATTCTTATGTTACAGTAAAGTTGACCTTTCTGCTTTTTCTTAGGTATGAACTAATGAGACATGTAAGTGTGTTAAGGAGAAAGACATTCCTCCCCAAAACATAACCAAGCATTGTATAGTTTTGTCACGACCCAAACCCGAGCCGCGACTGGCACCCACACTTACCCTCCTATGTGAGCGAACCAACCAATCTAAACCCTAACATTTCAATATAATATCAACAAAAGTAATGCGGAAGACTTAAACTCATTAATAAAAACCAATTCAATAACTTCTAAAATTCAACATCTATTATTCCCCAAAATCTGGAAGTCATCACCACAAGAACATCTATGATCAAATTACTAAACTAAGAGTATTCTAA
>NC_028644.1:12437408-12452825 GCF_001406875.1 Solanum pennellii | reverse complement strand
CTGTGACGGGCCGTCGTGCCTGCGACGGTCCGTCCTGCTGCTCCGTCACAGAGTTCAGAGAATAGATTTTTACCAAGAGTCTGTGACGGCCCGTCACGCCTATGACGGTCCATCCTGCCATTCCGTTACGAAGTTCGGAGAGTCGATTTCAGTACCCAAATTTCAGAATTCTAAATGTTCTGGAACGAGACTCCCTCGACGGTCCGTCGTGCCCATGACGGTCCGTCGTGGGTTCCGTCTTCTCAGCCAGTTTTTCCAGAAATAAAATCTGCTGCTCAAAACGACTAAACAGGTCGTTACAAGTTTAGTATGGTCCCATGGCATTATGCCTAACTAAAAAGAATCCATTATCAACCTATCTTACTCAAGCCTATGATCATTGAAGTATGAGTACCTAATTGTTTCTTGAGTATTGTTGAATCTGTCAAGTGTGATCTTACAAGATCAGATCTTAATAAAATGAGGTGTAATATCCATATTATGATTAGGAGAAGGAATGTTCCTCCTATTTACATGATAAGAGCCTAAGTGTTTGATACATTAAATAGTGAGTGAATAAATGTTTAGCTTATTTGTTGGATTGAGTGCTAAATGATTTGAATTTCTATTGCATGTAAGTTTTGTTCATGGACTTCTACGTGATGATGTTATGAATATGGTACGATGCTCTATGATTTATTCAACTTGTTCTTTTTATTAAAGAATTTTAAGTGTCATTCGAGAACAAATGTTCCAAAATAGGGGATATTGAAAGACTCCAAAAATGACTTAGGGTGTATAGATCCTAACATGTTCTTAAGGGTATAAGGTCCTAAAAGGTTTTATAATGTGGCATTGAGGCAGTGTATAATGTGAGAAGTGATTTTAAAGTCAAACGTCAAGGGACGACCAAGACGTTCGAGGACTAGTAACCAAAGGCGCCTTAGATTCTTTTATGTTTTATATGTATGTAATGAGCTTACGAGCTCCTTATATGAGTTATAATGGAGTTTATAGGCAGTATATTATGTTTCATGAAGTTTAGAGGTCAAACGTCCAAGAAATTCCAAGTCATTCGAAAGTTAGCCCTTGAGACGTTCCTGTGTGTCTTGAGTGTTCCTTGCTTGTTTGGTGTGTTTTACGTGTTCATTTAGGATTAAACCTTCCTGGAAGGTATTCAACATGTTATGGTGTATATTCACATTGGAAACGTCGGGGTACCACTTCCGAAGGGCCCCCATGAAGCCCTGAAGAAATACCCAAAGGGTGTCGACACACTCCCTTCAAAATGTCTATAGACTTACCTAAACGACAGTCCATCAGTCCATGAAAGCCCCGTCAATGGTGAGGAGTCGATGTAAATTTTTTCTGGGGAAGACTCAGCCAAATAAAATCCTGAGACCCAAACGACGGATGCCATAGACAGTCCCTCGATCGTCAAAGACGATATTGATGGTTGGCCGTCGATGTTTGCTTCAGTTACTTCCATGCATGATTCCTAGATATGGGGTGAATGGGAAATTCACCCCACGTGCTAAAATTCACCTAGACACTTTATTTAAATATTTTTCGATATATATGGTTAATAACGTGAATATCCTATACCCAATCCTCCATTAAAAATAAAAACCTACCTCTCCCAAAATATCCTCTGTAGAAACATCCATTGTAGGTAAAGCTCAAGAACAACTTGGAGCTCGGATTCCTATGGGTTCTTCACCAATTTTTAGTGGGTACTTCATCTATAAAGGTCTGGTCATCCTTCATCTCTAGTTAATCTTTCATCTAGAGATCCTCTTCAAAGTTTTCAAAGAAGTTCCAAATTAATATCTTCTTCTTCAATCAAGCCATGGGTTCTTTCTCAAATTTATTTCAATAGAATAATGTTAATTTAATAATGATTATATACTGATTTGGAACGTGATTTTCAATCCAATTTCATGATGAACCCATGCTCTCTCACAAACTCGATTTTAGACAATGTATGTCTTTATGATCTTGATCGCATGTATATCAAATTGTGATTCAATTTTGTTAATATGATTATACCTACTGTCTAGTACATGTGTAGATGATTAATTGTTGAGGAATGATCCATGAGCTTCAAGTTTTACGGTTTTGAATAAGGCTAGTCTATCATGTCGTAAGTTTTGATCTTGATGTTAGAATGGTTGTTATATGACTCGATTATGGTGAATTGTCCTAGCTACTGCCTGTATGTGTAATGTGGCGATAATTAGGTATAATTGATCAAATATGAATGGATAACAATTAAATTGATAAGGATTGATTTAGGTTCTTCTAGACTATAGACTTGATTCGGTGATGTATATGATGTGATCTATATTCTAGGGTAGATGAAAAATTATTAGCTATGACGTTATATCCTTTTATCTAATTCCCTCTGTATATCACTAATAAAATATGATGGTGATCAAGACTATGGAAATTTTTTGATGATCTATAACTCTCTATATTCTAGTATATATGTGATCTGTTGTATTATATTGTAGTATTATCTTGTAATGACTCGTAGATGGTTTCTTTCATATCTAAAGTACGCTTAAAAACTGCCCTATACATGTATTGTTGACGAAAAAGGTTTATTGATCAATGGTGACAAAAAGGTTGATCAATTGATAAAGTCTACTCTTCTCTTGTAATTTCTTATTGCATTGATAGTTTATTGATATACCGTGGTTTCACGCTATTTTTAATGCTTTTTCCTTATGTTTAGTGTGTGTCCAAAATTCTTTTTGTATTATTTTTTATGTAAGTTTCTTTTTATTTGCAAGAAATATGTCTAAAGATGAACACAGAAGTTTCTATTGTACTTACTTATTGCATTGATGTTCATGGTAAGTTGTTACCCGATGTTCCGGGTGAAAACCAACAGAGGGGACAAAATCACGCTCCACGACCACAAGAATACTACAGAGACTATGACAATATAGCAGAATCCGATTGGCCACTTGTCTTGCCCCCTCTAACACCAGGCCACACCTTTGGGGTAGCTAGTAGCCTATTGCAAATGCTCACTGCCAGAGGTTTGTTTTTCAGGGCTACCTTCTGAGGATCCACTTGCCCATATAACTGATGTAAGTGCAGTGTGTAAAAGCTGTGTAAGAAGGCCTGACTTGGACTTGGATGTATTAGGTCTAAGAGTGTTTCCTGTCGCACTGACGGGAGAGTCTGCTATTTGGTTCACTAAGCTTCCTTAGAACTCAATTTTCACTTGCAACAAACTAAGGGACGTTTTTTTAGCACGCTACTACCCGGTCTCCAAGAAACTAAACCACAAAGACAGAGTGAACAACATTGTGGAACTACTAGGAGAGTCAATTAAGAGTTCTTGGGATAGATTCACCTCGTTTTTTAGAAGCGTCCCCAATCACCGAATAGATGATGAGTCACTAATGGAATACTTATATCAGGTACAGGATGATTATAATAAAGCGGTGTTGGATACAATAGCAGGTGGTTCTTATTGGGTGTTTCCTTATTGTGTGATTGCCAAAAAGTTAGAGAAAATTTCCCGGAACAATAAAGCTTGGAGTACTAGGAAGTCAGATACTGGGTGAAATACCTTCGCAGTGCAATCCACTCACGACCCAGCCACAGATGAGATTTGTGAAGACATGACTCAGATTAGAACTGAGCTTTGGTTGGTAACAAAACATATCATTAGGGATGCATAAAAGATAAACGGAGTTAACTACTTGTCTAAACCACAACCACCACATGATAAATACTATTATGCGGAGGATTCCTATGCAGTGAAAGAGCAGACGGGGGGTTTTCGACTTAGTGCTCAAGGCTCAAATCAGGAGAATTGGCGCAAAGGTCAAGGAAACCAAGGTCAGGTCTATGGTAACTATAACCTTGAGGGTCATTATGTCTGATATGGAAAATAAAACCGCGACAACAACATCAACAGGGGTAACTATAGTCACAGAAATGATAGGAATGAGCCCTATGTCCCTCCTCAAAATCATATACTTACTCCTAGGGATGGTGGAGATAGTATGTAGCGAGTTGAAGATATGTTGCACAAAATAATGAGGAGGTTCGATGCTAATGATGAGCACATTAAAGAGTTAAGGAGTTATTTAGCGGGTATTGGGCTGAAAGTCGACACACATGCAATATTGATTAAGCAGATAGAGTTGCAAATGGCCCAATTATCTGCGATTCTGAACACACTGCAACCGCGCACTCTTGCTAACAATACTGTCCAAAATACAAAAAATGATGGACATTGTATGGAAATCACTACTAGCGGTTGTAAGCAAACCATTGACCAACCTATGCCGTCTAATGAAAAAAAAAGTGACAAAAGCTAATGATAATCAGGTAATGGTTAATGGTGAAGTAGAAGATACCATTGGAAAAGATGTTTAAGTTTCTACAAAGGTGATTCACATGCCTAGACCCCCCCCCCCTTTCATCAAATATTAGTGGAAAAGATCGAGGATGGTAAATATCTGCGTTTTATGACAATGTTGAAGCAGCTTTTTATCAGTGTCCCTTTGGTATGAAGCTCTAGAACAAATGCCCGGTTATGCAATGTTTATGAAAGATCTAGTTACAAAGAAAATATCGCTCACTTTCGAGGATGATGATAGAATGCAACATTGTAGTGCTATTGCGACAAGATCTCTTGTACAAAAGAAAGAAAACCTGGGTGCGTTCGCTATTCCTTGTATAGTCAGGTCATTACATTTTTCAAAAGCATTATGTGATAAGGGGGCAAGCTTAAATCTCATGCCCCTCTCGATTTACAAGAAGTTGGGTTTGGGTGACCCAAAGCCCACGGCGATGCGGCTACTAATGGCCGATCGAACAGTGAAAATGCCTAAAGGGATACACACGATGAGCTAGTAAATGTTGAGTGGTTCATATTTCCAGCAAATTTTGTTATCCTTGACTGTGAAGTAGATTTTGAAGTGCCTATTATTCTTGGGTGGCAATTCCTTGCTACGGGTAGAGCCTTAGTTCATATGGAAAAAGGGGTAAATGAAATTTTGGTTGAACAATGAAGAAGAAACCTTTAACATTTGTAGATCCATGAGGAAGAGTGGCGAGCTTCAATCGGTATCTGCTATATCCTACAAAGAAAAGATGAAAAAGGAATATGACCTAAAAATTTAAAAACGGGAGTTTATGGTTGGGGATTTGGTGCTTTTAGACAGTTCTAGTTTGCGTTGGCTTCCGGCCAAGCTCAACTCCAAATGTACTGGCCCTTACTTGATTACCCAATTATTCCCTCATGGAGCAGTTGAGTTTGAAACCAAGGAGGGAGTGCGGTTTAAGTTGAATGGAGAACGAATAAAACTCTATTTTGGGCATACTAAGTTGGCAAATGAAGGGATCGAGGAATACTATCTTGACGAAGGCTGAGTAATCAAGTGTCCTTACTTGTGCCGCGACGTTAAATTAGGCACTCGTTGGGAGGCAACCCAATAATTATAGTTTTTTTCTAGTAATGATAGCATTTTCTACTAATGCGTTTTAAATTTGCAGGCACATCACAAGGAAATTCTGCAGAAAATCACTCTGCAACAGTCAGTGACGGAACCATCGACAGCCCGTCACAAACGGTACGGACCGTCGCTTGAATTCGTCGTGCCAGGTACGACTTTCAGTTATTTTCAAAACTAGGGCACACGCGACAGAACCAATGACGGACCGTCGCAATAGAAACGGACCGTCATCTTCGCGTCATTAATGACAATACCTGACCCGACCCGTCTAGGAACTATTAAAATTTTCAAACCTATAAAAACCCCCACCCCTTCATTTGGACGGTTTGTTTCCCTTTTTATCCTATTCCATCCCTTTTAAACTTCCCACTTCCTACCTCTCTTTCAACCGATCATTTCCCTAAATTTCCCAAATCATCAACACTCTTTACTAGTCGGAGTCGTCTACTGTGTTTCTCTTCTTGATCACCAAGTATCTTCCTTGCTTGTTTTTGTCAATTTCTTAGGTATGTATCTCTTATTTATACCCATTTACATTGCATTTTTTTTATCAAGTCGTATTAGCCTAGTTCTTATTGATGGGTTTATTCTTTAATACAAATTCTATATGACCTCGGTAGTGAATCCTCAAAATTGCCTTGTGAAAACTCTACAAATATGTGCTTTAGCATTGCTACTTTACTAGATATTTGGGTTAGAAACATGTAGGTTAAACACTAAAATTGTGTCATAGGGGATGAATGTGGCATCCCCAGTTTTGCCACTGAATGACATAGTGAGACCCCGATGACGGACCGTCGTACCCACAACGGACCTTTATAGGGTCCTTCCCAATACCCCCATCACCCCGCTGTTAAATTTTCTCCAAGTGTCCTCTTACGGACATCTACGACGGATTGTCGCTCCCACGATAGAACGTCCTGCACAATCGTTTTGGTTTTCAAAGACCCTTTTTCTAAAGGCCTCTTACTTTTTTTCTAAGTGTCCTCTTACGGACATCTACGATGGACCGTCATACCCACGATGGTCGATCCTGCATAACAATAATCTTTTATTTATTTTGTTTTGCTTTTGCTCGTCTTGTTTGCTCCTTCTCATACTAATATTGATTCCTTACATGTACTATCTATTATGGAACCAAAATAAGATCGAGTTTATGCACGTTGGCGATCAAAGTCTGTCACCCCGTCTGCCTGCTTGGTCATTGGCTCTTATGATGAGCCTGACCACGAGTACGTGCCCCCAGGCACAACCACTCCATCCTGATGTACCCCGTGCTACCAGAGCTACGCCCAAAAAGGTGGTGTCCAGTGTAGTCACTACCTCCGAGTCTGATGAGGAGTGCACACTGACTGGCACACCTTCTGGGTCAGCTACTCATGAAGAAGGAGCGTCTGGCTCCTTAGGAGTTTCGTGGTCGGAGGAAGCATCCGGGTCTTCTGAAGTCCCTGCACCCGCCATAGCTGCACTTTCTGCCTCGCCCGATGAGGCTGACAGTTAAGAATCCACTCCCGGCTCAACGTCTCGTACTCTTGCCCCGGTTGCCGACCAGTCCAACCGGTGGTTTGTCGACGGGCAGTATCAAGTTTATTCAGACCCAAAGTTTCTAAATGATAAAGGAGTTATGACATGGACCCTTACGTTGGAGCGGTGCGTTCTTACGGGAAGTCTCCCTACTATGCCAGATATCCACAATCTCTTCACCAGACACCGACTGGAGTGGACAGCGCGTTCTTTGGACCGTTATAGTGAAGAGTTTGTCCGAGAGTTCTACGCCTCCAACGTAGATACTCTCAGATCACAGATTGATAGGCGGGCTGCCCCCGCAAAATAGGCCCCACTTGAGCATGTCCGAGTACGTGACATTTAGGTTGATACCTCCCTACCTGCCATTTGCCGGTATCTATACGGCGAGGTTGTTAATGCAAAAACCGTACCCCTCTCACCGCCGAGTTTGACTACCAGTGGAAGATTGTCAAAGATGGACAATTCTCACGTGAGCCATCGGTGAGAGAGACCACCAAGAGGTTGATGGACCTACACTTGTCTGTTGATGGAGAGGGTGCCTACTGGGTAATCGAGCCGGAGGGAGCCATCAAGAAGGCTAACCTGACCTTCACGACGAAGTTCTTATGGTTGATTGTCTGCCACTGTCTTTCCCCCACAGGCACTGTTAATAAAGTCACATGGGATCGTGCACTTTTGATGGCGGCGATGATAGCTGGGTTTGAGGTGGACTTTGCTTGGCTTCTACAAGCGGTCATGCACGAGAGGGCTTTTAAGGTTACAACTACTTACCCTTTTCCGTGCATGATATTTTCTTTATGCAGGTCCACAGGTGTGAACATCTGGCACATTCATCAGCTCAAGACCCCACTGGGCTCTGTTTATATCGGCCTCATCAGGGATGAGGCCAATGAGTTGGCTCCACAAAAAAGTCACCGTCCAGAGTTGTCTCCACTTGGTGACAATCTGGCTGATACGGTGGCACAGGCTCACACGGCTACGCAGGCTGCTTCTGAAACCACTTACACTACCCCGGTCGAGTCTATCCCGGGTAGTAGCACTGCCCCGAACTCCTCTCGGTTAGCCCCGTTCCACGCTCTTGTCCCGCTTGCTAGTGTCCAGAAACTAGAGGCACAGATGGCTACACTTATGCATCACATCCATCCTTGGATGCAGAGGTCTAGTTCTGAGAGAGAAGAGCGCTTGGAGGGGAGAATGGTCCAGCACACAGAGAGGAAGATCGCTGAGGTTCATCAGTGCTTGGACGCTTTTGAGTTGCGGATGCTAGACTGGCCAGCCCCTCATGTGGATGTGTCGACCCTTCAGGTTGTTGTCGAGAGTCTTCGAGCATACATTGATATGATTATAGAGGATAGGGTGCCTAATTCTGAGGCCCCTTCTGCATTGCCTGCTGAGGACACAATGATGGCGTCCTTATTCGCCACTTCTGAGATTCCACCAACTCCCCCTCGACATCATGACAAGAAGCATAGGGTTCGATAGGAGGATGAGTCTAGATCACGGAAGAAGGAGCGCCGTGAGATGGAGGCTGGGAGGAGAGCCTCGCTTGCTGATGAGGAGGCGTGTCGGATAAGGGCTGTAGAGCCAGCTGCTGGGGCATCTAGTTCAAGAGATACGGCGATAGGGGGAGGCACAGCTGATAGTGTTGTTGCTGATAAGGACACTACTGAGGGTGTCCATATTACAGGAGTAATGGATTCCAAGGAACCGGATCCACCCGCTTACTTATAGTCGGCGCTTTGCGCCCCAGGTTTGCTTCACCTACCACTCTCGTATTTCAATTAATTTTATTTATTAGGGACAACTGAATGTATTTTTATTCGTGGTGGGGTAAATAGACAGTGAGTGCTAGGGTGAAGTCCGAGTAGCCCAATTCACTATCCTCTTTTGGGGTTTTCTTGCCTGTGTTCTTTTTTTTCCAAGATAGTGATTATTTTTACTGTTGAACCAGCTTGTTTATATCTTGTTTACATAGTTTAACTCTAAATCATGATTGCTAAAATGATATCCTAATGAAATAAAACTGATGCATGACTTGGAATAGTAATTGATATATGTGTTGTTCTAAGAATGACATAGAGATACAACACTGCATGACCCTAAGTAAAAAATCTAGTAGAGTATTGAGATATCAAGTGAGTGTGAGGAAGATTTGAATAGTCCACTATTTGTATTGAGCTAGAACTTGCCTTGTTCGTCCTGCTAAAAGTAAGTTGTAATAGACAATTAGGAAAGGATCATAGGCCCTTGTTCAATACAGCCCTTTTTTAGCCGAAATAAAAAAATTGAAATTAATCCTTCTTTGAATCAAATGATTTGAGCTTAAACTAGACCTCTCTTTTTCACCCCAACTGATCTTTTCCGGGAAAAATGTGTCGGCCCTGGTCCCTCCTTGGACATGTTCACCTCACCTTATGCCAAAAGTATAAGTTGAGGGTGGCTAATGCAGTAAATAACCTCTTTATGGCCCTGACCCATCTTTTGGTATTATGTACTTTGACTCATGGTAAAGCCATGAGTTGAGGGTGACTATTAAGAGGAATGCTCTGTAAAGTAAGGTTGAAAGAACAAAGAGAGAGAAAGAACAAAAGTAAAGTGACTCAAGAATCAGTTGAAAGAAAAGTTAAAAAATTAAAAAAATAATATAAAATGAAAAATACAGTAAATACAAGCAAGAAAAGAAGAAGATTCATATACAAAAATGAAGAAATAAGGAAAAATAGCACGGTGAAAGAATATGACAAACTGGGCGAAATAAAATGATAAAAAGTTATATGTTTAGCCGATATGTCAAGGAGGGAAAAAAGTCACTAAAGTATACCTAAATATACCCTACCTGACCCGGAGACTATGTTACAAGCTAAGAAAGTCCTATCGTGATCCTAAGAATCGTATAGCGAACATAAAGCAGTGAAAATAAGGGCAAGCTTCTGGCAATATGCATGAATGAGTTGTGAATTTGTTCTGACAGTGAGTGTTGAAAAGTAATCCTTATACTCAATCTGAAATCATTGTGTGAAGAAGGAGGATGTTGTTTTGATGTGAGGACACTAGTTGTAATACCTGAAATATTATCACCTCGGTGAGAAATTCAAGAGGATAGGTGTTAGTACGTTTTGAGTCTGTGTCATGGTCTGATTCCACATAATTCAAGCCTAATAGTGATAACATGCATAAATATGATGAGACTTATTGGGATTGATAGACAAATGATTGCGAAATATAAAACATGGATACTATTGTACAAAGATTTTGTAGTGAGTCATAGTGCGTCGCTTGAGGACAAACAACAAATTTAAGTTGACAGAATTGATATACCGTGGTTTCACGGTATTTTAATGCTTTTTCGTTAAGTTTAGTGTATGTCCAAAATCCTTTTTGTATTAATTTTTATGTAAGTTGCTCTTTATTTGCAGGAAATCTATCTAAAGATGAACACGGAAGTTTTTGAGCAAGAAATGCAGAAAAGTACCACCCACGGATCTTGGGACGGTCCGTCGTGCCTATGACGGTCCGTAGGTGGCATCGTAGTGATGCTGGAGAAGGATGATGGGAACTCTGACAAAGTGTGGGGTTACGAAGTGCGGGACCGACCGTCGTGGCCATGACAGTCCGTCCTGCTAGTCCGTTGTGAAGATCAGAGAAGTAGTGCTAGTACCCAAATTCCAAGAGTTTAAGTGTTATGGAACGGAGACCCTCGGTGGACCGTTGTGACTGTGACGATCCGTCATACCTGCCGTTGAGGGTAATGAAGAGAGCAGCAGACGAATTTGCAAAGTATGGGATGACGGAGTCCATGACGGCCCGTCATGACCACGACGACCCGTCGCGAGGTCCGTCGACCCAGCCGCGTTTTGACAGATTTTCAGCAAATAGTCTTTCTTTAATTAGGTTTTTTTTTTTTATAAATATTTCAAAAACCTCATTTTCTGGGTTAGACTCTTGTTGGTTAGACTCTTGGTTGTTAGACTCTTTGTTATTAGACAATTTTATGTTAGATTCTTTCTGAAGAGATTATTTTGGTTAGTACACTTTGGTTTATCACACTTTTCTTTAGGGTTGATTGTTTGTGATTTTTTCGATTAATGAAGTAAATTTCTGGATTTTATTCTTTCTCATTGAAGTAAGTTCATGAATTCTTATATTATATATATGAATATTTTGATTATGACTATAGATAACAAAACTCCATAACTAGGGTTGTGGGAACCATGGGTAAATAATACGATAAAATCTAACTAAAATAACAATTCTAGAATAATGTCCTTGCATGTATTGATAATTCTTTCGCTTAAAAATATTTTTAACACATGGCCCTCGCCTTAATGCTACTTGCCAGACCAAGGAGGTAGATAATAGGAAAAAAATTATCAACTTACTTTTAGTGTCTACATCTAATAGGCAAGTATTGATCGGTACGAGGTAATAACTTAGTCAAATATCGAATAAAATGCTTAATATGAGGTAAAGGTAGGGTTAATATAGCAACACACATAGCCGTAAAAAGGTGGAGAGTTGAATTTTCTAGATGCCGGACCAAGGATTTAGAAATACATAACTTATCAATTTGCATGCAAGAAACTAAAAAGAATTGTTATAGTTAGAATTATCAAGTTAGAAACGTGTGTGGAACATAAAAACCCTTAATTGATTAAACTCCAACATTTAAATATGTTAGTTGTCTCCTTTAATTTAGCTAGTTCTTTTCGTTGATTTAGAAGTAAAAACCCCTTTTTTATTGTCTTTGTTTTCCAAGGAAATAATTGACTAAATAGTAATAATAATAGATTGAAGTTAAGTCTGAACTATTTTCCTAGTGGGAACAATCCTAACCTCATTAGTTGGGTTCTTTACTTGATACGACCGCTTTACTTCTTATTTGAGAAGTAAGTTTGAGCGTATCACTGATGAAGCCTTGTATGACATTGTGTTGTATGGTCCACTTATGATGCCAATGTTTACTTTATTCCAAATATATACCTGTTGCTTATTGTAACACCCTAAAATGAAATAAGGTGAACTATATATTTAATATTGTTTCTTGAGTTAAATTTTTTTATAAAATGAGTTATATTGATGTTCTTAGGCAGTGTGTAAAGTTTTCTTAAGTTTGGAGGTCAAACGTTCAAGAACGTCCATGATGTTTAAAAGATATGCCTTAGATAGGTCCTTTGTGTTCTCTTGTGTTTGACTAAGTTTTACCTGTTTGCTTTGTTTGAAATTTGTGTGGGATGTTCCTAATACCTAGAATACTATGTTTAGAGGTTTAACGACAGGGTAAGACCCCACCTAGGACACACAAGGGGCCTTAGATAAGGACCCAATAACAGGGGGACGCCTTTACATTTCTTCAAGAGGCTATAAGACTTTAGGAAAACTTTATTCCTTCTTTCTTTTGTGCTATAACTTGAATCCAATTGGTATAGGTGATACAAATTGGTATCTGAAATTTTTTATTTTATTTCAAATATAGTTAGTACTGAAGCATTAGAAGTTTAAATAGCAACACCAAAAAGAAAAAAAATTGTCGTTGGAAATAGGTATATTTTCTCAATTTACTACAGGGCGTATAATGACTAGTGATCAATATTATTTTGATTTTTAACGTTCATAAAGTAGAAACTCTCATTCTTCATAGGTATTGAGTATGAAGATATTTATACTTTCATTGTTGATTGTTTTGACCTGCATCATAGATTGATTATAGCGGAGAGGCTTGGACACTATGTTTCTGCTGTGTTCTACCGGTAGTGGCACTACCTATGACTTGGGTAGCATTTTCTGTCTTCTTAATGGAGAAGTATATTTTCTTGATCTTAAAGTATATGAGGTAGATGGTGTGAAGAAAGATGACTTTGCCGAGGTGACAACATTAAAAGAAATCGAAAAGTATTGCTAGATAATGAATATCATTACATTGCAACATTCAGATAGTAAAGTTCTCATGATATATATGGGTTTCTTAGTGAATAATGAAATTTTGTTGAGTCAATTGAGGGATTAATCTCTACTACGATTTTATAGATTAAGTGTATATATATAAAGAAAGATCTTGATACGAATACTACAATAATATCGATATTTACTTTCTTAAAGTTATGATATGTATTATTTTTGTCATCGACTAGATCTAAGAATAACTTCACAAATATTTTTTATCGATTCCATTTTTAGAAATATGTGGGATATTTTGGTATGATCTACTTGATAAGAATGATGTGTTCTAGTGATGAATTTAATAACCTTTCAAGGTACGGTAGTATTGAGGATTGTTTTAGTGTGTATTGAAGGAGGCATATGCATACTTCCTTCATGTCTTTCCTCAGTAAGTCTTAGGATAAACCTGAGATAGGGAAACTCTTAAGAAAAATGAGTTGACTTTCTCTTTTGCTTGCCCTTGGAAGTTCACTCATGTAGAATAGGATAATTCATTGTGAATGCTTTAAATGATTTTTTGTAATTGTTCAAATGGTTTCATTGTAAATTCTTAATTAGTTCACTGTAATGTTAGTTCGAGTTTACTATAATTTTTTGGATGTTACTGTAAATGCCTCTTTTTGGTTACTATTATGTGAGTTCTTCTCTAATTGTTAAATGATGGTTCTCATGTTAATTTGTTTCTAAATTCATGAATCTTTTACTTAATTGGCATGAAATGGTATTTTACTAAAATGTCCCTTTTTACATATTCGAGGTTATAGTATGTTTCTTAATTTCTTAGTTAAAGAATTATTATGTATTCCGTTCAATGTAAAGGGCGGTGTCCCTAAGTTATTTATGACATGTCTTTATGTTTGGCTTGTCACCATGATATATCTTATGTATTTATAAATTATTTCCTTTTTATTAATATTTTCGTAAAAAGTTTTAATTCTGCACTACTTTTCATGTCTTATGAAGGGAATGCTAGTTGAAGGGCTTGTACAAGACCCCAAAGGGTCAAGTACGCCCGATCACAAAATGATGGTTCCTCCGAACTTCTAGGAGGTTCTTTCGGGTGGTGACATATAGTGCAAGTATAAAACACACAGTTATGGGCTTAAAACACCAAAACCAACAAATGCACTATAATTTAGAGTTTCGTAAATAAAATCAGACTTAGGAAGACTATATCTATCCTCAAAAACTGAACAACTGAGGGTAACGGGATCTCATGTCAGCCTCGGCCTTCCATGTTTCTCTCTCAACAAGGTGGTTCCTCCATAACACCTTTGCGGTGGCAACCTCCTTTTTCCTAAACTGCTTTACTTTGCGATCTAAAATATCAACTGGAACCTATTCATATGAAAGGTTCTCATTGACTCCTAACCCCTTAACAGGCAGCATGGATGCTGAATCACCTAGACACTTTTTAAGAATCGAAACATGAAACACTTGATGAACAGAAGCCAAGTCATCTGGTAACTTCAGTTCATAGGCAACATTCCCTACTAGTTGTAAGACCTCATAAGGACCTATATACCTCGGACTCTGTTCCCTTTATTACAAAACCTCATCAACCATTTCATGGGTTATATCTTTAGGTAGACTTGATCATCTACCTCAAATTCAAGAGCCCTCTTCCTGTTATCAACATACGATTTTTGACGACTGTATGTAGTACCCAATCTATCCCTGATCATTCTCACCTTTTCCATAGCCTCATGTATGATCTCAAGGCCAAGGATGGAATACTCTCCTACCTCAAACCACCCAACTTGGGACCTGCATCTCATGCCATACAGTGCTTCAAAAGTTTCCATCCCGATACTGGAATTCTAGCTATTATTGAAGTTAATAACAGATGCTCTCAGCAAGTCTTCAAGGGTCTTAATGGTGCTCTTCTTCTTCTCCTTCCGTTTGAGGATGAAAAGCAGTACTGAGCTTCACCTGTGTACCCAAGATATTTTTGAAAGATCTCCAAAAGTGAGAAGTGAGCTGTGCTACCCTAAACGAAATCATAGATAAAGGGATCCGATGCCACCTCACTATCTCATCAATATACAACTCATTAAAATCTTCGGCCCTGTATGTAGACTTTACAGGAATGAAGTGAGCAGACTTAGTTATCCTGTCAACAATGACCCAAATGGAATCATGCAGTTTCCTAGTCCTCGGCACACAAACCACAAAGGCCATATTAATTACCTCCCACATCAATGTTGGGATCTCAATCGACTGTGTAAGACCTCATGGATTTTCTAATTGGGGCAATCCACCATAAACATTGAAACATCCCCCTTCGTACCTTCCCACTAATAGATCTCCTTGAGATCATGATATTCTTGGTGAAACCTTGATTAATGGAATACCTGAAGCCATGAGGCTCTTCAATAATATTTGGTATCCGATTATCAATATTGGGCAAACACAATCTGCCCTAGTATCTTGGTTTATTTTTTCACTACCTTTTATCCATTCCATAGTTTTTCGTTGTTTATTTTTTACT
>NC_028644.1:12407104-12427408 GCF_001406875.1 Solanum pennellii | reverse complement strand
TGGACACACTAAACTTAAGGAAAAAGTATTAATAATACCGTGAAACCACGGTATATCAAGCATAAAGGACTGAATCTGGCCCTATCAAAGCTGCTTCACCTACTTCAACCAACCAACAGGAGATCTACATCTACGCCCATATAAAGCCTCATAAGGGGCCATCTAAATGCTGGAATGGTAGCTATTATTGTAGGCAAACTCTATAAGAGGAAGGTGATCATCCCAACTACCTTTGAAATCGATCACACAAGCTCTCAACATATCCTCTAAGGTCTGAATGGTACTCTCTGCCTGCCCATCCGTCTGTGGATGAAATGCTGTACTAAGGTTAACTTGAGTACCAAGACCTTTTTGAAATGACTTCCAGAAATGAGAGGTAAACTGAGGACCTCTATCTGAGATGATAGACAAAGGAACCCCATGCAACCTCACAATTTCAGTAAGGTAAAGCTTGGCATAGTCCTCTGCCGAATATGTAGTCGAGACCGCCAAAAAGCGAGAAGACTTAGTCATCCTATCAACTATCACCTAAATTGAGTCATGCTATCTGTGAGTACGAGGTAACCCTATGATGAAATCCATATTGATCACATCCCACTTTCAAGTAGGAATATCGATCTCTTGAGTCATACCTCCTGGTTTCTGATGTTCTACCTTGACTTGCTGGCAATTGGGGAACTTACTCACAAAGTCTGCTATATCCCTCTTCATGCCATTCCACCAATAGACTTCCCGTAGATCGCGGTACATCTTAGTGGCACCTCGATGAATAGAATACTTGGAGTTATGAGCTTCTGCAAGAATATGCTGCCTCAACTCTCCCACATCAGGAACAGACAATCTACCTTGGTAGCGAAGTACACCATCTCCCCCTTGGGAGAAAACCTCCATTCTCTGATTGTTGACTGCACCCTTTAGTTCAAGCAAGATCGGATCACTCTCTTGCTTTTCCTTAACCTCCACTGCCAAAGACGATTCTGCCCCATTCTGAACTGTTACACCGCTGTCTGATATGCTCATAAGGCAAACTCCCAAGCGAGCAAGCCTGTGAGCATCCTTCACTAGCTCCTTTCTATTTTCCTCAACATGGGCTACACTACCCATAGATAATCTACTAAGAGCATCGGCCACTACATTCGCCTTTCCAGGATGATAATGCACACTCATATCATATTCCTTAAGGAACTCAAGCCATCTTCTCTGGCAAAGATTCAACTCTTTCTGGGTGAACACATACTGAAGGCTCTTATGATCGGTGAACACATCTACATGAACACCATACAAGTAGTGTCTCCATATCTTGATTGCAAACATTATTGCTGCAAGATTGAGGTCATGAGTTGGATTGTTCTTCTCATACACCTTAAGCTTTCTAGAGGCATAAGAGATAACATTATCTCTTTGCATCAACACACAACCAAGGCCAACTCTGGATGCATCGCAATAGATCACATAACCATGTGAAACCTCTAGTAGAGTCAAGACAGGAGCTGTAGTCAATCTAGTTTTCAATTCTGTGAAGCTTTTCTCACAATCATCTGACCATTGGAACTTGACCATCTTTTGAGTCAACCTAGTCAATGGAGAGGCTATGGATGAAAATCCTTCCATGAACCTTCTGTAATAACCTGCTAGACCTAAGAAACTTCTGATATCTGTAGCAGAGGTAGGTCTGGGCCATTGTTTCATTGCTTCTATCTTTTGTGAATCTACGCGGATCCCTTCGCTAGATACAATGTGACCAAGGAGAGCAATAGATTGCAACCAAAACTCACATTTACTAAACTTAGCGAATAACTGGCGATCTTTGAGAGTCTGCAGAACAACTCTCAAATGATTTGCATGTTCTTCCTCACTCCTAGAGTAAATGAGGATATCATCAATGAAGACGATAACAAACAAGTCTAAGTACTGTTTGAACACTCTGTTCATCAAATCCATGAAAGCTGCAGGAGCATTGGTTAGTCCAAACGATATAACTACAAATTCATAATGACCATACCAAGTTCTGAAGGTTATTTTCGGAATGTCACTATCTCTGACTCTGAGCTTATGATAACCGGATATGAGATCTATCTTTGAAAAATGACTAGCACCCTCAAGTTGGTCAAAGAAGTCATCAATCCTGGGGATGGGATACTTATTCTTGATTGTGACCTTGTTCAACTGTCTATAGTCAATGCACATTCTGAGAGAACCATCTTTCTGTTTACGAACAATACTGGTGCACCCCATGGTGAAATACTAGGTCTGATGAAACCCTTATCTAGAAGGTCTTTCAACTGCTCTTTCAATTCCTTAAGCTCTGCTGGAGCCATTCTGTAAGGAGGAATAGAAATAGGCTGGGTATTTGGAAGGAGATCAATTCCAAAGTCGATTACCCTTTCGGGAGGAACCCTGGGAAGATCTTTTGAAAATACTTCTAAAAATTCATAGACTACTGGAACTGACTCAAGAGATGGGGTTTCAAGTTTAGAATCCTTAACCCGAACTAGATGATAGAGATAACCCTTAGATATCATCTTTCTGGCCTTAAGGTAAGAAATAAATTGACCCATAGGCGCTAGGCTACTACCCTTCCATTCTAAGATCGGTTCATCTGGAAACTGAAAAAGAACAATCCTAGTTCTACAATCGACTGAGGCATAACATGAGTGTAACCAATCCATGCCTAGAATGACATCGAAGTCTACCAATTATAACTCTACTATATCTGTTGAGGTGACTTTCTGAGAGACTGTGACAAGGCAATTTCTGTATAACCGTCTAGCTATAACTGGGTCACAGACTGAGTAGAGACTGAGAAAGGTTCTGAGAAAGTTTATGGACTAACACTGAATCGGACTGCTATACTGAGTTATAAAAGACAAAGTCATGTCCAATGTATGAGTGAACCATATGTGAGTCACATCCTTGAGTTTGTAGGATTCCAATCTCACCGATCACTATGAGTTACTGACATCACACCAAATATTTTCTTGACCTTATCAATGAACTTCTGTGGGTCCTTACCAACTTGCGACCCCAAAAACTTAGGCGGATTCATCCTAACAAAATCACAAACTCTGCATTGTTCTGGTTGGTCATACTCTGAGCCAAAAGCTGCATTGGCATTCTGAAACTCTGCGTTTAAACTTCCTCATCTGGTACTAGAGGAACTGTGCTAGCATTGCGTTCATTAGTATTCCATGCCTAAGCTCTACGAGAAGGTATGATCTTAAGCGCACACCGTCAAGTTAGAATGGAATTTGATCATACCTTACGCACGATAAAATTAACAAGAAAGTGAAGTTTTTCCTAAAACACTTTATAGCCTTCCTAACATTAGATGTGGTGCACTTCACACCCATGAAAAAGACTCTACTTAGTGCGGCTTTTTCAGACATCTTAGGACTTTTGAACCTAGTGCTCTGATACCAAGTTTTGTCATGACCTAAGCTACCCCCGAGACGCGGACACGGAACCTAGGACCACAAGTGATCCCAAGCTAACACTGCTGGCATGGTCATGAGCATAAAGATAATAAACTATTGCAGAAGCTAAATCATACTTAAAATGAAAAGATGGGGAATACCCATATTCTATAACTGAGATATTTGAAAACAATGAGTTTAATACAAAAGAAATATCAACTCAATACTAAGCTGAATCTAACTATGTCTGAAAATAGCCTCTAAACTAGACTAGAAATACTGGGACAAGCCCCAGCAAAATCTAGCAAAAAACTGAAACTAAATGACTAAAGACTGAAAAAAAACTCATGACTGTTTTCCTCGGAGAATAAGGACTCACCGCTGAATCTGCTGAACTTGAGATCGGGAAATCGATCTATGCGTGATCTGAATACTGAGAACCTAAACCTACATCACGAGAAGATGTAGCGCACGTATGCGTCAGTACTTGAAAGGTATTGAGCATGTAGGATAGAGTAAAGCTGAAATAAAACATAACTGAACAAGCACAACAACAAGAGTAATAATCTGAACGTGATGTGCTGATTTCTGAGTTAACTGGATGCAATGACCAATTTATAACATGCTGAAACTGAATACCGAATATACTGATAAATAGTCAATGCAGAGAGTCTGACTGAATTGTGGGAGCTACTAATTACCGATAATAAAACCACATGAGCTAAATGTGGAGTCCGATGTATATGCCCCATCGAGAGGACCCAATATACCTTGCCAAAGGTATAAAGGCATGCTGACGTGATCACTAAATTGATTGCCCACAAAGGGGACTTACAACCTACATGGCTAGTAGTTACGCTAAACCCTAGTCCAACTCGGTATTATGCTACTCCCAATGAATTCTGTAAATTAACTGATTATATCTGAATTTCTGTAAATACAGGATAGCTCAAAACTGAACATGCAAACTGAGAATGCAACAATTAATCTAGTTATTATGCATTTACTACTGAGGCATGTATATCTGAAGTGTCTGAAATATATGACCTAGCATGTGTAATTCAAGAACTAAAGAAATACAAAGCTAGGGTTCTGAAATTCATGCGATAATCTGAGTAATAACATGATACTCTGATTTGGAACATACATTTAATAAATTCATGAAGTTATATCAAATTTCTAGAAACCCTAGGTTTCATCATGATAAGAGAATCAAGAACTGACTGAAACTAAGGACCCAATGGGTAAAAGGAACCCACTAGTGAAATCCCACATACCTGGAGATGAAATCCACAGAAAAATACTTAAGTTTCAGGGATGGAACTGCTGGAGCTTGTGGCGTTCTTGAACTAGAGTTCTTGAGCTTTTTTTCTCCTCTCTTGCTTCTAATTTTCTAAGTTTTGATTTAATGATTTGATTTGGATATGTTTTAATTATGTTTCTAGGCTTAAAATGACTAAAATCTGATGATTCAGGGTCAAAACGATGTAACTTAGGGTTTAAACGGAGTGGAAAAGGTCAAAAAGACCCCTGGGAAGGTTGTTGTCGGGCCTCACGACGCCCCGCCGTTGGGTCCGTCGTGAGGTCCTGTTCGAATGGCCTTTACTAAAATGGGCATAACTCTTTAATCGGAGGTCTGATTTTAGCAAGGTTGGTGGCTATGGAAAGATAATTCAATTATCTATCTTTGGGTAGGTCATAGGAGACCTAATTCAGGTTTTGCTAAGAGTTATGACAATTTTAATTTGACCCAACTACATTTCCCTTTAACTAGCTGCAAATTTTCCACCTACGTACCGTAGGTCCACCTACGAACAATGCTGATCATCCATAGCTCTTGTCAGAGAGTGGTTGAAGGGATTCTTGATCGACGGTCACGGACTACGGACCGTCGTTTGACCTACGGACCGTAAGCCTGTCCGTCGTCCAAGACTTAACCAATTTTTCTAGGGTGAAATTTTTGGGAGTTTCTGATCCCATCGACGGTTGTGCAGGACGGACCGTGGTTCAGGCAACGATCCGTCGATGCCACCGTTGGTAGCACCTGCAGATTTTTCTAAAAAGCTAATTTTTGGTCTGTTTTGGCTACGGGGTATATATATATATATATGTGTGTGTGTGTGTGTGTGTGTGTGTGTGTGTGTGTGTGTGTGTGTGTGTGTGTGTGTGTGTGTGTGTGTTTGTGTGTGTGTGTATGTATGTGTGTGTGTGGTCTTAGAGTTGATGAATGATTGTTCCTACTTGACTATATGAGTCTATGATAGTTATACTGATGATGTTATAGTAAGGTAAAGGATGGCACAAATATGATAAGGGTTATTCCTTAGTGATTCAAAGAATTATATGTAATATATGATAAAGTAAATAATGTTGTGTCTTGTTTTGGTAGACTTGTGTCCCTTACTTGATACATGTATGAATGATATGTGAATATGAGATGTCTTGACTAGGTAGGCTTACTGAAGCCTTTTCATGTATGAATGAATGATATGTGAGACATTAAATGATGTAAATAAGGGCATGTACGTGGAACCTTAAACCTAGTGGTAAGGTTATGAACTTTGAAGTCGAGAGCTGTAATGATATTCTTCATGTAAAGGATGATGGACTTAGGGTTGATTGGCTGGAAAAACATCATATCATCCTTATAAAGTCATGATGAGCTATCTTAGTCGACATTGAAAGGTAGCCCTAGTGGACCTCTTTGGTAGGGTGAATGTGATTGAGTTATGAACTAGATATGAAACCTCTTCATGTGATCCTTTAATGTCAATTACTCTATGAGCACAAAGCTAGCACCGAGTGATTATGTTATGGGAAGTAGCTTTACTTGATAAGGAGACTAGAGTACAATGTAGCTCTACTTTAAAATGATACTAGAGTGCAGAAAAGCCTTTCATATTCCTTAACCATGTGCCTACATGGGATGTGTCCTAATTCTACCCTTGGCAAGTAGAACAACCTCATCGAAGTAGGTTAGAACTTCGGATTACATGTCTAGCTATCATGTTCTATGTCAGTTATTGTATATTCTCATCATATAGGATACCTACTAGCATTAGAGAAGTTCTATGAAGTTTAGGTGGTGGTATTGGACGCTATCTAGACATTGCACAATAGGCTTTGAAGGTGTTAGTTAGAGTCCCTAGGTCTTGTCCAAGACCATTACTTGAATGTCCTTGTGTGATGAATGAGTCTTAAATGAACTAATGAATGTAATGACTTAAGAAATGAATAATTACTTACCTAGAGTATTTTAGTGTCGTTTAGTTAAGGTGCGAAGGGGGCATAAGAATGGTCACTTCGTATCTTACTTAGGTAAGTTTTAAGAATGACTCTAGTTATAGAAAATGGTTGATTATGTAGACATGATCAAATCCTTAGGTGGTCTTAAGGATTATTTAGCTATCTTGGAGAGTTCAATCATGGACGTTACCAAAATAAATTTATTGGGTTGAGACGTTACGTAGAACAATCCTTATTCTTGGAAATGCAACTACAAAATCAAGTTGGTCAAACTGAATATTAGAGAAATTGGCTAAGTAGTTATCGTCCTTGTCTCTTCTACAATTGTGTAATCATTATAAACAATTATTTAGTGGAAAACAACAGGAAATACTAATAATAGTTGAACGACCTTATTTTTTTTCATGATGCTTGTAAAGACCCTCGTTTATCCATTGCGAGAAGGATGACATTAGTTCAGTTGGACCTTCACCGTCAATGTTAAAACCTTCAAATGGACATTTTTGCTTCACATCACAACTGGAGACTTCGACTTTCTTCTCTTTCTTTTTCACTTTTGCTTTTTCTGTATGCTTCTCCTTTTCTTTCTGCTTCTCCTTATTCTTAATCTTTTCTTCTTCTTCTACTTCTCCTTCGAATCCTTTGCCTTCTTCTCCTTATCCTCATTTTCCTTCTTCTCCTTCTCCTTCTTCTCAATAATTATAGATAGTGTTTGGGAAATAATTTTTTTCAACCTTCTACAATTCAAAGACTCTAAAATCATCTTGGATCTTTGGATATCAATATTATAAGACAGTTTCTTAAAAATATCAGTGAGTTTTTCTAAACGACTAATAAAATAATCATGTTGCTACTCACATTATTCACATTGACAAAAATAGCATTTGATTTTAGAAGAGGAAGCAACACCAATAATAGATTGAGCAGTCATCATGGATGAAGTTTATTATTTCATTTCATCTACAAGGTAAAGGAAAAAAGATTGAGAGTTTATAATTCATTATAAAGTAATAATAACATTATGTTGCCACTGATGGATAATCTATTGCCACAAATTGACATTATGTGCCACATATTTAATTTATGTTTCCACATATAAATCTTATGTTGCCATAGATGTACCTACTGTTGTCACACATGAAATTTCTGTTGCCACATATAAATCTTATGTTGCCATAGATGTACCTACTGTTGCCACAAACGAATCTTCTATTGCCACAGATGAATCTTATGTTGCTATAAATCACCATTTTGTTGCCCTAACACATAGGTGAGATGTTACAACAAATGAATACTCTATTGGAATATGCATTAAGATATCAGTAATATGTGGCAACATATGATACATATTTCAACAAATGAATATGTTGGACAAATTAACAAGACTATATTTCTAAAATCATATCAACAAAATGGCCACAAAAAGAACAACAAAAGCAACAAAAATTGACTTTTTACGGAATGTTAACAATACATATATATTTCCTACAAATTAGGATCCTTTTCGGGTTTGTTGATTTTCTTTCAAAAACAATAAATAATAGACACCATTGTATCATTATTCAATTTTTACATCTATAGAAGGATTTATTGTTTATTAATCGAAGAAGATAACTTAGTATTATTTGAAAATTGTAAAATATTCCAAAAAAATAACTTATCCATTTTAAGTTAAATATGATTTCAGTTCACAAAAAGGGGAGAGTCACGACGGAAGATTAAGAGGAAAATAATGGAGATAGTTACAGAGGAAGATAATAGAGATAGTCGAATTTTTGGATTTCTAAGGAAGAAGAACAAAAGAGAGAAAGCTGGAGAAGAAGAAGAAAATAGTTTGGATTGAATTTTGGAAGTTCAAAAATGAAGCGTATTTTTTATTTTATAAAAGATTAGAAAGTTTTAAAATGTTAATTTTGTCCAAGATTTACTTGATTAAATTTTAAAAAGAATTTGACCATCTCTTGGTCAACCTGTCTCCAAAAACTATACCAAGACTTAATTGACACCTTTGTTTTAATTTTCTCACGTTCCAGAATCATCCATCGTCTTCCTTAACATTCCAACTTATTCCTTAGAATTCCAAAAAAACTACAGATGCAAACACTCTCTTAATTCTCTTTATCTTCTTAGGTATCACCGTATTAAGTATATGATTCTACACTTTTTACCCAAGTCCTTTTCAAGCTCAAGTTGGGCATGTTAACCACATAATCAAATGTTTTAATAATGACAATGCATTTACCGACTAACCCGCTTGTTTCAGGAAAGGAATGAAACACAAGCGCTAATACAAGACTATTAATTAAGGAGACTACAAGAATCAAATTGATTATGGAAAATCCAGTTTAAAGTGGAAAATGGATATTTGATTAATGAGATCAAATCTCACAACTAGCAAAATCAAAAAAAAAACACAAGGAAAATCCTGTAGATCAATCAAGACGTATATGATGATGAAATTGCGGGACAAACTAAGGAAACAATATTGGGAAAACAGGAAGTATGAGAAGGTCAAACCAGGTCAAGATTCAAGATCCTTCTACAACAAAGAAATTGATCTATCATCCACATATCTGATATGGACACGATTCAGCATGATCAATTATAATCGAATTAAGGATAAGACCTACGACCCTTGATTCAAACATCCTTGGGTTCATTTCAAGAGCTTTTCCTATACAAACCTCTTTTGTCTCTAATGTGAAGTATGCAACTTCACTTGAACTTATTTGTAATCTTCTTTTATTTTTGATAAAGCTTGTACACAAAGAGTGAACAATTGAAAGAGAAAAGAGAAGGAAAGATTAAGAGAGTAGGTTATACAAGTAGAGGTAGTGTCAAGTTTAGAAAATCTAATTTTCACATCAGACAGGATCGAAATACTACTTATTCTGTACTACCAAGTTGATCAGGCTCTTAAAGGAAACCCTTCAAACCCAAGATGACTGGGCTAGGCACCACATTGGTTATCTGTACTAGTATAAAGCTTTCCGTGTTCATTTACTTTTAGTAAATTATTTTTTATAATTTGTTGAACTAACCAGTAGGGAAGTCGACTATTGCATACAGATACTCAACTAGAAAAATATTGTTCTTCACCACCTATCTTATCTTCCAAATGGTATCAAAGTAGTTCTCTTAGGATTCAGTGTTTAACCAGACGTGAGTAAAGATAAAATGACACATTACTAGATTCCTGGTGCTTTACTTCAAGATGGCCACTCTTCACATCGACCAACATACTTCAATGGGCAATATTACTCTCACTGTAAAGATCCATTCCGAATCCTTGTCTCCTAAAATAACCATCAAGCATGGATAGTCATCAAGAACGGACAAAGCCTATTCGTGGATTAACTGAAAAAGATAACACTAAAAAGCCTTTTGATCCTGAATCATTTGAAATTTCTAAGGAGCACCAAGAGGTAATTCAAAGTAATGGTAGAGCTATAAGTCTGTTGTATTGTGCAGTAAGCGGAATAGAATATGACAAAATATCAAATTGCGAAACTGTGAAAGAGATGTGGGAAAAACTAGAACTGACTTACAAAGGAACCACTAAAGTAAAGGAGGATCGAATTAGCTCACTCGTAAATAAATACAAATTGTTCAAAATGATCGATGATGAAAATGTTTAATCCATGTTCTCAAGATTCAGTAAAATTGTATGCGAAGTAAAATAACTTGGAATGGTTTACTGTATTGCATAACAAGTCAGTAAACTGGTCAGAAGTCTTCCTAAGGCTTGGGAAACTAAGGTTGCCATTCTTGAAGATGGAGATATGCAAAATATTACATATGATGAACTTCAGGGAAACTTAATAACATATGAACAAAAACATATATATCAATACAACAACTATGAAAAAAGAAAATTGTGGAATTTGCTGTTGAGACATCCAAAATCAAAGAGGAAGCCATGAAAATAAGGACGAAGGAATGACACTCATTACTCATGGATTAAGGCAAATGCTCAGACAAAGAAGACAAAGACCTCAACAAGATTACAAGAGCAATTATTTCAAAAGAAAAGATGATCGTTTTTACTACTGCAGGGAACCAGGACAGATTAAACAAAATTTTCCAAAATGGAGGAGAAGAAAAAGTCAGAGAAATGAAGATAAAAAAGCCTTGGAGCATGGGAAAAGCAAGAAACCACCAATGATGACTATGATGAAATGCCAAATTTTTGTTTCATGGAACTTGGTGAAATAAGTGAGGTAAGACCTTTTAACTATCAAAACTGTAATGATTTACAAAACTCTTTAGGTATGGTCACTGATCAATTGTAAAAAGTCATTGATGAATACAATAAACTTTCTCAAGAAAAGAAAAACTGGCAAATTCTTCTCGAAGCAAGTCAAATTAAAGTCGATCAATTCGAAAAAAATCAAGTATGGACGCTCACAGAAAGACAAAAAAAATTCTCAATCACAGGAACAAAATGGGTCTTCCATAACAAGTTGGATGAAAATGGTAAGGTAGTTCGAAACAAGACACGACTAATTGCTCAAGGATACTCTCAACAAGAAGGTATTGACTACGATGAAACTTTTGCTCCCGTAGCAAAGTTAGAATCTATTCGTATCTTGCTTGAATATACATACTTCAAGCATTTTATTATTTTTCGAATGGATGCGAAAGGTGAATTTTAAATTACTTTATAACAGAGAGGTTTTTGTTAAGCAACCCCCGGTTTTGAAAATTCCTCTTGTCCTGATTTTGTGTAAAAACTTTTAAAGGAGCTTTATGGCCTCAAGCAGGCTCCAAAAGCCTGGTATAAATGACTTAGTTTACTCTTACTTAATAACAATTTTCAAAGAGGAAAAATTAATGACACTCTTTTTATTCAAAGATCAGGTTTATATACTCTTGTTGTTCATATCTATGTTGATGATACTATTTTTGGTAGCTATAATACTTTTTTGTGCAAGAATATTCCATATTATATGAAAGGAGAATTTGAAATGAGCCTTATGGGAGAACTCACCTTTTTCCACGGACTTCAAATCAAACAGTCGACTAACTGGACATTCTTCAGTCAATCCAAGTATACTAAGGAACTTATCAAAAATTTGGACTTCAGAAAGGAAAATCTTTTGGGACCCATGAGTCTTTCCATGTGTCTGGAAACAGACACACCAGGGAAGGATGTAGATGAAAAATTGTATTAAGGAATGATTGGATCACTACTATATCTTACTGCAAGTCGACCGAACATTGTGTTTAGTGTATGCAAATGTGCACGATTTGAAGATGCCCAAAGGAATATCACCTCACTAAAGTAAAACAAATAACTTGGTATCTGATTGGTACCACTGAAATAGGTCTATGGTATCTACACTCTCCTAACTTTGACTTAATTGTCTATTCTGATGCTGACTTTGCAGGTGACAAATATTATTGGAAAAACACTAGTGGAACATTTCAGTTGTTGAGTCAATCCCTTATTTCATGGCACAACAAAAAGCAAAGCTACGTAGAATTATCCACTACAGAATCTGAATATCTTGTAATGGGAAACTGTGGTACTCTATTACTATGGATGATGCATCAATTACTTGATTGTGAGATATCGTTTGAAGCTCTTCCTATTTTCTGTGATAATGTTAGTGTTATTAGTCTCTAAATATATGCATTCATCATTCTAGAGCGAAGCACATTGATATTAAACATCACTTTTTTCGCGATCATGTTGAAAATGGTGACTTTCGATTTGAATTTGTTTATTCTGAAAATCATTTAGCGGATATTTTTACCAAACCATTGTTTGAAGAAAGATTTTGTTGTCTTTCAACAAAGGTTAGGTATCACCGTATTTCCTCATTCACTTGTTTTACTTTCTGTATTTATGTTTTTTTAAAATTTATTTTCTTACACTAACCATTTTTTCCTTGTTTAGCACTCTTTGTCGTTTCCTCCTCCCGATAAGAACTTCGGCCCTTCCTTTTCTGTTCCATTTATCTTTTCTCTTCTCCATGAAACCCTCTCTCTTCTCTCTTACTTTTTCATCTCTCTTTACTTTCTTCTTCTCCTTTTTTCTCCCATCATGACTAAAACTCATTCTATGACTTCTCCCAAAGGACCGAGCCCTAGTTGCCCTGTTGTTCTTTCTCTCTCTCTTCTGATTCTTTGGATGAATCAGGAGATTCCCCTCCTGTGTCGTCTAAACGAAAAATTACTGCATCAAGTTCAAAGAGCATGAAGAAAACAAAGCCCTGTCTTTCTTGAACTCTCTCTTCTAAAGATATGCACCGGTTCTGGGGAGTTGATTAGAAAAACATGTATGAATATTTTCTATCTCGCCCCATCTTGCCCGGCAGAATGGTGAATCTCATTCGGTTGAATGACTCAGACTATTTGGTAAGTGCCTTTCTTAAAGCTAAGAAATTATCATTACTTTTTGCCTTGTGTGGTCTTGAAGTGTTTGAAGAAATTGTTTGACTTTTTTATGCAAATCTTCATGTATCTACTAATAGGGGTGCATTACAAACATTGGTGTTGGGAAATCATCTTATCATAACTGAACCCTTGTTTTGAAAATGTGTTCAGAACAGTGTTTTTGGGGGTTCTCCATATATGAATGATACTTGACCAGATGACTTTGAGGTGACACTGGAAGGTGCTAAAGGCACTGTGGATGAACCCGGTGCAAAACTATCTGATTTTGGACCTTTATCCATGTCTTTTAAAAATTTATTGTCTCACATTGTGGAAACAACCCTACTTCCAAGAAAGGGTTCTCTAATTAATATATCAAATAGGGATGTTTTTTTCTATACTGCCTCCTCAAAAGTATAGAATCAATTGGGCAAGTTGGTTCAAGGAATACTTGTGGGGAAGTGCCGAGTAATAAAACCCTATTGCAAGTCTACCATATAGATTTCTCATATCTCGGATTTTGGTGGACCGTCTCATTGATCTCTCAAAGTTAAGGCCTATTGTGATCAATTCAACATATGACTCTCGCACGTTCTCCAGTATGGCGTGTGTGAATGAGGAAATAAGTGGGTATGTAGGACTATTTCAAGGAATGAGTTGACCAGTAAAACTATCAAATATTTCTGCAGACTCAATGACCTTGATGCTCAAGGATTCAAACTAACTTTAAACTCGGATCGTGGTTGTGGAAAATGGTCTCGAAACAATACATGATGCTGTTGAAAAGGTGTTCTGCCTTCAGAAGGACTCCAATACTGATATCGATAAGTTGCGTATTGCAACGACATGTATTAAACAGGAGGGCATCGCTACTGTCAACAATATTATAAACCAAGTCGACTCACTCAAAGGAGGAGTCGAGTCCTCTAACAATGGTTTTGCGATCTCAGTTCAGACTTCTTACCCCAAACACCCGAGGAATGTGGAGAGCTCTTACAACTCCTTCAGTGAATGAATCATCAACTCTCTAAAGTACTTCTGGGGTTCAAATTTCTAGACTCGTGGTGTCTAGTTTTCTTTGCTCTATCTTTTGGACAATTTATACAGGGATATGTCCCTGCTATTTCTACATTGTATATTGAAGGCCAATAGCCTTCCTACTGTTGTTTTGATTGGTTATTATTATCTAGACTATTACTTGTTTTATGTTTCCTTTTTGATTATGACAAAAGGGGAGATGTTTTAGTTATTTTTCAGCTTGTTCTCTCCAAGAAAAAAGAGGCACACTAAATGAGGGGGAGCTCTCATTTTGCCAAGAGGCACTCAACTCAGGGGGAGCTCATCAATGTTTCAAGGAAGTTCTTACTGCATGTTTAACTGAAGTTATGAAGTATCACTTTAATATTGTTATTATCAAAATTGGGGATATTGTTAATCGACTGTTTTAACAATGACAATGCATTTACTGACTAACCCGCTTGCTGCAAGAAAGGAACGAAACACAAACACTAATACAAGGCTATCAATCCGGGAGACTACATGAATTAGATTAATCATGGGCAAGTACAGTTTAAAATGGAAAATGGATATTTGGTCAATCAGATCAAATCTCATTGAGAAATCAAAAATCATACAAGGAAAATCTTCCAGAACAATCAAGACGCATAAGACGATGAAATCACGGGACAAACTAAGGAACCAATATTGGGAAAACAAGAAGTTTGAGAAGATCAAATCAAGTCAAGATTCAAGATCCTCATACAAGCAAGAAGTGATCTATCATGCACACATCTGATATGGACATGATTCAGCAAGATCAATTACAATCGAATCAAGGATAAGATCTACGATCCTTGATTCAAACACCCTTGGGTTCCTTTCAAGAGCTTATCCTGTATAAACCTCTTTTATCTTTAGTGTGTACACACCTTCACTAGAACTTATTTCTAATCTTCTTTCATCTTTGATAAAGCTTTGTACACAAAGAGTGAACAATTGTAAAAGAAAAAGAAAAGGATATATATAGAGTTGGTTATACAAGCAGAGGTAGTGTCAAGTTTAGAAGATTTGATTTGCACATCAAATAGGATCGAAATACTACTCATTCTGTACAACCAAGTTCATCAGGATCTTAAAGGAAACCCTTACAACCCAAGGGGACTGGACTAGTCACCACATTGGTGATCCGAACCAGCATAAAAGTTTCTTTGTTCATTTACTTTTAGTAAATTATTTCTTAATAATTTGTTGAACTAACCTCCAGGGGAGTCGACTACTGCATACAGAAAGTCGAGTGGACAAATATTTTAATTCAACCCCTCCCTCTTATCTTTCAGGATATTCCTCTCTTTTGTGCTCAAACTAGGTATTTGTCTCTACTAACAATTTATATGGTAAAGTGGGTTGCTTAATTGTCAATGATAATACCCTAAGACTCTTTTTACATGTGTTGGCATATTATACACACACTTTATGAGCAGTCGTCCTGGATGAAGTTTATTATTTCATTTTATCTACAAGGTAAATAAAAAAAGATTGACAGTTTATAATTCAGTATAAAGTAATAATAACATTAGGTTGCCACTGATGGATAATATGTTGCCACAAATTTACATTATGTTGCCACATATGTACCTGATGTTTCCACCTATGTAATTTATGTTGCCACATTTAAATCTTATGTTGCCATAGATGTACCTACTGTTGTCACACATGAAATTTCTGTTGCCACATATAAATCTTATGTTTCCATAGATGTACCTACAATTGTCACAAACGAATCTTCTATTGCCACAGATGAATCTTATGTTGCCATAAATCACCATTTTGTTGCCCTAACACATAGGTGAGATGTTACAACAAATGAATACTCTGTTGGAATATGCATTAAGATATCAGTAAAATGTGGCAACATATGATACATATTTCAACAAATGAATATGTTGGACAAATTAACAAGACTATATTTTTAAAATCATATCAACAAAATGGCCACAAAAAGAACAACAAAAGCAACAAAAAATGACTTTTCACGGAATGTTAACAATACATATACATTTCCTAAAAATAAGGATTCTTTTCCGGTCGGTTGATTTTCTTTCAAAAACAATAAATAATAGACACCATTATATCATTATTCAATTTTTACATCTATAGAAGGATTTATTGTTTATTAATCAAAGAAAGTAACTTAGTATTATTTGAAAATTGTAAAATCTTTCAAAAATAATAACTTATCCATTTTAAGTTAAATACGATTTCAGTTCAGAAAAAGGAGAGAGTCACGACCGAAGATGAGGAGGAAAACAATGGAGATAGTTACAGAGGAATATAATAGAGATAGTCAAATTTTTGGATTTCTAAGAAAGAAGAAGTAGAACAAAAGAGAGAAAGCTAGAGAAGAAGAAGAAAATAGTTTGGATTGAATTATGAAACTTCAAAAATGAAGTGTATTTTTTATTTTATAAAAGATTAGAAAGTTTTAAAATGTTAACTTTGTCCAAGATTTACTTAATTAAATTTTAAAAAGGATTGAGCATCTCTTGGTCAACCTGTCTCTAAAAACTATACCAAGACTTAATTGACACCTTTGTTTTAATTTTCTCACGTTCCAGAATCATCCATCGTCTCCCTTAACATTCCAACTTATTCCTTAGAATTCCAAAAAACTACAGATGCAAACACTCTCTTAATTCTCTTTATCTTCTTAGGTGTCACCGTATTAAGTATATGATTCTACACTTTTTACCCAAGTCTTTTTCAAGCTCAAGTTTGGCATGTTAACCACATAATCAAATGTTTTAATAATGACAATGCATTTACTGAAACAAAAGCGCTAATACAAGGCTATCAATTAAGGAGACTACAAGAATAAATTGACAATGGCAAATCCAGTTTAAAATGGAAATGGATATTTGATCAATCAGATCAAATCTCACAATTAACAAAATAAAAAAACACACAAGGAAAATCCTGTAGATCAATCAAGACATATATGATGATGAAATCGCTGGACAAACTAATGAAACAATATCGGGCAAACAGGAAGTATAAGAAGGTCAAACCAGTTCAAGATTCAAAATCCTTCTACAACAAAGAAATTGATCTATCATCCACATATCTGATATGGACAGGAATCAACATGATCAATTATAATCGAATCAAGGATAAGACCTATGACCCTTGATTCAAACATCCTTGGGTTCATTTCAAGAGCTTTTCCTATATAAACCTCTTTTGTCTCTAATGTGAAGTATGCAACTTAACTTGAACTTATTTGTGATCTTCTTTTATTTTTGATAAAGCTTGTACACAAAGAGTGAACAATTGTAAGAGAAAAGAGAAGGAAATATTAAGAGAGTAGGTTACACAAGTAGTGGTAGTGTCAAGTTTAGAAGATCTAATTTTCACATAAGATAGAATCGAAATATTACTTATTCTGTACAACCAAGTTGATCAGGCTCTTAAAGGAAACCCTTCAAACCCAAGATGACTGGGCTAGGCACCACATTGGTGATCTGAACCAGTATAAAGTTTATGGTGTTCATTTACTTTCAGTAAATTATTTTTTATAATTTGTTGAACTAACCAGTAGGGAAGTCGACTACTGCATACAGACAGTCAACTGGACAAATATTGTACTTCACCCCTCTCTTATCTTCAAATGGTATCAAAGTAGTTCTCATAGGATTCAATGTTTAACCACACATGAGTAATGATCAAATGACACATTACTAGATTCATGGTGCTTTACTTCAAGATGGCCATTCTTCACATCGACCACCATACTTCAATGGGCAACATTACTCTCATTGTAAAGATCGATTTCAAATCCTTGTCTCCTAAAATGACCATCAAGCATGGATAGTCATAAAGATCGGACAAAGCCTATTCATGGATTAACTGAAAAAGATAACACTAAAAAGCCTTTTGATCCTGAATCATTTGAAATTTCTAAGGAGCAACAAGAGGTAATTCAAAGTAATTTTAGAGCTATGAGTCTGTTGTATTGTGCAGTAAGCAGAATAGAATATGATATAATATCAAATTGCGAAACTGCGAAAGAGATGTGGGAAAAACTAGAAGTGACTTACAAAGGAACCACTAAAGTAAAGGAGGATCGAATTAGCTCACTCGTAAATGAATACGAATTGTTCAAAAGGATCGATGATGAAAATGTTTAATCCATGTTCTCAAGATTTAGTCAAATTGTATGCAAAGTAAATTAACTTGGAATGGTTTACTATAATGCATTACAAGTCAGTAAACTGGTCAGAAGTCATCCTAAGGCTTGGGAAACTATGGCTGCCATTCTTGAAGATGGAAATATGCAAAATATTACATATGATGAGCTTCAGGGAAACTTAATAGCATATGAACGAAAACATCTATATCAATACAACAAGGATGAAAAAAAGAAAATTGTGGAATTTACTGTTGAGACATCCAAAATCAAAGAGGAAACCGTGAAAATCAAGATGAAGGAATGACACTCATTACCCATGGAGTAAGACTAATGCTCAGACAAAGAAGACAAAGACCTCAGCAAGATTTCAAGAGTAATTATTAAAAAAAAAAAAAGTTGATCGTTTTTACTACTGCAGGGAACCAGGACATATTAAACAAAATTGTCCAAAATGGAGGAGAAGAAAAAGTCAGAGAAATGAAGATCAAAAAAGCCTTGGAGCATGGGAAAAGCGAGAAACCACCAATGATAACTATGACGAAATGCCAAATTTTTGTTTCATGGCACTTGGTGAAACAAGTGAGGTAGACCTTTTGACCGTCCAAACTGTAATTATTTACAAAACTCTTTAGGTATGGTCACTTATCAATTGTAAAAAGTCATTGATACAATAAACTTGCTCAAGGAAAGAAAAACGGGCAAATTCTTCTCGAAGCAAGTCAAATTGAAGTCGACTTACTGACAGAAGAATTATAGGAAGTGAAAATACAATTGAATAACATTAGAAAATCTTCAAGCCACAACATTGTTTGATCTAATAGAACAATGATTTACAGAAGAAATTCTCTCAATAATAGTTCAAACAGATCAAATAGATCTATCTCTAACTCTGATTCTTTTAATCCTTATGCTAAGATAACTTGTTACACTTGTGGCAATATTGTTCATAAATCTTTTAACTATAGAAAATTTTCCTATGGGAAATGGATTTGGAGACAAAAAGTTACTGATCATCATGGACCCAAAAATACTTGGGAACCTAAAAAGTAACTCTTTATTTTACAGGAGCACTCCAAGAAAACCTACAAAAAGAGAATGTGGGTACTTGATAGTGGATGCTCCAGAAATATGTATGGAAAAAAAAAGAAAATTTCAAATAAATAAAAAGAATAGATGGAGGATGTGTTATATTTGGAGATAATGAAAAAGGAGAAGTTAATGGAGTCGGAACTAGTACACTAAGTTCATGATGTGATCTAATCAAAGTACACTTAGTTGAATGACTCAAACATAATCTTCTCAGCATTAGTCAACTGTGTGATGCTGGATTTCAAGTCACATTCAATACAACTAGTTGCATCATCAAACATCCCAAGAAACAGTTAACTCTTATCGGTGACCGAGTAAATAATATATATATTTGAAATAATGTCGTTTTCCATCTCTCACCTGTATCACAACAGTTACAAATGATCCATGTCTATGGCATCAAAAGCTTGGACACGCAAGTATATATGCTTTCAAAAAATTATCTAGACTCGAACTAGTTATTCGACTGCCAAAACTAAAGTTTGGAAAAAAGATCACATATGCGGCGCATGTTAAATGAGTAAGCAAACTCGTTCCTCTTTCAAAGGAAAAGGCATTGTATGTACTTTTAAACTGTTACAGCTCCTCTATATGGATCTATTTGGTCCCACCCGTACCGCCAATATTGGAGGTAAAAATATGCTTTTGTAATTGTTGATGATTTCTCAAGGTCTACATGGGTAATATTTCCAACTCCTAAAAATGAAGCTTTGACCAACTTTGAAGCTTTTTTTAGACGGATTCAGCGAGAAGAATGTTACTACATTATTGCTATTCATAGTGATTTGTCACGACCCAAAACCGGGGCCGCGACTGGCACCCACAATTTCACTCCTATGTGAGCGAACCAACCAATCTAACCCTTATCATTTTAACATATATCAACAGAAAATAATGCGGAAGACTTAAACTCATTAAATAACACAAATCAACATCTATTAATTCCCCAAAATCTGGAAGTCATCATCACAAGAACATCTATCTCAAATT
>NC_028644.1:12264850-12399055 GCF_001406875.1 Solanum pennellii | reverse complement strand
CAGAGAGTCGATTTTCAGTACCCAATTTCAGAAGTCTAAGTGTTCTGGAACGAGACACCTGCGACGGTCCGTCGTGCCCACGACGGTCCGTCCTGCAGGTCCGTCGCCAAGTTCAGAGAGTCTATTTCAGTACCCAAATTTCAGAATTTCTAAGTATGCTGAAACGAGACATCTGTGACGGGCCGTCGTGCCTATGACGGTCCGTCGTGATGTCCGTAATCTTAGCCAGTTTTTCCAGAAATAAATCTGCTGCTCAAAACGACTAAACAGGTCGTTACATGATTATGTTGGAAAATTTGAGAATAAAGTTGTTGAAGAATTTTGCGCTCAAAATGGTTTCACTAAGAACTACACTGCACCTAGATCTCCTAAACAAAAATGGGGTAGTTTAACGGAGAAACAAATCACTACAAGATACAGCAAGAACAATGCTTCTCGATAAAAGCTTACCTGATCATTTTTGGCCAAAACTATAAGCACTACCAATCATATTATTAATAGGTGTCTAATCAGATCGACTCTAAAGAAGACCCCGTATGAATTGTGGAGAGGAAAGAAGCCCAACATAAGTTACTTTCATCCTTTCGGCTGTAATTGGTTTATACAAAATAATGGTAAGAAAAATCTCACAAAACTCAGTCTGAGAAGCGTTAAAGGTATCTTCCTAGGATATACACCTCTTAGCAGAAGTTTTCGAGTTTTTAATAAAAGAACTTTAAGTGTTGAAGAATCTGTTCGTGTTGTTTTTTATGACACTAACACTAGAATACAAGAAAGGAAGCTATTGATGACGAAGTCATTAATAATCAATCATCTATAACTGCTTCAAAAGATGATCGACCAACAAAAGATATCATAAGAGCCACACTCGAGCTAAGCACTAGAGAGTCGACTGTTATAGAAGAGGATTCGACTAAACTAGCTTATAAGGCCAATATTCCAAGAGAATGGATACATAATGCAAACTATCCTAAAAACTATATTTTGGAAAGCCTGATAAAAAAATGCAAACAAGATCTTCACTCACAAAACATGCCTCAGTTGCTCTTATTTCTCAAATGGAAGCAAAGATAATGAATGAATTTATGGAAGATGAGCCATGGGTACAGGCAATGCAAGCATAATTTGATCAATTCGAAAGAAATCAAGTATGGACGCTCACAGAAAGACAAAAAAAATTCTCAATCACACGAACAAAATGGGTCTTCCTTAACAAGTTGGATGAAAATGGTAATGTTGTTCGAAACAAGACACGACTAATTGCTCAAGGATACTCTCAACAAGAACGTATTGACTACGATGAAACTTTTGCTCCCATAGCACAATTAGAATCTATTCGTATCTTGCTTGCATATACATACTTCAAGCGTTTTAAAAATTTTCAAATGGATGTGAAAAGTGCATTTTAAATGGCTTTATAACAGAAGAAGTTTTTTTAAGCAACCCCCCGGTTTTGTAAATTCCTCTTGTCCTGATTTTGTGTACAAACTTCCAAAGGAGATTTATGGCCTCAAACAGGCTCCAAAAGCCTGGCATAAATGACTTAGTTTATTCTTACTTAATAACAAATTTCAAAGAGGAAAAATTAATGACACTCTTTTTATTCAAAGATCAGGTTTATATACTCTTATTCTTCATATCTATGTTGATGATACTATTTTTGGTAGCTATAATACTTTTTTGTGCAAGAATTTTCCATATTATATGAAAGCAGAATTTGAAATGAGCCTTATGGGAGAACTCACCTTCTTCCACGGACTTCAAATCAAACAGTTGACTAACTGTACAATCTTTAGTCAATCCAAGTATACTAAGGAACTTATCAAAAATTTGGACTTCAGAAAGGAAAATCTTTTGGGATCCATGAGTCTTTCCATGTGTCTCAAAACAGACACACCAGGGAAGGATGTAGATGAAAAATTGTATTAAGGAATGATTGAATCACTACTATGTCTTACTGCAAGTCGACCGAACATTATGTTTAGTCTATGCAAATGTGCACGATTTGTAGATTCCCAAAGGAATCTCACCTCACTAAAGTAAAACAAATAATTTGGTATGTGATTGGTACCACTGTAATAGGTCTGTGGTATCTACACTCTCCTCACTTTGACTTAATTGTCTATTCTGATGCTGACTTTGCAGGTGACAAATATGATTGGAAAAACACTAGTGGAACATTTTACATGTTGAGTCAATCCCTTATTTCATAGCACAACAAAAAGCAAAGCTCCGTAGAATTATCCACTACAAAATCTGAATATCTTGCCATGGGAAACTGTGGTACTCAATTACTATGGATGATGTATCAATTACTTGATTGTGAGATATCGTTTGAAGCTCTTCCTATTTTCTGTGATAATGTTAGTGTTATTAGTCTCTAAAAATATACATACATCATTCTATATCTAAGCACATTGATATTAAATATCACTTTATTCGCGATCATGTTGAAAATGGTGACTTTCGATTTGAATTTGTTTATTTTGAAAATCATTTAACGGATATTTTTACCAAACCATTGTTTGAATAAAGATTTTGTTGTCTTTCAACAAAGGTTAGGTATCACCGTATTTCCTCATTCACTTGTTTTACTTGTTGTATTTATGTTTTTTTTAAAATTTATTTTCTTACACTAACCAGTTTTTCCTTGTTTAACACTCTTCGTCATTTCCTCTTCCTGATAAGAACTCTGCCCCTTCCTTTTCTGTTCCATTTATCTTCTTTCTTCTCCATGAAACCCTCTCTCTTCTCTCTAACTTTTTCATCTCTCTTTACTTTCTTCTTCTCCTCTTCTCTCCCATCATTACTAAAACTCATTCTATGACTTCTCCCAAAGGAACGAGCCCTAGTTGCCCTGCTGTTCTCTCTCTCTCTATCTTCTGATTATTCTGATGAATCAGGATATTCCCCTCCTTTGTCGTCTAAACGAAAAATTACTGCATCAAGTTCAAAGAGCATGAAGAAAACAAAGCCCTGTCTTTCTTGAACTCTCTCTTCTAAAGATATGCACCGGTTCTGGGGAGTCGATTAGAAAAACATGTATGAACATTTTCTATCTCGCCCCATCTTGCCCGGCAGAGTGGTGAATCTCAGTCGGTTGAATGACTCAGGCTTTTAGTAAGTTCCTTTCTTAAAGCTAAGAAATTATCATTACTTTTTACCTTGTGTGATCTTGAAGTGTTTGAAGAAGTTGTTCGACTATTTATGCAAATCTTCGTGTATCTACTAATAGTGGTGCATTAAAAACACTGGTGTTGGGAAATCGTCTTATCATAACTGAACCCTTGTTTGAAAATGTGTTCAAAACAATGTTTTTGGGGGTTCTATCATATATGAATGACACTTGACCAGATGAATTTGAGGTGACACTGAAGGTGCTAAAGGCGTAATGGATGAACCCGGTGCAAATCTATCTGATTTTGGACCTTTATCCATGTGTTTTAAAAATTTATTATCTCACATTGTGGAAACAACCCTACTGCCAAGAATATTATAAATAATATGCTCATGAAACCAAAATACAAATAATATGCTCATGAAACCAAAATACAAATAATATGCTCATGAAACCAAAATACAAATGTCTTGATCAATGTCCACACATTGTCTGTTCTTGATGGAAGGTGCATTTCCATTTCTCTAGAACAAGTCAGTGTTTCACATGCCACTTCAATGTTCTAGTGTAATTCTGGTCAACAGTACCTTCTAATTGATCTCCTCTCCTATATTGTAAATATATGCTTATGATACCAAATTTTCTGTTATATAGATGGGCCCTTCTTATCTATCTTCAAACACAAAATGAGTACTCCAAATTGAGCACATACAAAGACAATGTTGTACGTGTTATTATTTAATAAAATATTTAAATGTAATTGTGTTCCTTATGTCTCCAGGATTCAGAAAAAGGATGCTGGCATGTACTAGTTGCTTCACAACTTGAATCTGAAGAGGAAAGGACTTGGCTGTGCATTAGGCATGCCAATTATCCTATGGAAAATCAAAATTCTGCCAGTGTAGACATATGCAAGTTCCTTTACAATTGAAAAAGAAAATGGATATAAAATAGTCTTTTATGAAATCTGATAGATTGGCCAACGGGCCTAAGTGCCAAATTTGGCTGAAATATTCTCTAAACATCCCATACTTATAGATAATATCACCTTCTCAATATTACTGATCCCCATTCTCTATTTTTGGTTTCTAGCTCAAACAGGATCAAATGATAACATTGTATATAGACTTAGGATTCAAATGAGCTATTTGAACAGAAAAACTTCGGACAAGCTGTATTTTCGAAAATTCCCCTCCCAAACTCTCAATTGCATATAAATTGACGTGTCATGTGAAATATAAGAGGGAGGGGGTGAATTAAAATATATGTCTTGTAGACTACCTATGTGTAGTAGTCGACTTCCCTACAGGTCAGTTTAACAGAATATTAAGAAATAATTTGCTGAGAGTAAATGAAAAAAGAAAATTTTATATTGGTTCGGATCACCAATGTGGTGCCTAGTCCAGTCCCCTTGGGTTTTAAAGGTCCCTTAAGATCCTGACCAACTTGGTTTTATAGAGTGAGTAGTCTTTCGATCATGTCTGATGTGCAAATAAGATCTTGTAAACTTGACACTACCTCTACTTGTATAACCCACTCTCCGAATCTTTCCTTCTCTTTTTATTTTATAATTTTTCACTCTTTGTGTACAAAGCTTTATCAAAGATGAAATAAGATAACAAATAATTTCAAGTGAAGTTGTGTATTTTACACTAGTCATTGAGAAGGTTTACATAGCAAGTGCTCTTGTCAGAACCCCAAGGGTGTTTGAATCAAGGATCGTTGATCTTATCCTTGATGCACTTTGTGATTGATTTGCTGAGTCATGTCCATATAAAATATGTGCATGAAAAATCAATTCTTCCTTTGCTTGATTATTTTGAGTCTTAGCTTTATCGGCTTGATCTTTATGATTTGATTTCTCGTAATTGTAAGCTTGACTACTTGGTCCTGTACTGCATCCTTGATTTGTCTATATAGAAACTTCCTCGTGTGCATTCCCTTGATTTTTGCAAGTTGTAATATTTGATCCAATTGATCAAATATTCACTTTCTTTATTAATTGGATCTCATAATGCTTCTTTTTTATTCCTGCATTCCTTCTTGGATTTAGAGTTTGTAATATGGTATGGTGTCTTGTTCCTTTCCTACATTATATGAATAGTTAGTGAACATATTTTTGAGTATTAGAACATAAGAATACGAGGCTAACAATCTCCCCCTTTTTTATAATGACAACAAAGTTCAAGTAAGGAGATAGGAGATCGAAAGAGACAAAAAAAACTTCTCTAAAATATTGAGAACCATGTAAGGCTGCCCCTGATTTGATTGCCTCGTAGCTCAATTAATCTCCATTGTATTAGCATTTTTCTCCCCCTTTGACATAATAAAAAAGACAAACAAAACAAACATGATAGTCTAGATATACGAATAAGCAGTAGGAAGGCTAGAAGCCTTCAATATACTGTCCAAAATAATACAAGGACAAAACCTTGCAGATAGTTGTCTAAAAGATATAGCAAAAGAGAAAGGTCACCAACATTCTAGTGCTTGGCACCCCAAAAGTATTTCAGAGAGTTAATGACTCTCTCACTGAAGGAGTGATAAGATAGCTCCACAATCCTGGAGATAATGGAGTAAGAGTTTTGAACTGATATGGAAAGTTTGTTGTGGGAAGATTCGACTCCCCTCTTAAGTAAGTCGACTTGCCTGATAAGTTTGTTGACAGTAGCAATACCTTTCTGCTTAATACCCTTCATTACAATACGAAGCTTACTAATATCCGTGTTGGTATCCTTCTGTAGGCGAAACATTATTTCAATAGCATCATGAAGGATCTCAAGGACACACTCCACAACCACAATACTTTTTTTGAGTTCCTCGGAATCCTTAAGTGGAAGAGTGGTTGAGTCTGCAGATATCTTTGTTGGTTTTGCTACTTCAACCTTTTCTTGGATAGAGTCCTTCTTTACCCATTTTCTGCCTATCTCGACATAACCCATACTTGAGAATGTCCGGGATTTATAGGTGGAGTTTATCACAACAGGCTTGTACATGGAAAGATCAATGAGACGTTCCACAATTAGTCGTGATATAAGAAACCCATACGGTAAACTTGCTGAGGGGTTTGTTTCTTAAACACTTTCTCATACATATTCTTTAAGCCCTTTGGCCAGTTGATCCTATACTTTTTGAGAAAGCAGTAAAGAACAAACACATCCCTATCGTAGATGTTGCTTAGGGAGACCTTCCTAGGTAGTAAAGTTGTTGCAACAATATGAGCCACAATGCGATTTTCAAAGCAGAGAGCCAGAGGACAAAATCAGACAAGTTCAACTCTGGTTCAGCCACAATGACTTTAGCATGTTCTAGATTTATCTTAAATTAATCATCAGGCCAAGGGACATTCATGTACGTAATGACACCAAAAAAATTTATACCAAAGACGTATGTTCATGTTATCTATTCCTCAGAACCGATGCATGTCGTCAGGAGAGAGAGTGCCCGAAAGAAAGGGTCTCATCTTCTTCACTTCTTTGAACTAGAGCCAGTAAGCTTTCGCCTAGATGAAACAGGAGGAGATTCTTGTGATTCATCAGAGGAATCAGAGGATAAGGGAAGAACGTCTGGGCAGAGAGAAGGGTTAGGTACAGATCTTTTTAGAGAGGACATTGAATGAGTCTTTGTCATGGTAGAGAAGAATAGGAGAGAAGAAGAGAGAGAAGAACGGAGAAGTGAGAAAGAAACGAGGGTTTTATGGAAGAGAGAGAGACCAGAAGAGGTAGAAGATGAAAAGACATAAAGGGATGAGGGGACGGTTAAGGGAAGATGAACTGGCGAAGCACACTAATCAAGGACAAAATACTAGTACAAAAATAAAAGAATGCGAGTAAAAACAAATGAGTAACTTACAGATAGTTAGGAAGGAAATACAATCATACCCAACCTGTCGCGTAGACCACAAAATCTTTCTTCAAGTAAAGGTTTTGTAAAAATATCAGCCAACGGATTTTTCGAGTAAGCAAATTCTAACAAAAAATCACCATTTTCAACATGATCACGAATAAAATGATGTTTAATGTCAATATGCTTAGCTCAGGGGTGATGAACAATATATTTAGAGAGACTTATAGCACTTATATTGTCTCAATAAACGGAACAGCTTCAAATAATAAGTCATAATCCAGTAGTTGATGCATTATCCACAATAATTGAGTACCACAACTGGCAACAACAAGATATTCAGATTCTGTAGTAGACAAAGCTACGATGTTTGCTTTTTGTTGTGCCACGATATAAGAGAATCTCCCAAAATTTGACATGTGCCACTAATAATTTTTCGATCATTTTTATCACCTACAAAGTCAGCATCATAATAGATTATTAAGTCAAAATGTGAAGAGTGAGGATACCATAAACCTATGTGTCTGCTTCCAATCAAATAACGGATGGTTCGTTTCACTACGGTGAGATGAGATTTTTCTAGAGAAGCTTGAAATCGTGCATATTTGTAGACACCAAACATAACGTCTGGTCGACTTGCAGTAAGGTTGTCAAGATTCGAGTCTACACCCAGGACGTGACAAGCACTCGAAGACCATTGTTGGTCCCTAAGCGAAACATCATCTTGGCATACTACAAGAACAAGACTAACTTAAGAATGCAGAAGGTTAAAACTTAAATAAAATTAAATAAACTAAACTTTACAAAACTTTTAATTCAAATGAACAACTTTGAATGAAACTTATATATTCAACTAGCCATAAAATAGGCAACTTAAGTCTTTAAAACATTTAAATAAATAAATGAATAATACAAACTTCTCAATTATATTTACTAAGTAGGAAGCCTCTAACTGATAAAAGATGGAAGTCGGAAAGAGATCCATGACATCGTAACAACAACTGACATAATTTAAAGGTAAATGAAATCCTTCGGAAGCAAGGAGTCCTACCATATCTAACTCTAACTCTCAGATGTATCAACGAAGCTCATGAATACCTATGTCTGCATCATGAGACTATGCAGGACAAATGGCTCGGTATGTGGAATATGCGAGCATGTAAGGAGAATTCTAAGACATAAGCATAGGCTTGAACTTGATAAAAATGAAACACACTTACCTCTTTTAAACTTAACTCAAATCAAGAGTAAGATACTCATCTCGAAGATTAGATATTCAACTCAAAGATTTGATACTCAACTTCAAAGATATGATACTGGACTCAATGAAGCATATATAAACTCAAGATACTCAACTTAAGGTACTATACTCAAAATACTTAAACTTAGTTCAAAACGAGTGCAATATAAAGAAAAACTATTTAAAAAACATGATGCAACTCATAATAATAATATCATAAAAGATATATCATGATCCCTCTCAAAGTCTACTTGTGCAATGCATGAACGAAGTCTCATACCCCCATTCATACTAAGCAGAACCCCTTGATAAACCATGAAATTACTATAGTGGAATTTTCTCTAACCGACAACCACCACTATGAGCCTAAGTGGTGATATAATGTCTTTCCCAAGCTGTCAGAACTGTCCTATACTTTTTTGTCATATAGAACACTTAACTTAGTGGATCCACTAGCTTAACATAAGTGATCATCTAAAAATTATGATCCTTTAACTACCCGTGATGGCTACATAGTTTAAGCGTTCTATACTTTTCCGTCATATAGAACGCTTAACTTAGTGGATCCACTAGCTTAACTTAAGTGATAATCTAAAACTTATGATCCTTTAACTACCCATGATGGCTACATAGTTTATGGAGAATTGAGTTAATATGAACTCATATCCCTATATCGGTGCTCAAGACTACTCCCAAAAATATACTTAGCTCATATGTTCTTAAAACAACTTCTTTATGTAGTTTGAGATAATTAATCAAAATTACCCTCTTAAAGAGGTAACTGCTCTTGAAAAACGCTTTCATAAAACATATCAAAATCATATTTTAATTTGATTATTGATGACTCGAGAAGTCATAATACATAAACATGGATGGTATATCTAGATACCATACTGCTTAAATATTTATTACATACTCGATTATCATGCTAATCATGTTTTAGAAACTCTTTCTCAAACTCATTTTTTTCATTAAAGAGATGGTACTGAAACTGCTCAAAACTCTTTTGCAAATATCAGTTTCGTCTCATCTTAAATGTAAAACATTTACTCTTGGGAATACTTACTTCCCATATATCATTTTAGAAAAATGAACTTTACTTTTATTCATTACTCAACTTGAATGCTTACGTCTTAAAACAAAGTTAAAATATTTGTAAAAGACTTCTTAAATATGGTTCATTTCGAATTATGGACGTGAACGACACAATGCAAGGTTTTCAATAACCATAGATATAACTCAATACTCAAGACTTTGAACTTGATGATAGAACTCCTCTCAAAGGTACTCAACTGAAGGAGTTCATGTGGAAGTTATGGGCATGAACGACTCGACTCGAAGGTCTACATAACCACATGGAACTAATGAGTACAACTCTTCTCATTCTCTTACTTACTTCCTCAAATCTTACCTCAAATCTATAGTTGATCTCAAAAGATTCATAATTGAACTCAAAATCATTCTTGAACTCTACTTTTAACTCTCTCTTGAATGTGAATTATGAATTCAAGAGTTATGGTTCATGATATGAAGGATATCATGATATAAAAGTAAAGTGATGAAGACTTTTTCCTCACCCTCTTACATACTTACTCGAGCCTTGGAACAAATTACTAGAAATTGTAGTTGACTCAAGGTTATGATCATGTCAGGAATAATTCTATATATGAAGAAAAAGTTTTTTGAAGAATCTTGGATAAGAACTTGAATAGAAACCTTGAAACCCTATCTTGAAGGTAAATGATCAAGAAACCCTTTCTTGAGATTCTTGAATTAGTTTTTCGAAATCTCTATGGCCAACAATTGTGATTTTCATTAGTAAAGATGAAACTCTGATTGTTTTGGACCTTTTATTCTTTATGAAATTCGTTTAGGGTTTTCTTAGAGGTAAAAAAAACAAAAATGACTGTTTTTAATATTTTCTCGTCGGCTAATTCATAACAACACTGTATAGATAACTAAGATCGTCATAACTTTTTACTTAGAAATTGGATTGACGCAAAATTAGTGGCGTTGAAAAGTAGACCCAATTACTTTTAACTGAATAGGCTATGGCTCAAGTAACCCTTCTTATTCTAATAGCTGTGGTCGTTTAAAGTTTATCCAAGTATAATCTTACATCAAAACTTAATGAAACTTCAAGAACTCTAATCTTTCAACTTGAAGAATGAAATTGAGCTGAAAATAATATGATTGACGTATGGGTGAACAAACACATAAAACTGACCCTAGGCGTATATTAGGATTATAAAACTGACCCTAATAGGATTATACCCCTAAAATATTACTAGAAACGAATTAAATCTGATTGGATAAGGAAAAGACCGAAAGATACCTTACTATTTTCAGCTAACTTTTTTTTAACCAGACAACCTAACTTTAGAAGGTCCTATCTCACTCATCCAAACTCAAAACTTAGAAAAATCAGCGCCGTTGGAAGATAATTCAAAGATATTTCCTATGATATCTTGTAGCACACCTGGATCATCTTGTGCTAGAGTTATGGTCATTTGATGTTGACCCATAATTCATACTTAGCCTTCCTTGCAAAATTACAGATTTTGCTATTTTCAATTTAATTCTTTTTGGAACTCAAGGTGCTAAATCTAGTGAACTGGCCTTAATACTTAAGAAATTTTCATTTACTTGGTAAAATCTCACTCACTACGAAGAACAGTTTGAGTCTTAGCTCAAAATTTTTTTGGGGTGTTACAAAGGTATAATTAGGATCCAACCATTCCTCGATACAATTGTTAATCCACGTCTTTTATAGGAGCATCCATTTCGACACAGGTGGAGGGGCTCATGGGAGTCCCGAATGCTTTTCCTTTCTCAAGTAATTTTTTTTGTAATCTCTTTGGTGTACTTGGATTGGCTAATAAAGTCCCATTAGTCGACTGAATAATTGAAGTTAAATTCTAGAGAAATTGATCTTCTTCTTCAAGCGTTCTTGCTTCTTCAATGGAGGAATTAGGGAGAGAGACAGTAGAGAGAGATGACACATTTTGGGTTCTGTTTGGCAATTTGGTTTAGTTGAGTGAAAAATTGACTTAAAACTGACTCTTAGGATATATATAATCACCCCGTAAATGACCAAAAAGATCCCTCACTTAATTGGGTCTTTTTGTGAAGTCAAAATGCTTAAAATACGATGTCAACGACTCTGGGAAGTGGGTGCGCGTCGCGGCGCTAATTTCTGATTTTATCTATGAAATCTGGTTTGAGGCAGTGAGCCTTGTGGAGGCTCCGCATTGTGAGGAACAATTTTTTTCCCCACGTGCTGGCTGTGCGACGCACATCAGCTTCCAATTTCCAGGCTGCTTTGGTAGTTTGCCTGCGCACTTTAGGGTCCTCCTCAAGGAACCTTCGGGTGGTCCTTCGGGAGTCGTTATCAGACATTTAGACCCTCTATACTACCTTTTCCCTATTTAAAGTATTTTACTAGTTTTAGAATTCATATGACCCTGTCAATCCTTCACCAATCATACGGACGTCAACTATTTCCATTTAGACTAACTTCTGGACATCTTGGACGTTTCTTGACATTTTAATTCTAAAACTTCCTTAATGGCTTATAAACATTATTTCAAGCTTAGAAATAGTTTTCTAATGTTTAGTTCATCATGTGAGTTTCTAGCTGAGGTCATGAACTTTCAGAGTGTTAAAGATTCATAATAACGATAAGAACAACCTTAGAAAATTTGATATGAGAAGTGATGAAGGTATCTTCTTAGGATATGCTCCTCTTAGCAGGGCTTTCCGAGGTTTCAATAAAAGAACTTTAATTGTTGAAGAATCTATTCATATTGTTTTTTATGACACTAATCCTAGAATTCAGGAAAGTGAAGTTGTTGATGAAGTTTTTGATAATCGTTCATTTGAAACTACTCCAAAAGTTTCCCAAAATCAACCAACAAAAGATATCTAAAGGGACTTTCACAAACCAGATACTAGAAGGTCGACTATCATAGAAAAGGAGTCGACTACACCGGGGGATAAAGACTATATTTCCAGAGAATGGAGACATAATGCAAACCATCCAAAAATTTAAATTTTTGGGGAACCAGATGACAAAATGCAGACAAGATCCTTTCTAAGAAAACAAGCTTCAGTGGCCCTTATATCTCAAATGGAACAAAAATAATATATGAAGCTATGAAAGATGAACCATGGGTATAGGAAATGCAAGAAGAACTTGATTAATTCGAAAGAAATTAAGTATGGACTCTTATCGAGAGACCAAAAAATTTCTTAGTTATTGGAACCAAATGGGTATTCCGCAACAAGCTAGATGACAACAGCAAGGTAATTCGAAATAAGGCCCGACTAGTTGCACAAGGGTACTCTCAACATGAAGGTATTGACTACGATGCAACTTTTGCTCCCGTAGCAAGGTTAGAATCCATTTGTATATTGCTTGCATATGCATCCTAAAAGCCTTTTTAAAACAATTTCAAATGGATGTAAAAAGTTAAGTTTAAATGGGTTTATAAAATAAGAAGTTTTTGTCAAACAACCCCCTAGTTTTGGAAATACCTTTTGCCCTGATTTTGTGTACAAGCTTTCAAAAGCGCTTTGTGGCCTCCAAAAGCATGGTATGGAGACTTAGTACATTTTCACTTCAAAACAATTTGCAAAGGGGGAAAATTAATACAAACCTTTTTTATTCAAAGATCAGGGTTATATATTCTCATTGTTCAGATATATGTTGATGATATTATTTTTTGTAGCTCTAACTCCTCCTTGTGTGATAATTATGCAAACCTTACAAAAAATAATTTGAGATGAGATTAATGGGAGAACTCACATTCTTCCTTGGACTAATTCTTCCTTGGACTACAAATTTGTGGATTAATCTTCATTTAGGTATGGGTTCTTCAATCTTGGGATTCCTTTCCCCAAGAGGTCCCTTCAATGCTGATTTCTAAATCACCCAATTCGAAGGGTTTTTCTATTCTAATGGATTTTCTTCTAAACTTCACATTGATGATAAATTGTGATTGCCTATGACTAATTAAGCCTATGACTAATTTATTGTATATTATTGGTTAATTGATGTTAATTGATACAATTTCATGTAGATCATGTCAATTTCTCCAAATTCCCTAAATCTTGGATCTTTCTTATAAATTGATGGGAACTGATGAATGTATTGATTGTTAGACTTGTTTTATCTATTCTGATTCATCTATGGACTGACTAGGGTAATTTATTGTCGGGATTGGATATACTTTCTCTCTCCCTAATTCCTCCATTGATGAAGCAAGAAAGCTTGAAGAAGAAGACCAATTTCTCTAGAATTTCACTTCAATTTTATGGATTAATCTTCATTAAGATATGAGTTCTTAACTCTTGGGATTCCTTTTCCCAAAAGGTCCATTCAAAGTTGATTTCTAAATCACCCAATTCCAAGGGTTTTTCTATCTTAATGGGTTTTCTTGTAAACTTCAAGTTGATGATAAATTGTGATTTCCTATGACTAATTAAGTGTAGATTGTTCTTCAATTGATTTTAATTGATTCAATTTCATGTAGATCATGTCTCTTTCTCCATGTTCCCCAAATCTTTGATCTTGCTTATAAATTGATGAATGTATTGATTGTTAGACTTGTTTTATCTAGTCTAATTCATATATGGACTGACTAGGGTAATTTATTGTTGGGATTGGATCTAATTTTTGAAGAATTTATAATGATCCCTATTTCCCTAACCCTAGGTTATGAATTGAAGTTAATTAGGATAGTGATGACGCAATTGATCTGGTTATTGTGTTATTTACTATTGAATGATGTTACTACACCTATTATTGGATGAAATTGGTTGGTTGATAGTAATACCATGACGATGGATTGTGAAAGAGATTGGGTAAGTCTATATGATCCTAAACTTTACTTGGTTATGATGACTTATGAGTGATGATGTAGTTCAGTTGAAGCATGTCTTCTGATTAGTCTAAGTAGGTGTTTGTATGACGTTGAATTGATATGTCTTGATTATGTGATTGTGAGATTATGCTTAAGATATAATTATATAAGGTTTTTATGAAGTACCTATGTGCCTTGCTATGATATGATGATGTTAATGTGCTTATATCACATATGAGGGACGTATTGAAAGGATGTTCTCATGCAATTCCTTTTGAGCTAATGACTATGACTATACGAGGACTTATTATCCTATGACCTAAACTAAGTTATTATTATTACTTAAAATTCATTTCAAAAGGGACTCTAGCTTAGCACCGAGTGAACTTGAAGATGAGGGGTGGCGCTTTTCCAAGGAGGGAAGGTAGGGTTCACCATAGTCCTCACGGATTGGATAAGCTCATAGTCCCAAAAAGGGCATAGAGTGATATTTCCATGATATCCCCCAAGCTCCATAAACTATGTTGCCACCATCGGAATACTAGCTAGTAGATCCACCTAGATACTATCTTCATGTTTGGTTCTACCTTGGCCGGTAGACCACCTTCCATCGGTGTAAGGTTTTACAACACCGGATTCTACGCTTAGCTCTTGTGGTCTATGTCAGTTAAGGCATGTGTTCCCGAAAGTAAAAATGAAGTAATGATGTGAACACTAATTTGGTGACTTAAGGGGTTGAGTTAGCCTAGGTAGGGGTATGGGACTCTACCTAGGCATTGCACTATTTGGCTTTGAACGAAGTCCTAAAAGATTGTTCTTATGTTCTTAATAAGTTAATGTTATGAATATGTTGATTTTACAAGGTAATGATCCTATATGATGTTAGTTTCATTTATGAACATGCTATTGGTCTATATTGCTAAACATGATTATGACTACTCTTGATGTTATATTATGTGATGTTAGGCATTGCTTATGATCTCTTATTTTGTATACTTTGTTGAGTAAGGTTATGGGGATTTACTTGGTCATTGCACTTGTAGACTTGATGTGGGGTTATGAATAAGAGTCTTGCTTATGTGATAAAGTTATGAACTCTATGCATGTTGACTTGACTATTACTTGTTGAGGTTGGTCTTGTGTTGTACATGGGGTTGACTTATGTATTATGTAATTGTTGGTCTATATGGGTTCATAATTGTTTATAAGGCTTTTCAAAGTACTTTAGCATGGTTTTGAACAAATGTCCTCTTTAGCATGATTTCAATTGTTTTATGTGCATATACTCATACTTAGTACACAAGTGTGTACTAACCCATATTTTAAGTTTACTACATATGTAAGATCCGGCCATTGAGATTATTGAAGGCCTTTGAAGACTACTTGGATTTTTCCGAAGTGTTCGGTAGGTCCTCACCTTCCGAGGAGATGCCACTTTCTTGCTAATTGATATTGTTTAGTCTTAAAAACAGTTTAGTTCATTCTCTTTCTTTGTTGACTTTGTATATGCCTATATGAGGCCTTTATTGTAATAAAGTATGGGTTGAACCCAAGATGTTGTATTCGACTTAGATGGTTTAATATGGACGTATTCTAGACTTCTTATGAATCTATATTGCTATATTATGTATGTGAAATAAAAGTAGAAAGCTATGTAATCTTCTTATATGAGGAGTCTATGTATACTCGCTAAATATATATTATGTGTAAGCGAGAGGTCTAAGTAAACCTCAATGTAGAGGTAGTTAAATAGTTTTAAATTTTCCGCTAATTTAACGTATGAAATGCTATGACATATGCTAAGAGGTTAGTCCTAGTCCTCTTCAAGGACGACGACACCGCTTACTTCTAGGGTGTTCTTCCCGGATGTGACATGAAGCACTTACAACTAAAAGGATGAAAATAACTTATGTTGCGCTTCTTTCCTCTCCATAATTCATACGGAGTCTTCTTTAAAATTGGTCTAGTTAGACACCTTTTGAGAATATGACGGGCAGTGCTTACCGCTTCTGCCCAAAAATGATCATATGAGCTTCTATCAAGAAGCATAGTTCTTGTTGTATCTCGAAGAGATCTATTTTTCAATTCAACTAACCCATTTTGTTGAGGAGATCTGGGTGAAGAGAAGTTTTCAGTGAATCCATTTTTTGTGCTGAATTCTTCAACTTTATTTTTCAAATTCACCACCGTGATCACTATGATTAGTATTAATAAAGTATCCTTCTTCTCTTTGAACGCTTCTACAAAATGCTTCGAAGTTAGTAAAAGCTTCATTTTTTGGAGTTAGAAAATTACCCAAGTAAACTTGAAAAATCGTCAACGATTACAAAAGCATATCTTTTACCTCCAATGTTGGTAGTGCGAGTAAGACCAAATAGGTCCATATGCAGGAGCTGTAGAGGTTTATAAGTACTTACAATGTCTTTTGTCTTTTCCTTTGTAAGAGGAATGAGTCTGCTTACCCATTTGACATGCGTCACAAATATGATTTTTTTCAAACTTTAATTAGGTAGCCTAATAACTAGTTCGAGTCTAGACAATTTTCAAGAGCATGCATGCTTGCGTGTCCAAGCTTTCGAAGTCATAGCCATGGATCGCTTTCAACTGCAGTAAGATATGTAAATAATGGAAAATCAACATTACTTAAAATGTATATGCTATTTACTCGGTTTCCTATGAGAGTTTCTTGGGATGATAAGTGATATAGCCGGCTGTGTTGAAAGTACTTGAAATCCAGCATCACACACTTCACTAATACTGAGAAGATTATGTTTAATTCCTTCCACCAAGTATACTTTGACTAGATCACAAGATGAGCTGAGTGTAATAGTTTCGATTCTAGTGACTTCTCCTTTGGCATTGTCTCAAAATCTAACACATCCTCCATCTATTCAGTTTATAGTTTTGAAATTTTCTTTCTTTCCACACATATGTCTAGAGCATCCACTATCAAGTACCCACATACCTTTTTTATATGATTTCTTGGGTTGCTCTTGCAAAGTAATAATATTAGTTTCTTTTAGGTACCCAATTTTTATTGGGTCCTCGATGATTGACAATTTTTGGTCTCCAAATCCTTTTGCCTGAAGAATGTTTTCAATAATTAAAGGATTTATGACCAATATCACCACAAGTGTAACAAGTAATATTAGAAATAGGAATAAAAGAGAAATAGTTCGAGATGGATCTGTTTAATCTGTTTGAACTATGATTCGGATAATTTCTTCTATAAATAATTATTTTGTTAGATCGAACAGAACTGTAGCTAGGAGATTTTCAGATTCTATTCAATTGCAATCTTATTTCATCGAGTTCTTCTGCCAGTAGGTCGACTTCAATCTGACTTGCTTCAAGAAGAATTTGTCAGTCTTTCTTTTCTTGAGGAAGTTTATTGTATTTGTCAATAACATTATGAAATTCATCAGTAACCATGTCCAACGAATTTTATAAGTAGGACAAATAAAGCTTACCTCACTTGTTTCACCTTGTGCCATGAAACATAGATTTTCCATTTCATGATAATCATCGTTAGTGGTTTCTCCTTGTTCCCATGCTCTAAGGCTTTTTCGATATTCATTTCATCGATTGTTTCTTCTCCTCCGCTTTGGACAATTTTTTTATGTGTCCTGGTTCCCCGCAATAGTAGCAGTGATCATTATTTCTCTTGAAATCATTATTTTTAAAATCCTGTTGAGGTATCTGTCTTCTTTGTCTAAGCATTTTCCTTACTCCACGAGTTACGAGAGCCATTCCTTCATCTAGGTTTTCATAAGCTTCCTCTTTGATTTCAGTTGTTTCAGCAGTAAATGCCACAGTTTTCTTCTTGTCACCCTTGTTGTATCGATTTATATGGTTTTGTTCATATTTCATAAGGTTTCCTCGAAGCTCATCACATGTCATTTTTGTAGATCTTCATCTTCAAGAATAGACAGTTTAGTTTCCCATGCCATAGTTGACTTCTGAGAATTTGGTGACTTGGAGTGCATTTGAGTAGACCATTCCAAGTGATTTTAGTTCAGAGACAATTTTGCTAAATCTTAAGAACATGTATTCAATATTTTCATTATCGGACATTTTGAACAGCTCGTATTTATTTACGAGTGAACTAATTCGAGCTTCTTTTACTTTAGTGGTTCCTTGATAAGTTACTTCTAGTTTGTTCCACATTTCCTTTGCAGTTTTACATGTTGATATTTTGTCATATTCTACTCCGCTTACCGCACAATACAACAAACTTATAGCTCTAGCATTAGTTTAAATTACCTCTTATTGTTCTTTTGTAATATTGAATTATTCAGGATCAAAAGGTTTTTCAGTGCCATCTTTTTCAGTTAACCAAAGAATAGGTTTTTGGCCTTTCATGATGACTGTCCATGCTTGATGGTCATTTGAGGAGACAAAGATCCTGAACATATATTTCCAATGAGAGTAGTGTTGCCCTTTAAAGTATGGTGGTCGATCTGAAGAGTGTCCGTCTTGAAGTAAAACGTCAATAATTGGGTAGTGTGTCATTTGATCTTTGCTCAAGTGTGAAATGACTCTTCTCAATAATTGGGTAGGCTTGGAGAAACCTTGGCTCTTCTCAACTCATAAATACTTAAATAAACTCATTTCAATATTAAGAAATTTAAAAGCAAGTTCATAACAAAGAAAAGTTGTTTAAAAAAACATGTTCTAAACTCTAGGTGTATGCAAAGACACAAAATAACTCTGAGATGTATGTAAAAACACAAAATATATTGATGTCAATTCATAATCATAATAAACGACATATCATGTTTCCTCTCAAAGTCTACTTGTGCAATGCATGAATAAAGTCTCATACCCCCATCCATACTAAGTAGAACATCTTGAGAAACCATGCAACTACAGCAGTGGGAGTTTCTCTAACCTATAACCATCACTTACAGTGATGATACAACACTTTACCTCGCGCTGCCAAGGACCGACCTATACCTTGCCATCAATATAGGAAGCTAACTTAACTTAGTGGATCCACTAGCTTAACTTACATGATCATCTAAAAAGTATGAAATGTTAATACCCATGATGGCGACATGGTTTACATGGAGACTTGAGTTAATATGAACTCTTATCCGCACATCGATACTCAATACTAATCCCAAAACATACTTTAGCTCACGCTTTTAAAATAACTTCCTTTCTTTGGGTTGAGATAATTTGCTCAACACTTTACCTTTAAATATCTCTCTTGGAATCAATGTTTCCTTTTCTTGTTCGAAACTCTATTTGAAAATCTTACTTTCCTCTTAACTTAAATGTGAAAACATTTATAAACGTTTAAGGAATAATTAGTTCCCTTATAACTTTTGAGAAATGAACTCAACTCTTAGGGAATACTTAGTTCCTTTATATTACTTATAAGGAAAATCTTCAACTCTCTACTCTTTACTTTAACTTGAAATTTGAGCCTTAAAACGAAGTTAAAACGTTTAAATAAGACTCTTGTAAAGTTTAAGAAACTTTATTTTAACTTACTTCATAGCTCTAGAATTGGCTTCTTAACTTCCTTGACTTTGATTTTAACTTTCCTTTAATTGAATTATGGATTCAAGGTTTATGATGTCATTTTTATGGATGATTTCATGATATTAAGGTGTAACTTAGACTGTTTGAATCAACTAAGAAGTGTGGGTACATCACTTGGGAACTAGTACGATAAGATGGGGAAAGAATGGGGTCTCGAGGAAACCCAAGTGCGCTAAGAGGTGCACGGTGCCAGAGCTTGACGAACAGACTCTGTCTTGAGGCGCTCTAGCTGGCGCGGCGCGCCAGAACCTGTCAGACAAAGACTGTCCTAAGGGGCTCCAGTAGGCACGAAACCCAGGGTCTTTCAGATGGGACCTCTAACTTTTCTTATCTGTTTTTCAACTCTAAACCTTTTAAACTTCCATAGATCTCATTCCAATCACTTAGGATAACTAGTAACCTCAATACCCAGTAGACAACACCTGAAAAACAACTCGAAAACACGAATCCAATCAACTAAAGCATACTACAACTCAACCAACGAGAATTTAAGCATTGTTCATCAAGAATTTCAATGTTCATCAGTAAATCTACTCAAACTTCACTGAATTAAACAAATTGGTGTGTGGGTGAACTAAACCAACACAGAAAGATCTCAAATACCCTTTTAGGGATCATCCCGACGAAATCCACAAGTTGTTCTTGATGAACTCGACGATCTTGGCTCCCTTTCCAATCTTCTCCGCTTGCGTTCGTTCTCCAAAACCCTAGTCTTTCTCCAAAAGTATAAAAGTGAACAAGTTCAGTTTAGACCCTTAATAATTTTACCAAAACGAATTTAGTTAATTGGGTAAGAAAAAGACTAAATTACTCTTTTAATTTCCAGATTGGACATTTCCTTTAACCAACAGCCCAACTTCCATCGGTCGCTCGTCCGACATCAAAATTTTGTAAACCCAGTGGAGTTAGAAAGATCTTTCCAAGGTCTTTCCAACCATAATAATAGATACCTCCAACTCATCCTGAGCTAGAATGTATGGTCATTTGAAGTTGAAAAAAACTTACTTTTCCCCAATTTAAGAAAAATTTCAGATTTTAATTCTTTTGAAAAGCGACTATTTAAACTTCTAAGCTTCTTCCTAGCTATCTCAATTAGCGAGATGTTACATGCCTAGTTCAGTCCCCTTGGGTTTCAAGGTTTTCCTTAAGATCCTGATCAACTTGGTTTTACAGAATGAGTAGTCTTTCGATCCTGTCTGTTGTGCAAATAAGAGTTCTAAACTTGTCAGTACCTCTACTTGTATAACCTACTCTCTGAATATTTCCTTCTATTTTTCTTTTACAATTGTTCACTCTTTCTATAAAAGATTTATCAAAGATGAAAGAATATTACAAATAAGTTCAAGTGAAGTTACGTACTTCACACTAGTGGTTGAGAAGGTTTATATAGCAAGTGCTTTTGTCAGAAACCCAAGGGTGTCTGAATCAAGGATCGTTAACCTTATCATTGATTCTCTTTGTGATTGATTTGCTGAGTCATGTCCATATCAGATATGTTCATGACCATTAATTCTTTCCTTTGCTTGATTATCTTGAGTCTTGGCTTGATCGGCTTGATATTTATGATTTGATTTCCCCTAATTGTAAGCTTGACTGCGTGGTCCTATATTACATCCTTGATTTGTATCTTTGGAAACTTCCTTGTGTGCATTCCTTTGATTGTTTCAAGTTGTGATATTTGATCGGGTTGATCAAATATTTACTTTCCTTATTAACTAGATCTCATCATGATTTGCTTGATTCCTGCAATCCTTCTTGGATTTAGAGTTTGTGTTATGGTAAGGTGTCTCGTTCCTTTCCTGCAGCATATGAATAGTTAGTAAAAGTATTTTTCATTATTAAAAATACGAATATGAGGTTAACATCATGTACACCTTTCTATTTGTTCTGTTTCTTCTGTTTTGTTGTAACTGCAATATTGCGTGACATAATAGTTGGAGTCTCTTTAATATGTATATTAATTCTTGTACATGAGTGTTATGGAGAATCTTGATTGATAGACACGTTGAAAAGATCATAATGACATACATGGGATGTATGAAATATCATTCCTTAGTGAATAGGTTCAGTACCATTAAAATTTTATAGTTTATCTTTGTATGTTTGTACAGCTAATGAATTGCATCGGTGGAGTATTTCATGTTTCTTAAGTTGGTAAACTTCTATGGAATGTTCAAATTTTCCTATTTAACCTTGGATTTGATGTTGTTAATATACCTATATTGTTGCGGAAATTTAACAACAATTACACTGCATTATTTCAATGACAATCAAAAAAATCTTGGAGGGAGAAAATAATGCGTTCAGTATGTTTTCTGTGTGTTTCCTGATTTGTATTGCATTTTCATTTTAATGTGTAAGGTATTCAGACATCAAAGTGAGTACAACCTATCATTATTCTCTCCAATTCTTTTGGGTCTGCATCATTAAAGATTTAGATTTTCCTCTTTTTACATTATGATTTCATTTTTGTTTAATATATTATATACTCTAAACTGATGAGTTAGTTTTTTCGATTAATTTGAGTGTGAAACAACCAAGGGAGAATTATCATTTTGCTCAGTCCCAAAAATATTCATCATCTCTTTAGTTTTGCATTTTTCTCCTCTTATGGTGTCTCACAACTTCACATCCTTCTTTCCAGCTTAGCACTGGCGATCAGTTAAGGTTTGCATCTAATCTCCGATCACGAAATGATTTAGTTACATTTCGAATAGAATCAACAACCATTATTCCTTTCGGTGACTACAATATGGCCTCTTTCAATGCTATCGCTGCCGGTGGTAATAGAACCACAACCATCAGCAGTAGTATCAAAGAGAGATCCATTTTCGACCCGATTTGTTAATGTGTAGTTCGCTGAAGAGATTTAATTGATACATGGCCGTTGTAAATCGTGGCTACGCAAGACGATCATGCCGCCTTTCCATCATTTGCACTCATAAGAAATATTATTATGGCAGCCTTTCCAATACCAATTCAATGCACAAGGTCAGTAGTATAAATCATTGGCTGTGATCTGTTACTTGCTTCTTGCACTAAATTTATGTTAGAAAATCGACTCTTTCATCTCTTTTTCCTGTTTTAGCTCTCCTTCTTCATACTTTAATTTCCTGAGACTCTTTAATTTCAATATTTTCCTCTATTCTAAATGCAATTGTAGATACAAGTTAAGTTGGAGAAGAATCCTTCAACTACTTGGAGATGAAGACATATACGAGAAGTATTTCAAATGCTCATTTGTATTCAATATCACCAAGGTAGGAAAGTCTATGATATTGTTCCACTAATAGTTTCTTTTAATTCATGGCTTCCATGTTTAGATATTGTGTTTTTTTTGTTAAATTATAACTTCCCTAACCTGCAACCTCTAATTTGACTAAATCTTGCGTGCAGAAACATGATGAGACGTACAGAGAAGTTTACTTGTGGTGGACCAGTAGAAAAATTAGTATAGGAATTAATAAGACTTATTCTACTTAAAAATATGGCATGGAAAGTTTCTATTAAAAATTTCGTTTTTCGAAAAGAGGCTACTATCCAATAAACGCCCTACTGATAGTATTACTACAACAACAAGATATCCAGTGTAATTCCACAAATGGAGTCCGGAGAGAGTGGTGTGATTCCTACTGATAAAAATCCTACGAAATTCAATACTAACATTTTATTTGTTGTGTTCTAGAATTCATAAAGAAAAAGATTTGGAGCACCTATTAGGTAAGGTGAGATAGCAACTAAGGAATGAAATCCTTTTGTGATTCTTGTGTTATAAAAATTAGAACTGTCATGAGGCATCAACATATAAAATGATGACATATGAAGCCTAAGAACATTCAACAAGTAATGATGCAATGCATCCCTTTGTGATATGTTGAAAATTATTGAATGCAGAGTGTAATGCAAAGTTTGAAGTAATTAATATGTCAGCTATAAAGTGTTCCATACTATATATATATACATAGTATAACTTTTGATAGAAAGTAGGTAGCTAATATCTGATGCAATATTATTGAAAAAGGTGAAAAAACAGTATTTCGATTTCAACAATCTAGTGGGAAAACCCTGAACTCCATAAATTTAAGTGTAATATTGATGTATGTTCTGAAGGAAAGCCTAGTGAAGTTGGAGTAGTGGCCATTTTTCATTGGAAAAGAGAACTGGTAGTAGCATGTTCAACTGTTATGTAATCTTTTCTAAAAATGTCTACATTATTATAGACTGAAGTCATATTATTAGGCTTATATCGGTGAATTTCAGAATCATTACAGCTATGTTAACACAAAATCTAACTCTAGGTTAATTATTGATATAGAAACATACATGGCAATTGGAGTCAACACTGACATATTCAGTGTAATCCCACAAGTGGTGAAGAAGAAGCTGATTCAGTAATATTTGTTATAGGCCACTGTCTTAGAGAGGCTAATATGATAGCACATTAGCTGGACAAATAGTTTCCTTGCCAATGGCTATCATTTTTCAGAATTTGACAAAATAAAAAACACTTAAGCTTGGATAATGGCTAGAATAGTGATGTTTTTTGTAAACATATTTTTGTAAGTTGTTGTTCTTATGATGTGAAGAAGCAGTCCTCATATCAGTTTGCTATTAACAATATAGGCTTACCTCGATAGATATTTGTTTTGGTTAACTCACTTTTAGGAGATTAAGAAACCTAAAAAGTTATTAGTTGTGATGGAACAACTTGAGCATCATAAAGGAGAAGAGGTCCGTTGGTCTCGATCTTCTCTCTGAAAGTGTACTTTTCCAACTTTATCATGTCATAGATTGATCATTTCACACATGAATAAGTCTCTTATGTCTCCATAAATAATCGGTACTGAACGACATATAACTTTTTAATTCACAGAGAAAATATTGTTCTGTTGAGATACCGATACTAATATGAAGTTATAGCTTGAAACTAACTGAAGTTTCTATGAAATATATAATATGCAGGGATTGCTGAAACAAGTCTACTTGGGTAAGCAAATGTGTTTTTTAATATACAACTGCTCTGCTGTTTAAAGTTATCTCATACTTCATTCATAATTGTTTTTAAGTAACTGCACTCTTCAGCTGGACATTTTTCAACGAGAATTTGAATCTTATAGGAGGGATTAACACGCACATGCTGCTGCTAAGGAACAACATAGTGATTATATTTTGAATTCATTAGCGAAGTTATAATGGTGCTATTTAATTAGCTGAAATCGGATTGTATGGCGTTAGATTTCCATATTAATTTTAGGGCATATATGGTGCTGCAATTAAATTTAGAGGACTTGATGCAGATAACAATTTCAGTGACAGTGATAGTCACCATGATCTAAAGCAAGTGTGTGACGGTGATGATCACCATGATCTAAAGCAAGTGTGTGGGATAAACAACCGTTTATCCATTTAAGTATGAAAGCTTTTTTCTCACTTAGAAAATTGAATTTGGTTCATTATTATTGTCTTCTAACTGGTATGTAGATGTCGAGCATCTCAAAGGAAGAGTTTGTGCATATATTTGATGTATTAATGTCAGAGCAATGAATCTACATAAAGTTCAAAATACCATGGAGTCAAACTGTACAAATGTGCATCTTGGGAGGCCCGGAAGAGGCAGTAGCTCATAAAGAAGTGAGATATCACTTATCCCCCGATAGCTTATGCATGGCCTATATTATCTTATGCTTTTATCGTTATTGCAGCATTGAAACTTGCTTCGAATGGTTTGCTTATGAAATTTGGCTCTCATTCCATGTAATAGTAACACAATAAATAAGAATTTCCCATTCAATGTCATTTGGCAATGATGATGAATCATGGAGGTAACTTCACGGTTGATGAACAATTTGTTAGGCTTTGTTGTGAAGACATTGCGAGTTCATTACTTTATCCTCTCCTCGGGCTCCATTTTCAAAATGTACAGAGGTTGTTGTTGATGTACTTAACCCGAAATTGTGATAAATTTATTTATCATATCAAAAGATTAAAAAAGCAAGATGCCTAAGTTTATTTGGTGAAAAGCAAGATAATATTCACTTCGTATCATTTGAGTTGAATATCTTGTATTATCAGAAGGGAGCTTGTGATACTTTTTGCTTCAACTGTAAGTTATTATTTTCCAATTTCTTGTTGCTTCAGGAATTAGTAAACTATATACCAATAGAATCAATTCTCTGATAAACAGAAGCTTATATACTTGCCCATAATTTTATAAGTTTTATTGAAGCTTATAAGTCATCTTAAAAGTTGTATAATGGAAATAATAACAGAAAATTAGAAAAACTAAAGCCAAATTGATTATTGGAAACACTGCAAAATATAAATATCGGGCCTGTGCTAAGCACATGTCATACACTATCTAGTATTACTAAAGTGGGAATCTCCTATCTTCAAAGTTGAATTGTCATTTTGATTTATCTCTACATCATATTAAAATATAATTATAACATTATCATATCACTTATATGATATAATTACTTTATTTAAAGTGATTATTCATGATAAACATATTTACTTATTAGTTAAAAATGTTATAAACTTGAGTAAACTAAATAGAAAAAGAAAACAAATAGACAATTACTCCTTGAAGACAAGAAATCAAAGTAGATAAATGTATCTTACAAAGTTATTGTTCATGAATTATCTTTTTTTATATTTATTTTAATATTATTTGACCTTTCAAATTTCTATGTGACTTTTTGTATATTGCAATTTTTGTCTTAACTTTTAGAAAAGTTCTTATGTGCTACTCCTAATACAAAACTCTCCCTTATGCAGTCATGAGGTTAAATAAGAATTCAATTACTGAAACATGGTCTTTATTTCTATTTATATAGTTGAACTGATGCTTTGTTTATAACATGCTTTTAGCTTAAAATTTTTTGTGTTAAAAAATAGATTGATTGCTACATTAGATTTTGTTACACTTTTCATTAGAAAGACAAGATCGATAAAGAATAATTAATTATCTTGCTTATGTGCTTCTTTTTTAATTATTCGTTGTATATGTATATATTTCACATCTAAGAGTGTATTTGATAGAATGATTATTCTTTCCTATTATTCAAAGTTGAAACATATAGAATTAGATAGATAGTGGGTTCGATAAACACTCCATCTTTTAACGGTCTTGAGCTTGTACATAAGTTAACAGGCCATCATTTCCCCCATTGTTCAATTTTTCCACTGATGATGATGGAAAATAACTTAGTGAAGATACCGAGGGTTGTTCCGTCATATTTTCTAAGAATTCGACGGAAACTACATATATCTTCGTAAAAAAAGAATATACCTTTAACTATAAAATTGACTAAAATTGTATAAAGTAAAAATAACTGATTATTGTTGTACAAATTCAATATTTAAATGAGGATGTTACAATACCACATACTAGGCTAATGTATACGAAGTAACAAACCATGGTAATTTCTCAACAATAATAACAACACAACAATAGATGTACAATAACAATAAACAATAAACATAAATGTTAAATTAAACAAATAAAATGAGACAAGAGAAGAGAGCATAGAGATTTTTTTATGTTTTTGTCAATTGATTGAAGTGTGTACATTATTGTTTCAAATGTCACTATTTATAGAATAACATTGAGAAACACAAAAAGTTGTCATAAATATGATATAATCCACTTGAGATTATCTATGAGACATGAGAATTTAAAACATAATGAATATAATTAATGGTAACTAAATATATTTGCAAAATGAAGAGTTAGTGGTAATTTACGTATACTAATATGATGATTTACCATTTACTATTTAATATTTAATTTATTAAACAAATTGTACATTTAAATGTAATAGAAACAAAACTATATTTTAAGGATAAAATATGTAAAAGAATTCAAATATATTAAATGTTTAAGAAAAATTATTTTGACTAATTATTAAAATAATTCCTAGTAACTATGATTATGAAAAATTATCACTATTAATTACTACGTGAAAGATAATAAGATTATTGGTTTTTTCTTGCTAATAATAATTTACAATTTAATAAAGAGCATTGAATTGTAAGTCTAGTTTTAAATAGGAGTGTTAATTACCATAATACAAACAGTCAAAATTCATTGAATCCCAAAACAAATATTAAATGAAACAAAATATTATTTAAATGATATCAAGAAAATAAATAAAGTAAGATATTTTAATTAAGAATTATTCTAAAGAAGTGCAAAAGTCAATAACATTTTTATTATAATAATATAATTTAACATTTAATTAAATAGTTAAATATTTTCATAACATTTTAATTTATAATAGGGGTAAAACTGTAATTCAAATTTTAACTTTTTTTTGTTCTCACATATAGTATTATATGATATATGATTATGATATGATGATATGATACGGTTACTTCGATATATTTAGGAGAAAATTGTGAATTCTAGGAAAATGTGAAGTTCAAAATCAGGGGTAACATGAATGAATTGTAATTACTTCAGATTATCATAAACCACATAGCGTAATTAGTAGGATTAATTTTTTCCTTCTTGGTTTAAACCTTCTTCGAAGTTCAAAAATATCATATTGTAGTAACGCCAAAAATAATTGGTTGTATCCGCAGAAGATTGGTCAGGCAGAGCATACTATTATAGGTTAGACGACATGTTGAGATCTTGTGTGATCCACTTCAAGGGTAGTTAGAATGATCACCTTCCTCTTATAAAGTTCTCCCGCAATAATAACTACTATTCGAGCATTCCAACGACCCCTTATAAGGTATTCCAATGACCCCTTATAAGGCATTGTATGGGTGTAGATGTAGATCTCCAGTGTTTTGGTTTGAAATAGTTGAAACATCCTTGAAAGGTCCAGATTAGTTCATGATGCTATGGACAAAGTGGAACTCATTAGAGATAGACTTAAGACATCCAGAGTCGCTAGAAGTCTTATGCATATATAAGGAGAAGGAAATTAGAGTTTCAAGTTGATGATTGGGTTTACCTTGAAGTGTCACCTATGAAGGGGGTGATGAGGTTTGTCAAGAAAGGGAAGCTCAGTCCCAGATATGTAGTCCCTTACAAGATCAAAGAGTGGGTAAAGTGGCTTATAAGTTATACTTGCGAACAAAACTAGCAGTAGTGCATCCAGTCTTCCACATTTTGTTGTTGAAGAAGTCTGTGGATGATCTAGCATATATACTACCTTTAGAAAGTGTGGTTGTGAAGGATAGTCTCAGTTATGAGGATGTTCCTGTTGATATTGTTGATCATTAGGTTCGAACATTGAGGAACAAAGAAGTCGCTTCAGTTAAGCTTTTGTGGAGGATTCAGTATGTAGAGGGAGCTATTTGAGAAGCAAAAGCAGTCATGAAGGCTAAGGATCTCACCTCTTTCCTTCCGATTCAACTCCATATTGAGGTAATAGTTTCTCTACAGTTTTTCAGTCATTCATGCATTTGTTAAATCTTATTATCATGTTCCTTCAATTTGTACTTGCATTTTCAGCGTATTCACATGTTCATCAAACTTAGTTCAGTTAGAAATAAATTTCCAGTGCTTAGGAATAGGGTTTGAAGTTCTTACCCACCATATTCAACTAGTTTAATTTTCATTCAAGGCCGAATATTCACAAGGGGAAGCTGATGTAACACCCCATATCTGAAAACCAACCTTAATACAAATTTCCAAAAGTTACAATTGCAACCCAAGGTTGCCACCCACGGACCGTATGGTGATCCACGACCCGTTTTGGTGGTTTGTGGTTCACATCTGCAACCCTCCCCAAAATCTCAAAGAAAAACCATTCTAAGGCATGATCCATGGTTGGATAAGATGGATCATGGACCAGTCCACGGATCGTCGATTCGTGTGCATGTCAAGATCCTAAGGTTCCCTAGAATCCATCCTCTAAAGTGAATTGGCGGACTGAAAGAAAGGATCACAGATCAATAGATGGATTGTTGATTAGTCCATAGACTGAGACCCTCAAGATCCCTCAGAATCCATCCTCGGAAGTTTGATCAATAGACTGAAAGGAAGGATCATGAATCAGTCGACGGATCATGGATCGTCGATTAGTCTGTAGGTCGAGACCCTCAAGACCCCGCAGATGCATCCTCTAAGTTGATCAATGAGTTGATATGATGGATTGTAGATCACATGATGGATCGTCGATCAGTCCGTAGGTTGCTTTTGCATATTTTAAATCAGGGGTCGTTTGGTTTTTTCCTTATCTCTTGGACCCCTGAGCTATGTTGTTTGATCCCTAAACTATGAAGTCTTTGTCATTTTTAGTCTTGTAAATAAATTAGAACTTACCTAGTCAATTTTTCTCAAGTAGTCTATCAAACTTATAATAAGAGAGGAGAAGGAAGTCGATCAACCCAAGCTCCAAAACGCAGCAAGTTTTCATCAATTTCAGCTTTGAAATCGAAAGATTTCTCCATGAAATTCATCACTGGGTATGTGTGGTTTCACTAGTGGTTTACTTATTAACTCATTAGGTCCCTAGAACACAGTCAAATTCTTGATTCTCTTCTGATTATCTAGACCCAGATTTCTAGAATTTTAATTGATTATTATGAATTAGTTTCTTTAGTGTTCCTAATCAGATTATCATGTTGTAGTATCGATTTTGCCCAAATTTATGCATAAGTTCATACACTAGATCTATAGTTCTTTTAGTTCATGATTTACACATGCTAGGTTAGATATTTCAGTTATAAATTCCGCAGAATTAAATGTTTCAGTATCAACATATTAATGATGCATTTTCTATTAGTATGTCACTATTTTGAGCTATCCAGTATTACAGAACTTCAGTCATAAATTGTTGATTACTTAATCAATTGGGAGTATGCTTAGATTAATTTCACTAAGGTTTAGTTTTAATCTATCTTGCATGCTTAATATCTTTCAAGTAATGAAGCATACTCTGAGCTATATCTTCTCGTGATATAGGTTCAATTTCTAAGCTCCCAGATCACGCATAGATCGATTCCCAATCCCAGTTCAACAATATCAATGGTGAGTCCTCATTCTTCGAGGACGAGTGACATGATTATCTACTTGCTTTTATCTTTAGTTTCAGTTTTGCTATATCTAGCTATGTCCCTACATTTCTAGTCAATAGAGGCTTTATTTAAAACACAATTAGTTTCAACTTTAGTGTTAGAGTTTAACTTCTATATTATATATCAAACTTCCAGTTTTCATATGTTATGAATTAGTATAAGGGTATTCCACATCATTTCAGATTCTCATGTTTAGCTTCCGCTAAGTATTTAATGGTTCAATTTACTTTATTTTGCTTACGATATGCATGCAGGGTTATCTTACGGTCATTCGTGATCCTAGATCCCTTCTCGCACCAAGGGGGTAGCCTCGGAGCGTGAAAAATATTTTGGTGATATGACTTCTAGACAATGTGTTTGTGTAAATTTTATGGAATTCTTTGTAGGAAGTTGTGGGAGCAGTACGTATAGTCTCATAGTTCTTAGATTCCATTTTGGGAATTTAAGGGCAAGTTTACAATAATTAGGTGATTCTTTTTCATTTTTTTGTATGTGTTTTCTGATGAATATTTTTGTGGTATGACTTCTGGATGATTTTTTTAGTAAAACTTTATATAGCATTCCATAGAGGTTTGGAAGAGCATAGGTACAATCTCAGTATTTTTAGAGTTCATCTTGCTCATTTAGGGGCCAATTTATATGAATTAGGAGATTTGCTTGGTCTTCATGTCTATTAGCTCTTGACTATTTTGGTGAGATGGCATCCGGACGATTGATTTTGTGAATCCTTTAGGGAACCCTCCATTGGGAGTTGGTGGAGTAGTACGTACATTCGCACAATTTTTAGAGTCCATTTTTGGCAATTAGTGGAAAAATTACAAGAATCAGACGATTTTCCATGTTTTTTGTATGGGTAAGTTCATGAATATTTTTTTAATATGGCTTCCGGATGATTATTTTTGTGAAACCTTTAGAAAATACTATATAGGGAGCTGGGTGATACGTATGAACATTATCACAATTTTGAGAGTCTATTTTGGGCATTAAGAGGCCGATTTATAGGATCTAGGTGAATTTCTTAATTTTCGTGTTTGTTAGCCATAAATATTTTGATGTTACAACTTTGAAACTTTTACATAACCCTTAGTAAGGAATTGAGGGTAAAGTACGTACAATCTAACAATTTTAAATTGCATTTTTGGTCATTTAGGGGCCAATTTATAAGAATTAGCTGATTTTCTCTTCCTTTTTTTTTGTTCACGTGTGTTAGTAAGCCCAAGAATGTTTTGCCACTAAATAACGAGCTTGATACCAACTGTTTAAACAAGTCAAAGATAGTCTATATAGATATTTAAATTAAGCATGTTCAATTGAAATACGACTTAGATCGAATGACTAAATGTAATATTTTGACAATTATAACAAGTTAATTACGTGTTTAAGCCGAAAAAGAACTTCTTTATATTTTATAAAGCAATTAGGGTATTTATCAGATGGATCGGGAAGATATTTTCACTTAATGGTTTTGATTTTTGGATATCGGTTTTTAAACTTATTAATATGCTAGCTCATCTATAAGATATATGTTGGTTTGGTTATGGATTAGCAATTACAATGGTTAACCTCTAATTTCTATGATATCCTTTTTTCGATGGACACACCGTACAAAAAGGATGACTTTTAAACAGTTTTTTTTTTCACTTGATTGTCACATTTTCACGGTCCATTTGAAGCATCTTTGTCAATGACTCCTTAAGTTGTTGCATAATTTTCCTGTATATACCCTTAATATTTTTACGAGTTTTTTGACTTGCGTTCTATTCCTTAAATAAAAATACATAGCAATAGAAAAGTAAATAGATTTTCATGGTTTTATGGCTTTACCTTTAAGATTCAGGACATAAGAAAAAAAAAATATATGATTATTTTATATATATATATATATATATATATGTGTGTGTGTGTGTGTGTGTGTGTGTGTGTGTGTGTGTGTGTGTGTATATGTATGTATGTATGTATGTTTGTATAAGAGAACCATATACCCGCCTACATGGCTCCACCACAAACCAAGATTTTCTTTTAATTTATTTTATTTCCAAAACTAGTCTTGACCTTTCATGAAAAGTAGTGACTTATGAAAAATTGTGACTTTTATGAAAGGTTGTGACCTTTTCGAAAAGACACAATAAACATGTGTTTACACTACCTTTTCTTGTCTATAAATAGAGGAATTTTCTCTCATTTTAAACAACGAAAATTTTGGACTTCTTCTTCTTATTTTGGACAACTAAATAATTGTCTACTTTGCTCCTATTGATTGACTCATTGACACCTTTTTTAAAATTAGTACACTGGCGAATAGAATCGTTATTTCCTTAGAGGTTCTATTCCTTTAAATCTCGGGTATTAGGGGGAATAATTTCCTTAAGGGACACTATGCATTTAGTGGGATCGATTTTTTCAATATATTTCATTCTATTGTAATAGATCCTTGTTTGTTTTTACCGTCATTAATATATGCTTATATTATTAATAATTATTTTTGAGTACATGCTTTAAATTTTGTTGTTTATGTTTGTGCAATATTATTGTTATAAGTATTTGTTAGTACATATTAAATAACAAACATTGATTGAGTATTCAAGCAGGTTTTCTCTACTGGAATTGTTGAAGGTACGATAAAAAAAACCCTTACATATCTCTGATCTGTTCATCAACAACGTCATTTATTTACATACAAAGATGATATTTTGTTTTCTTTAGGAAATGATGTGAGAGTAAATAACTTTGCATGCCCATAATTTTTTGTTTTTATGTGATTGTTATCTATTTTTACTAAATTTTATCACTGGATATTATCAGTACTTTAAGGATTCAAAGTTGATTGATGTGTTGGTTAATTTTCTAAGGTCTATTTTTTTAAAACATGAGAACTTTTAAGCTTAGAATTATTTTGGTTAGAATGATTTATCATCATCATTGGATATCTCACAGTTTACTCTCTTTAATGTATGTTTTTTCTCGCTTTTTTGTTGTCTCGTTAAATGTATTGATCATTTTATGTTTGGTATACATATGATCTCACTTTGACAAAGCTTTAGTCCTTTTAATGTTTGATTTATGCATCAATTCATTGATGAACATTTGAGTTATCTAGGTTAGACTCATTTTTAATTTTTTAATGTTTGAGAATATTTCTTTAATATGAATCTAGAATCCAACATTTTAATCTACTTGTACTTTCGTAATGCAAAAACTAAGTGAGAATGTATTGATGTTCCACCAGATGACAATCTCTCATGCCATGCTCATTCAGCTGCTTGGTTACCAATGGACCAAATTCTAAATGAGCTCTACCCATATCCAAAAGAGGGGTTTCCTTATGAAAATGAGTCAAACCCCACTAATGGAACTTGAGTGTGCACTTGCGATGTGCCGCGACATAAACTAAGACACTTATTGGGAGGCAGCCCAAGACCCTTTTATTAATTTATCTTTGCTTTATAAATAATGGTGTTTTTTTTTTGTGCAAGTTAAAGTGTGGAAAGTGTTTAGAAAGTGCAGGTTGGCAGGCAAATGGCCCTCTCGGCAAATCACCAAAGAGATCGGCGACCCCAACCTAGATCCCCATTAGTTTCAGAACAACGTTACATTGGAGTCTATAAGACTATTGGAGAATCGCCAACCAGGCCGAAAATCCTAACATAGACAATTGTTTGGACCACCACGATAACTGAAGATCCTATAAAACACGGCGAGGTAAGTGTCCACTCAGCGTGTCACAAAATGGATCGATGTGCACCACTAATGTCGCCAAATGGGCAAGAATTAGATGTTTATTTTTTTAGAAAAAGGGATAATTATTTCAAATCCCAATTCTTTCACTTTCCACCACTTTTAAACTTCCCAAACTCACTCCTATTTTGTATTCCAAATATTTTTGCATGCTCTCAGTGTTTTAATAGTTGACTTGTGCTCGAGGTTGGAACACTTTTCCTCCTAACCTTTCAATTTTATATTGTTCGGCATAAAAGGTTGGCTTTCTAAACTCCATGTTTAGTTTTAGCATTTTGTACTCTTACGCAAATGATCTTATCGTATTGCCATGTTCTAGTCCTTTATGATACGATTAGTTTGTTTGATTACCTGTTTTAATTTGAATATCTTTCCCAAATTGCTTATGTGGTTGGATTCTCGCAATTTCATGCATTAAAATGAATTATATTTTGTGAAGTTATGCTTGCATGTCATTGGGTTTAGTTGGGTCATGTCTGAGTAGCATGTATTTTTTCTAATCGACATAATTTTCCTTATTATAGAGCGGTGACATCATTTTTAAGGAAAACAATCATTAAGTGGCCAAATTTAGCAAAACTGGGAGAAGTCTGAGTATCATGGGGTGATGGGTGTTACGGGTCTTGCTTTAATTTAACTAGTTCATGCTTTGAATCTATTTTTGGGAGTTGGAGGGGGGGGGCTGAAATCCAGAAGATGGGTTGAATGTAGGCATGTTGGGTCATTTGGCGAGTCAGGTCGAGCTCGTCAAACCACTCAACGATCTTGAGTACTCCCTTCTCGCCTTTGATTTCATTCTTTATATGATGATAGTTTCTGCAATTTTCGACGAGAAGCTTGAGGCCGCAAAGGGAACTCTGCGACTCGATGAAAGTCCTCTTTTCGCTCTTTATCTGTGAACTATTTTTGCACTGTAACTTTCAGCGGGCTAATCTTGGATCGCTGAATGTTTTTAGCCATTTGCCGAAAGTCCTTCCATCGCCGGCTCACCAATTTCTTTTTTAGAATTTTGAGCCAATCCTTTCGGTGAGCCTTATTTAGCTAGCCAAAGTTATTCGGCAACTCGCAAAACTAATCGTGGAGTCTGTCAACAACTACTTTCTTGTGATTTTTTTTTGAAAAGCTCCTAAATTTTAAATGATTATAGGCACATATAGACCTAAGGTTGCAGCTACCAACATCCCACCCCGAATGAAAGTAAAGGGAATACAATTAATGAGGATGCAACTGCATTCAATGCCAAAGCGACTAAACTTCCCACATCTGGTTGGAAATGCAAAGGCAAAGAGAAGGCACCTGTATCACCAGATCACAACTCTCACAATGACGGGTTGTATGCTACACATCTCACCACTTTTGAGAGTGAGAGCGAGCACCATGAGCTTCAGATTATAGACTCTAAAGATGATGAGTTTATAGCAGTGCAGAGGGAAAACTTGTGATCTAAAAGGATTAATTATCCGTTTAGTATCATGAATCCTCAGCCTACCACCCCTCCTTCATCTCCAGAGCTGGCTATAGTCGTAACTCCTCTTGTACAGGGTCCTCCTCTCAAGTTTCACAAACTAAAGACAGAGGAATTGAGGACGATTATAAAGGAAAAGTCCTTTTCCACTGATGGCATGATTGATAGGTACCCAAGATTATGAGATGTTTGAACTCTTACAAATTCCAGATCTTCACCAAATCCCGTGGCTCATACATTCCAAGTTGAGTTAGGGAGTTATACAATGCATATAGTGCCTTGATGCCAAAAGGAAGAAGCAATCTACAATATTGTTACTGGTGGATTATGTAGTTGTTCGGGGGGAGGAGGGTACAATGCAATATTTCTGCCATTAATGTTGTCCTAGAGTGCACTACGAGACTGGAAGATGGCTACTAGCATATGACTAGGGAAAAGAAGTTGGACAACATGAAGAAGTGGCTATCCCTTTTGATATCTGGTGGAACTTTGAAGTGGTTCGAGGTAGGGGCTCCACTAGAAAAGAAAGATTTCCATGTAGCACCGAGGTATTGGTTTGGCTTCATCAGCACCACTAAAATGCCCTCGAAAAATGAGTCTATTTTTTGCTAGGCAAGGTATTCTATCTAGTCTGCATCATTGAAGGGACGAGACTAAATATTGGGATAATTATAACATAGGAGATGGACATGAGGGTCAAGCAAAACCAGACCTATCATACATTCCCATTATTGATCACTGAGTTGTGCAAACAAGCTCGGGTACCAAAAGATGCTAAGAAGGACGTGGAAGTATTCCCACATCCTCTACTGATTTTCGGAGGATCAAGGAAAAATATTTAAAGGACCAGGCTGAAAGAAAATGATGTCAGCTTCAGTGGACTCTTCCTCGATCATAGATAGAGAGACATCACTCGTACAAGCATCCTTGCCTACTTAGGCTCTTGGGCCTTTAGATGCTTCTTATGTTTTACCTTATGACGTTTCAATCCCTTCTACTTCTGCCCTATCTCCTAGACCAGCTGTTGCTGTCTTCCAAACTCAAATCACCCAAGCTTTATGGGACAACTTTCCCGTACTACTGATCATCGGGTTGTGAGATTTGAGGCTTCCATTCTGGGCATGATTCAGACTGCCCTGGCTGATGCTGTGACACCATTGAGCACTATCATTGATGCCCTTACGGTGAGGATATCATTGTGCGAGCGTGGCCAAGGGGCCACCGAGGACGTTACGACTTTGAGAGCCCTTATTACTGAGCTGAGGAGAGATGAAGACTAGGTGAAGTCCACTGATATGTCCATGGTCTTTGGGACGGTGGAGATCCTTGATGAGACAGTTGAACTAGTTGATCCCTAGTGTGAGTCAAAGACTGATGAAGAGATGTTGGGGTTGCTTAGGAAGTGTCATATGAGGGCCTTAATGAGAAAGAGGAATCCATGATAGATGATGTTGTGCAGGCTTCCTTAGAAGATACACCTCTGGTTGCTCCTAGTGTTACTGTTGGTTCTTCGAATATAACTTCGTATGCCGATGCCCTTATTCATTCCACTACACCAGGAACTAATGCCTAGACAGACAGAACAACTGTGTAGACATGAACTTTTCCATACCTCCCTCCCTATCTTACTTTTATTTTGGCTTATGGATATTTATTTTATTTGTATTTGAGGACAAATAACTTTACTTCTGGTGGTGTGATCCCACCTTTTACGTGAACCTATTGTAAATATCATTTTATTTATCTAATTTTTTGAGCATTATCTTATGTTTAAATTACATATTGCGAATTGAGCTTGTGTCTCTTATTTTAAATTGTTAATGATTTTGAACCTTCCGAAAAATGTCGCCACCTCTTGTTTGTGCTGAATGTGGTTGTTCTCTTTCAAATTTTAAGTCCCAGTCTTGATTAATATCAATGACTTCAATAATGTTCATAGTAGAATAAAACTGAATGTGCAATTACGATGAGGACAAATGAAGTTGCATAGACAATATGTGACCTCTTTGCATCTCATTGTGACTACACAAGAACCGAATTAAGTCTCTTGCGATGAACATTGCACACTAGCGAAAGTGTGGAGTCTTGTTTTGACTTTGGATTAAATGCCTTATGTGATGAGATTACCATGAATCATGTATGATTACACCTAGAATTTTCCCTATTGGTCCCGTTGACTAAGTGATGCAATCTCATGATATGATCTTAGGCAACTTTGAAGAGTGTGAAATAACTTGACATCTACCTCTTTTGTGGCCCACCTTCTTAGTGTGTGATTCCTCGCATTAACAACCCTTGAGACTTAACCTTTTCTTGGAAGAAACTTTATAAAATTATGACCTTTATTTATCCATTAACCATAATCCTAATGAAGTTATGGTTAGTTTGAATAGTCAATTTAGGAAAAAAGCCTAAGTTAGGGGTGTGGTGAAAAGACAAGATAAATCAAGGAGTGGAAGAAAGTCCTCTTTGACCCATGGTTTTGTGAAAAATGGAACCCCTCCATACAAAAATAAAGAGATGAAAAATAAAAAGAGAAAGAAAAAATTATGAAATAAATTTGTTAAAATGCAAAATGAAAAGGGTTTTCCAATTGTCTTGGGAATTTGAATAATTTTATGACTTGTGAGCACGAACAGAAATGATGAACAAAAAGGAAGAAAGTGTTGTTCATACCATATTTTATGAGGATAGAAGTCACTGTACCTAAATTATCATACTTCTACACTCAACCCCATTACAAGTCTTAAAAAGACCTTTGTGATCTTGAGTGAGATGAATCAATTGTTGGATGGAAAATAAGGGCAAACCTATGGGTGAAGTCATGCACTGTGTTTTTCATTTACAATGTGAGTGTTGCATTCGATTCCAAAACTTTATATTGTGAACCATTGTGTGTGAATATCTTTGTGTAAGGTAATTTTTGTTGATCTTGAACATGCATTTGAAGCTACTATAGTGAGCTTGAGATTCTTTGATAATGGTGAGACACGGCTTAAATCTTTGAGTGCACAATTTATCCTTGCATGAGTAAGTTGAATCTTTTTGTGTGCATTCATGATTGAATTTTGTGCAGAACAGTTTGAGACATCCGTTTTGAACTGCTGAATTTGAATTTTACTCGAGGACAAGCAAATGTTTATGTTGGGGGTGTTGGTCACTCCACGACTTGGACTCATTTAGGGCTTTGTTTTAATAGTTTAGTGTCCTCAAATGCATATTTTGTCCCAATAACTAATGTAAATCCTTCTTTTTCAGTAATTTGAATTGATGAACAAAGCGTGGACACTAAGGATAAAAGAGGAACAAGGTAGCTGAAAGAAGGAAGAAAAAAAAGCCTGAGGATCACCTAACCCATTAGGTGAGTTACCAAAAGTCCTTGGTATCGCCTTATGTTCCAGATTGCTAAGCCATGAAAGTATAAATCAAATCGGTGATTAAAAGGAGAAGTTGGAGAGTTTTCAAATCGTTCTGCGATGTAGCGTCATATCGCCCAAAGTTACAGAACCTCAAGGATGTTGAAGGCAAAAGAAAAACAGTGATACAAATGACCAATGGGCAGATCACCGAGTGGATTTGCAATCCCGATTATCCTTTGTAGCATAATTTTTGACAAATATAAATACGTATTAAATACATAGTTTAGTGAATCAAGATAACAGTTTCAGTTATCAAGTTTATCATTGAGTATTTGAGTTTTAGAGAAGACAATTTTTCCTTTGCTTTGAAGATTTAATGATTTCCAATTCAAAGAAACTGGAACTGGGTTTTGAAGATTATTTATCTTAGACATTTGTAATGATAAAATCGATCGAACCCAGTTGATGTTAACACCACTTTGTAACGATTCTTACCTCTTTACTATATCTAGCTAAAACTCAAATTCTTGGGGTGTAATTATGTGATTATGGTTTGATATAAATGTTGGGTATAGGTAATTGATATTTTATTTATTGTTTAAAAGTGATTCTGTTCAATAGTTGTGGTTGAATTTAATGGGATATAGTTGCAAATACAGATTTAGTTTAGTGTTTTTTGTTTGCTCGACAAAGATTTTAACATAAAATCTACTGAATCAATGGTATGTGGGTTGTCATTGGTTCAACTCAAAAGAGTGAATCCCAAAACCTCTTCCACACATTCAGCTCTTGAGAGTGAATGGTATAAGGTGAAGGTTGTGCTTAATTGCCTCTTATTGGTGTTTGAGAGAAACTAATTTCATTCAGGTTAAATTACCCGAGAGGAGTTTATCCCCCACTAAAGTCTATCTTAATCACTGATATTCAAGTGTTCACTATTAATTTCAATTACCCAATTGTTTACCTTAGCCCGTAATCCTAGCACATCCCGAGAATGCCATCTCCATATTCGTATTTTTGTATAATTTACTATTTTAGTTGATAATTAACTAACTCCCCCCTCTTGATATTTGACACTTGTGTCACCTTATAACTTAAACCATGTTTTTATTTGTAACTATTTCTAGTTATGAATTACTTGAACTTATTTGCACATATTTACTAATTCTCGAACCACTTCTTGTGGGAACGATCCCAACCCTTGGTTGGGTTATATTACTACTCGCGTTCATTAGCACTTGAACTAGAACTAGTGTTTTGATAATCGTGAAAGATTAGTGGTCACCAGTTTTGTCGGGGTGATGAAGAGGTTGGAACTATTGGAGCGTAGCCTGATAAGGGCAACGGAAAATCATGTGATAGAGTCAATTTTTATTTTTTCTCTAAAGGCTAGAGGCAGAGATATACGATGTTTTTATAATAGGTACTCTTCTTGTATGTGATTTCATGACTTCTATATTGTTTGATCCTGGACCCACATATTCATATGTATATTCCTTGTTATCTAATAGATTTGATTTGCGTTTTTACTTGCTTGGTATGCGTATTCATGTCTGTACTTGTGTTGGTGAGTTTGTGCTAATTGAGAAAGTGTATAGACATTTTCTTTTTTACTTTGTGGGGAGAAAAACATACGTAGATTTGATTATTTTTTAGATGACTGAGTTTGATGTAATTATGTGTATGCCTTGACTTTCTCGAAAATTTTCTATCTTAGATTATAATGCAAAGATTGTGACCTTGGCCAAGTCCGGGATAGATTTGCTAGTGTGGGAGAGTGAGTATATTTCCCGTCCCAGTTCATATTATCTCTTTTCTTCGTGGTAATAGGTTGCTTAGTAAGGATTTTTTTAGCTCTATTGGGACATCTCTGGGATGACACTTCCAAAGCTCCGTAGATTGAGTCTATTTTTATTGTTCGTGAGTTTGTGGATGTTTTTCCATCAAATGTGCCTTGTATGCCACCATATTGGGATATTGATTTTTGTATTGCCCTAGAGCCACGGACTCGCCCTATTCCCATTCTAACTTACAAGATGGTTTCAACTGAGTTAAGAGAGTTGAAGGCCCAATTTTTGGAGTTGTTAGATAAAGGTTTTTTAGAACGAGTACCTCTCCTTGGGGTGGTCCAGTTTTATTGGTAAGAAGAAGAATGGTAGTTTTTGGATGTGAATAGACTACAAACAGTTGAATATGGTAACTATTAATAACATGTTCCCCATTACTCCATTAATGACTTTTTCAATGATCTACAAAGTGCTTCTGTCTTCTTTAAAATTGATTTGATGTCTGACGATCATCAATTGAAAATGCAATAAACATACGTGCCAATTCATATTTGCGAAAATTGTATGTACATTATGAGTTCTAAGTAATGTCTTTTGGGCTTTTTGAATGCCCTCTCTGTTTCATGATCCTAATGAACAGAATTTTGAAGCCATATCCGAACCTCTTTGGAATTATATTTATGGATGATATTATTATATACTCAAAGAGTATGAAGGAACATGAGAAGCATTTGATAATGGTATTTGGATTGTTAAGTGAAAAAGGCTTTATGCGAAATTCTCCAAATATGAGTCCTAGGTGGATTTAGTGTCCTTGCATATCTTGGTTTCTAAGGATGAAATGATTGTGGAACCCAGAAGATTGAAGCTGTGAAGAGTTTGGCAAGGCCCACTAATGAATCTGAGGTAAGGATATTCATTTGTCATGGTAGATACTACGGCAGGTTTGTTATGTAATATTCTTCCATTGGTTACCAGCTGAAAAATTTGACCAAGAACAAAATGTTCTATTTATATGTTCAAATGAGTGTGAAGAGAGTTTCTAAAACTCAAGACATTGTTGACTATTTCACATTTTTTTCTTTGCCTATGGAAGGTAAGTATTTCATTGTTTACGGTAATACATCTTATTCTATTTTAGGTGCAGTGTTAATGCATTACAGGAATGTAATTTCCTATGCTTCAAGGAAATTGAAAGTTGATGAACGTAGCTATCTGATCCGTGATTTGGAATTGGTTCCAGTTGCATTTGCATTGAAGTAGTGGAGACATTACCTATATTAGAAAAAAAAATTGAAACGTATATAAATCATCACAATTTAAAATGTATGTTCACTTAGGAGGACTTGCATTTGAGGCAGAGGATACTGATGGAGTTATTGAAAGTCTATGACTATGATATTACTATTCTATATCACCTAGGGAAAGCTAATGCTGTGGTTGATTTTCTATGTAGAAAATGAGGGAGCATGTGGAGTTTCTCCCACTTACAGGTTTCTAGACTCCCATTGGCTAAAGAGATTCAAACTCTTGTTATTGACTTTATGAGTCTAAAAGTAATTGAGAAAGAAGGGCTCATGACCTGTGTGGAGGCAAGATATTCTTTTCATGACAAGATTAAAGGAAAGCAGTTTGATGATGAGAACCTGAGACAAATTTAAGATATGGCATTGTGAGGAGAGGTTAAAGATGTTGTGATTGATGAGGAAGGCGTCTTGAGGATTAAGGGGCGGGTAAATGTTCACCTTATTTATGATTTGACTCATACTATTCTTGTAGAAGCTCATAGTTCGAGGTATTCTTAAAATCTTGTTAATTTTTGTGGAGTCAAATGAAACGCGACATTGTTGATTTGTTTGCCCACTGTCCAGATTGTCAGCAGTTAAAGTATGAACATCAGAGGCTTGGAGAAACACTTCAAAGAATGGAAGTAGGAAAGAATTGCAATAGATTTTGTGGTTTCTCTTAAAAAGACATCGAGTAAGTTTAGAGGATTAACTAACTCTAGCAATTGATAGTTTGGTTGAATATATTGGGGATGGAAAGGTTATCGAAGTGCAGAAAAATGTGTCTCCTTTCACTATACAACAGAGTTTACTGAAAGAGAAATTTCCTAATTGAGTGCTCCATAATTTCAGGGAACTGATGGATAAAGTAAACAAAGACAACACGAGGATCTGCAGGTTTACCTCCAAGAAGCACAAACAGAATAAGAAAGGGGAAGAAAAATGAGAAATCATTAGCATTTCAAAGTAAAAAATGGTTACAAGGAGTACCTTAAATGGTTCTATATTTTATTGTTCGTTATGAAGTTGAAAGCCTTTATTTGGAACATTTGGTCTGTTAGGACCCAAAAAGACTTCCACAGGTTACAAATGTTGAATAGACACCATCCTTTCAGTTTTATACCACTGTTGGAACCATTTCAACAACAAAGACACATTCAAAAATATAAAAAAGTTTTGGCATGGCTAAAGCAGGGCACAATTGTAAAAACATTTGGTACTTCATTCAAGATAATGTGGATGTTGAAGTGCTACAGGATGAACAACAACAAATATATCTGAAGTTATTTGTTCATGAGTTTAAGCTTCATTTAATGACTACTCTAGTAAAAGCTAAATGTAATGCAGGAGAAATGAAACAACTATGGGACATCATTTATCAGATGGGCAACAATATGATTCATCTTTGGTTGGTAGGTGAAGATTTTAACAAGTTGAATGAAGAAGAGAAAATTGGGGGAGATACTATTTTACCCCAAGACATTGAAGAATTCTCTCTCTGCATCAGTTCATCAAAATTATATGAAGTGGGATTTAAAGGAAGTTCATTTACCTGAAGATTGTATATTTGCAAGATTGAATAGGGTTGTGCTAATCAATAGTTAATAGATTTCTTAGTTTGAACTGGAAGATCTAGCAAGAACAGGTTCCGACCATGCTCCTTTGTTTATTAGTATGGAAACATCACAATAAAATATTTAGAAACCTTTCAGATTTCTGAAATTTTGGTTGGAACATGAGGATTTTCAGAATATTGTGGAAAGAGGTTGGAAAGCTGATTTTTCTCGTCATCCTATCTGATAGATTAAGCATAAAATCAAGCAGGTTAAAAAGGTTTTGTTATCATGGAATAACGAGACATATGGATAATTTTTTACGCAATTATCCATTCATGAAGATATTGTAAAGATAAATGAGATAATTTTTAAGAAGATCCATCAGCCATCAATAGAACTGTTTTGCAACATGCCCAGGCTAAGTTGAAAAAGTATCTGCATTATGTAGAAGAGTTCTGGTAACAAAAATCTAGGAGTGCCTGACATATTGAAGGGGACAAGAATAGTGGATTTTTTTCATAGTCTAGTTGATGGTAGAAGTAAGACATTACAAATTAGTAAAATTGTCAATGCAAATGGGGAGTTGGTGGAAGAGGATCACAGGATTGCAGAGGCTGCTATACATTTTTATAATCTCAATTTACTCAAGTGGAGGAAAGTTCTGATTTTAACATTTTAAAGTGTGTTCCTCAACTAGTGAATGAAGAAGAAAACATTAGAATCAATACTTTGCCTGATCTCGAAAAAGATAAAGAAGTTGTTTTCTCTCCATATGGATACTAGTTCTAGTGGACCTAATTGTCCAATGGAGATTTTTTTTTCAAACATGTTGGAGGATCTTGCATTCTTACATTGTTGATGTAGTGCAAGACTTTTTCAAAGGTGATACACTTCCTAAAACTTTTACTCATACTAATTTTATTTTAATCCCTAAAAAGTAAATCATTAAGACTTGCAGATTTAAGACCAATTAGTCTAAGCAATTTCATTAATAAGGTGATTTCATTTGTTATTCATAAAAGATTAGATGGTTTTCGTGTCAATATAATCTCTTCTAACCAATTATTTTTTTCAAGAGAAGATGTATGTTAAGAAATGTCTTGTTAACTTGGGAGATAGTAACAAACATCACAAAAAGAGGTAAACCTACTAATGCAGTCTTAAAGTTACACATTGATACGCTCAAATTACACCTTTCTAAAGAAGTATAAGCGGTTGTAATCAAATAAGAACCCAACTAGCAGGTTGGGGTCGATCCCATGAGGAAAATGGTCTAGACTTAACTTTGATTCACAATTATGTCTATTTAGCCAATATATTTTCGAAAACAAGTAATTAAAGGGGGGGGGTTTATGAAACAAGTTTCTTGAATAGTCTAAGTTAACAAGTAAACGAAAGTATATCTTGAGTTTTTATCAAGTTATGAGAATAAGTAGGGTATATGTGTTCCCCACAGTTTCATAACGTCGTATTCGTAGCAATAACAATTCTTTCCTAGTGTTTTACATGCAAAGTAGCAAGTTAGGTATCTCTAAATCCTTAATCCGACATCTAGAGAATTTCACTCCGCACCTTGGTCCGACTACGTGTGTATGATTTACTAACCGTTACCTTTATCTCATATTAGACATCATAATCGATGTATGACTTAGTTATTACTTCACACCAATCGACACTAGCCTATTAGATAGTATCCCACTAAATCTATGTTGGTAATTATTTTCCTATTCCTACCTCCTTGGTCTGGCAAGTAGCAACAAGATGATTTCTAATGCGTGCATCGTTAAAAAGACTTCTATGTGAAAAAATTATCAAACATGCAAAAACACTATTTGAGAATTTCTTAATTTGCTAGTTATACTTTGTTAATTACCCATGGCTCCCAGAACCGTAGTTGTGGATATAGGTACCTATGCAAGAAAGATCAAACTTTATAATTTTGAATGAAGATATTATGAACTTACTTAACAATAAGAAGAAACCCATAAATTTAACTCGAAATTGCAAAAAAAATCTTCAAAACAAATCTGGGAATTGATTAAATGCCCAAGTTTGAAAAAGTCAACCTCCAAGACATAAAAATTAAAAAATAATAATAGTAGCTAACCCCAAAACTAGGTTTTAAAGTCCTATATATATAAAACATAGTCCTAAAGAAAATGGAATTGAAGTAAGGAATGTTTTTTCAGTTGACGCGACTTCAATCTACGGACCAACTGACGGACCGTTGATCAATAAACAGTGAGTAGACTCCTTCCTTCGGTCAGGACTTGGAATACTTTTTTCCTCTTCGGATGAAAGCTTCTTTGAATCAATCGATTGACCTACAACACGGCCTGTCGATGCCCCTCCGCTGCTCCATACTCAGAATTTTACCAAACTCGGTACTAGAACCTTCTCTGAACCAAACGACGGTTCACCAGTACGGTCTGTCGATCAATCGACAGACCGTCGTTGCATCTTGTAGTTCTACACTTGGTCAGACTTTCTCGATTTTTCTTCAAATTCCTGAGCTGCCCATTTACGGTAACTTACTACGGTCCGTCGATTGAACGATGGACCGTCGATGGCCTCCGTAGGTCCTGTTCTGCATTATTTTCAGTTGATTCCTTACCTAGCCGCCTGAACATATTTCTTGAAAAACAAACACAAAACTTGTTAAAACTAATACAAGAAGGATCTAGACACACAATTCATAAGTAAAATACATTGAAAATACCGTGAAGCCACGTTACATCAACACCCTCAACTTAAATTCGTTGTTTGTCCTCAAGCGACAAACTATGACTCAAAACAACATTTGTACAAAATTATACACTTTTATGATCTAGCAATCACATGGCTATCAATCCCGACTCTTTCTTTGTTTTGGTGCAGGCTTAAGCTCTCAGGTTAACTCATGCGGATCAAATCATCACACACTCACCATGCAGAAAACACCTCTACTATTTTGCCTCTTACCAAGGTATCAATTTTCTGATATGCAACTAGTGCCCTACTTTAAAAGAAATCTTCATTTTTCACACAGTGATTATGAATTTGGGAAAAAGGATCTTTGCTCAACACTCGCGCTCAAGAACAAGTTCAAATACAGTTGGTACTCTTCGCCATAGGCTTTCCCTTATATCATGCTTAGGGTTACCACACTAGACTGTACGATCACGATAGGACTTTCTTGGCTTGTAACGTAGGCTTAGGGTCAGGTTTGGTACATTTGCATACATTTTTAGTGACCGTTTTCCCTTCATGACATTACTGCTAAGCTTCCTACCTCTTTTCATTGCCTTTGACACCCTATTTTTCTTCTCTTTTCTTCTTTGCCTTGCTCCCTTTTTTGGATGTGACTGTCACTTCTTTTGCATCTTTTCATTTTTTTTCTTTTCTTTTTTCAATTAATTGATAATTTCACAAAGTCACATCTTTCGCTCACTTAAGATTTTCTTTTCAATATCCAACTCTTTTCATACCCATTTTTGGGTCCTCACTCATAATAGCCACCCTCAACTCATGACTTTTTCATGAGTTGAGGTACACAATACCTGAAGTCGGGTCAAAGCCAAGATGAGGTCACTTACTACATTAGCCACCCTCAACTTAGGCTTTTGGCCTAAGTCGAGGTGAACATGTCCAAGGATGGACTAGGTCCAAAACATTAGACCTTGGGAAGGTGAGTTCATAAATAATAAAATTTGGTCTATTACAGGCTCAACATATTTGGATAAAAAAGGGACCATTTTTTCATTTGGTTAACTTCTTTTAGGTTAGATATTGGCTATTTCAAACAAGATCCTATGATCACTTCTTATATTCTATCATAAATTTCCTTTGCAGGACTAACCAGACAAGTTCTAGTTAGGAACCAAATGTTGAACACTCAAATCTCCTCACACTCTCTTGGCACATCATTACATTATTAGATTATCATATTTCCCAGTTTAGGTGTTAGTTGAAGGTCATGTAGTGGGTGCCTATTTATGTCATTCTCAGAGCCAACACATTCAACTTATTTTCACCTATATATGAAAGGACTATCCAGGACGGGGTATTATTTTTCTATCAGCCACGATGCGTCATTTTTCATGATTTTATACTTATACAAATTAAGAATGCGGGTTTAACAGAAAATTAAGTAGTCTCTTGGGGGAAAAGAACACATGCAAGAAAACCCCAAGAGAGGATTGTGAGTTGGGTTACTAAGACATCACCCAATAACTCACTTTCGATTTACCCCACCCCCAACAAAAAAAACTTGTAATTGTCCCCAATGCAATAAAATCAAAGTAATAGGGTGGTAGGTGAAGCAATGGCGCATAGCGCCAAAAAGCTATCAACATGTGGGTGGGTTCGGTTTCCCAGAACCCACTGGATCATCAATTTGGCCACTCTCAGTAGTGCCCACAGTAACCTACGCACCATCAGTAGTGCTCCTCTCACTGCTCCTTAGTACCAAACCGGATGCTCCAGCAGCCATTTCAAGTGCTCTCCGCTGGCATATCTTTTCATAACCAAAGAGGCCCTCCTAGCCTGCCCTATATGCTTCCTATCTCTCTCTCTATTTCTTGCCCAGGCCTCATCATCGGTCTCAGTAGTGCGTCTAGAGCGGTGCCTCTTGATACACCCTCGTTTCTCAGACTGTGTCTAGAAGGGACCTCTAACAAAGCATCTAGTACCGAGTCCTTTACTAGATCAGTGAGAGCACTCTCTCTCTTAGTTCCCCTCATCTCTAAGATGGTATCGATGTCAACTCACAGGTTGACCAACTTTGTCCGGATGTTAGTGAGGTCACTGATAGGGCTGGCCGTGCTAGAACCCGTAGCTCAAATGCATCAAGGAACTTGTGGACTACTTGAATCTGCCTGCCGGTCTCCTTAGCCACCTGCTTCTCAATGTGGTCCTTTGCCTCAACAATGGATTTCTGCATCCAAGGCTTAATGTGGTAGAGAAAAGTTGCCATCTGTGCCTCCAACTTCTGAACTCAAGCTAAAGGGACCAATGTCGAGGATGGGGTGTGGATCGGGATGAGCTGGTGGCCCTGCTGGCTGCATGGGAAGAAGAAGCCGGAGTGGAATCATCTAGCTCCACAGTTTCCACCAAGTTCTCGCTCAATGGCAGAACCTCAATCATATGCCCTCTATGTGGTGAAGCTACATTGGCCTCATCCTTGATGAGGCCTATATAACCTTTCCCCGCTGGTCACGAAGTGTATTACAGTGACAAATTGGCACTTTTGCATCCCTGCAGAGCTGGAAGATAAGAAATGCAAATGGGTAAGTGGTAGAGCTCTTGAAGGCCCTCTTATAAATTATCGATAAAACCATCCTCACAAAATCTACCTCCAGCCCGGTTACCAGTGCTTCCACCATCACCTCCCTATCCCATGTAATCACATTATAAACATTTGTGGGCAATAACCGGTGAAGGACCAACAGCCAAAAAAACCTGGCTAAAAAAGTGAGGGTAGACTTCTTGATCAGCCCTCGGGGATCTATCACCCAGTATGACCTCTCACCATCGGTCACCAGATATTGAGGCAGCCATTTCTTCATCGCCTCACGCTTCTTTATATTTCTCTAAAACTTATCACTCTTTATAATCTCCCACCTGTAGTTGAACTCTGCAGTTTTTTGGGTCCATTATGACCTGATGGTGGGGCAATATAACGGCGGATGGTAGACTCGGATATGTCAACCCGGCAACCCCAAACTAGTGTGTTGGTGAGAGGGTCCTGTTTGGCAGGTCTTGCCCGCCTGTCTATTGAACCTCAAAGAGAAGCCACGTAAGAGACATAGAACTCCTGGATGATCTCCTCACTATAAGTTTCCAAATCCTGAGCCATCCAATTTAATTCGTGCAGATTGAACATTTTATGCACCTTGGGGACCGTGGGAAAACTCCCCATGATGACTCGACGCTCCACTATAACAAGCAGAGTCATCACCCCCTTTTCATTTAACATTTTTACATCCTAATACACCTGTTATTGTCCCTCTACGAACCACTGGTTTGGTTAATCAGCAACAGGTGTGGGGTCCTTAGCTCGGGGTGCGGATGTAGACTTTGAACTAGTAGCCTCATCAGACGAGGCTTAGTGATCATGTCCCTCCAACCTAGTGGCTCCCTGAGAGGTGGAACCGGAAGCAGTGGTCGCTTTTGACCTAGATCGTTGGGCCGACCCGGAGGCAAAAGCAGACTCGGAGCCAGATGTTCAGCCCCCTTCAGAACTGAAAGCAGCCTGGATGGTGAACCAGTAAGTGTGCGCTCCTCATCAGACTGGAGACAGTGACTACGTAGGGATTCACCTTCCGGGGGAACCCCGTGTTGCTTCAGTCAGTGTTGTGGAACCTGAAGGTACATAGGTGGGGTCTCACTCGTTATCAGAGTAATATTTTATCATCCGACGAGACAAGGAAAATGACTTGGATTTGCCTTTCTTGGCGTAGACAACGTCTATCTTGGGAGCCATCGGTACATGTAAAGCATTTGTTAGTCTCAACTTAGCATAGCTACACACTCAAAACACAACGGAAAAAAGACAACACTCAAAACACAATGGAAAAAATAAAACTTAACAATAAAAAACACAATTCTATTCTGCAAATTGACACGATGGGACCCATCGACAGTCCATCCATTGATCAACGGTCTGTAGATATTATCTGTCATCCGACACTTAGACTTATTCTTAGATGAGTTTAAAAATTGTATCTCTGATGGAAATGAAGGACGTGCAGAGTGTTCCATCGATCAATTGATGGGCCGTAGTCCACTTCCATCATTTGACACTTAGTTTTATTTTAGAATTTGGTGTAAATAAGCTCTCTAATGGAAACAACGGGCGTGCAAAATGGTCCGTCGATCAATGGATGGACTGTAGTCACTTCCGTCGTTTTATACTTAAGCATTTTCAGGGTAATTCAGTCAATGGACTCCATCGATGGCCCGTCAATCAATCAACGGTCCGTAGGTAGGTTCTTGTACTGTTGGCCTGAGATAGATTTCAGGCTGTTTACAAGTTCCAATTTTTAGTTCCTTTAATGACTTCTTTTTACACGAAAAGTTTGAACAATCATTTTAACACAACTAATACTAGTTCGTCATTCATAAGGTTCCAATTTCATGCAATTATTAACCCAATTCAGTAGACACATGGAACCCTAAGTCAACACTTTCAGATAACTACAATTTTAACATGTTAACTTTGCTACACAACCACTACCCATCGTCTTTATGGGAGTAATTACGCATTTTTAATCATGTAATTTCACTTAATTTAGTCCTTAGGTCAAGACCCACTTTCGGATTCCTATTTGTAACTATGAACGAGAATTCAAAGTTTAAGAGAAATTGAAGTACCTTTCTTAGCACTGGTGTGGTTGTGAGAGACTTGGAAAAAGTAGCTTATGCGTCAAACCTCGATCACCGGCCTTTTGATAATGTAGAAACATAGAATTTTGGAAGAGATGGAGAGTTTAGGGATGTAAGAATTATGATGGGTGAGTGATTTAGGATTAGGATAAGTTGAATTTAAGTGAAATAGGAAGGAAATAATTGAAGGAAATTGTTATGGGAGGAAATTATAAAAGAAATGGAAAGAAGGAATGAATTTGAACAATTATGTATTTTAATATGAAGGTCGGGTCGGGTCGGGTCAGATCATTGGCATATTTTGACCTAGTCAACCGCAACAAGAGTATATTTCATCCCATGAGAACTCACAACGGTCCCATAAAGTCAACGTCCATACATCAAACAACTCAATCACCATAATAGGATTCAAGGGAAGTTCTTGCCTTTTCGAAATTCCTCCACCTCGTTTGTAGCGATCACAAGTTTTTGCAAAATCATGAGCATTTTGGTAAATGGTTGGCCAATAGTACCCACACTACAAGATATTATGCGCACTCCGGATACCACTATGGTGCCCGCCCACATGTTAGGAGTAAAATGCCTCCAAAACACCTAGTATCTCGACCTCAGGTACACAACGATAGATAATCCCATCAGCACAACTCTGATATAAGTAAGGCTCATCCAAAAAGAACTTTTTCATATCATGCATGAACTTTTTCACATCATGCATGAACTTTTTCCTATGGTGGAAGGTCAAGTCTGACTGAACTGCATCACTCGCCATATGATTCAAAAGTCTGTGTACCATGGGATCAAATCTTGAGACGTGGCCACAACATGTTCATCTGGGAATGCATCATCAATCTTAGCTTTTTCTTCCAATTCACGCAAAACTTCATCCTCCAATCTGGACAAGTGTTCGGCAACTTGATTCTCAGTTCCCTTTCTATCTTTTACCTCAAAATCAAACTCTTGATCAATAATACCCATTTGATCAACCTTGTCTTAGCATCCTTCCTCGCAATCAATTACCTCAAAGAAAAATGGTTGGTATGAACTATGAACCTCGTGCCAAGCAAATAGGTGCAAAATTTCTTGAATGCAAACACCACTGCAAGAATTTCTTGTTCAATTATTGTATTGTTCTTTTGGGCTTCATTCAGGGCTTTACTCGCATAGTAGATGTGGTGAAGGATTTTATCCCTTCTTTGTCCCAATACCACACCAAGTGCTACCCCACTCGCATCACACACCTCAAATGACTCACTTCAATTTGGTGAAATAATAATGGGAGCAGACAACAACTTCTCTTTCAACTCTCCAAATGCCTTCAAACATGATTCATCGAATAGAACTTACATTCCTTCTCCAGCACTTTGTACAGAGGATGTGAAATTTATGAAAAATCCTAAATAAACCTTCTATAAAAATGAGCATTCCCAAGAAAAATTGTCACACCCTTGAAAGAGATGGGTGGAGGGAGCATCTCTATTACTTCCACATTATCTCTATCAACCCCTATCACCTTTCAGAGATGAGATCGCCCAACACAATGACTTCTTTAAGCATAAAGTGACATTTCTCCCAGTTTAGCACCAAATTACAAATCAGCCAAATTACTCAAACACCGATCAAAGGAGTCTGCTACCACAGAAAAATCATCCATGAATACCTCAATAGTGTCGTGTACCATATTAGAGAATATCAACATCATATAATGCTGGAAGGTCGCCGGTTCATTACATAACCCAAACGACATCCTTCTTAACGTAAAGGGCCCATAGGGGCAAGTGAAGGTGGTCTTTTCTTAATCTTCTAGAGCGATAGAGATCTAGCTATAGTCCGAATAGCCATCAATAAAGCAATACCAACCTTTGTCTGCGAGTCTATCTAGCATCTGATCCATACAAGGCATGGGGAAATGTTCCTTTTCTTTCCACATATTCAACATCCGATAGTCCATGCAAACTCTCCATCCGAACACTAGTGACATTGGAACAAGCTCGTTCCTCTCATTAGGTACCGCTTTCATCCCACCCTTTTTAGGCACGCAAGGAACATGAAACACCCAACTTCTATCCGCAATAGGATAGATGACTCCAACGTCTAACCACTTGATGATCTCATTTTTTACTACCTCTTTCATAGGCAGATTCAACCTTCTATGGTACTCAATACTTGGTTTTTTATCCAACATGAGTTGGATTTGTGGGAAAGAGTACTGGGAGGGATCCCAATAATTTTTGTAATAGTCCAACAAATGGCTCGTTTGAACCTCTTCAATACTTCCAGTAAGCACTCTACATGTGTAACACTTCGAAAGTCCATGACCTAAGATAGAGGCTCACTTGATTAACTAAGCTTTAAAACACTTTTTCTAATCCTAAATAATGTTTATAAACAATTTAGGAAGTTTTAGAGTCAAAGCGTCAAGAAACGTCCATGACGTCTGGAAATTAGCAAAATTTAGTTCGTAGACGTCCCTAAGTTATGTGAAGGTTTGGGAGTGTCATATGAAGGGTAAAACTTGTAAAAAGAACTTAAAAAGGTAAATTATAGTATATAGGGTCTAAAAGTCCAGTAACTACTCCCCAAGAACCACCCAAAGGGTCCTTGAGGAGGACCCGGACATGGGCAAGCGCCTGCGCGCAGCCAACACGAGAAGGCACAAAAGTTTCCTCGCGACACGGGGTCTACACGAGGATCACTGCATCAATCCATATTTCAAAAATATAAAGTGAAATTGATCCCGCGACGCGCAGCCACTTCTCAGATTCGTTAGTATTGTATTTTAACCATTTTGACTTCACAAAAAGACCTAATTAAGTGAGGGTCTTTTGGTAATTTAGGTGGTGACTATATGTTGACTAAAGTTCAATTTTAAGTCATTTTTCAATCACCTAAATTAAATCCCCAAATTAAAACCCAAAAGCTCTCATCTCTCTCTACTTTCTCTCTCCCAAAGTCCTCCATTGATGAAGCATGAAAGCTTGAGGAAGAAGACCAATTCCTCTAGGATTTCACTTGGATTTTGTGGATTAAGCTTCATTAAGGTATGAGTTATTTACTATTGGTATTCCTTTCCCGAAGAGGTCCTTCAAAAGTTGATTTCTAAATCACCTAATTCCAATGAGCTTTCCTCTTCTAATGGATTTTCTTCTAAACATGAATTTGATGATTGATTATGACTAAATGTGATTAACCATGGATAATTAAGTGTATATTGTTTTGTCATTGATGATAATTTTTGGAAATTCGGGTGGATCATGTCCCTTTCCCTAATTTTTCCAAATCTTGGATCTTGCTTATAAATTGATGGGAATTGATTAATGTATTTATTGTTAGACTCGTATTATTTATTATAATATATCTATGGACTCCCTATGTTAATGTATTGTTGGTATTGGATCTATTTATCTATGAGCTAATGATGAACCCTATTTCCCCTAACCCTAGGTTATGAATTGAGGTTAATTGGGATAGTGATGATGCAATGATCTAGTTATTGTGTTAATTAATATTGAATGATGTTACTACACCTATTATTGGATGAAATTGGTTGGTTGATGGTAAGACCGTGATGATAACTTTTGAAGGAGATTATGTAAGTCTTTGTTATCCTAAATTTTTACTCAAATTGTGATGACTTGTACTTGGTGATGAAGTTCAACTGAACTATGTTTTGTAATTGGATCAAGTAGCTATGGTATGATGATACAATTGAAATGTCTTGATTATGTGATTGTGAGATTATGTTTAAGATGTAATGATATAAGTTTGGGTATGAAGTACCTATGTGCCATACTATGATATGATGATGCAAGTGTTCTAATCTCACATATGAGGGTTGTATTGAAAGGATGTTCTCATGCAATTCCTATTGAGATAATGATGATTACTATACAAGGAGCTATTCTTCTATGACCTAAACTATGTAATGATTGATAAAGAAAAACATTTCAAAAAGGGACTTTAGCTTAGCACTGATTGAACTAGTAGTGAGGAATGTCCCTTCCCAAGTAGGGAAGGTAGGTTCTCTATTGTACTTATGAGATTGGAGACTATAATGCCAAATACATAAAGAGGGTCCCATGTAATATCTGCTAGTTCTTAAACAATATTTCCCCCATTGAAGTACTAGCTAATAGATCCACCTAGATGTTATGTTCATGTTTTGTGTCCGCCTTCTTTCAGTTTAGGGTTTCATGACACCGGATTCCACTTTAGCTCATGTAGTCTATGTCAGTTAAGGCAAGATGTTCCAAAAAGTGAAATGAAGTAATAAAGTGAACTCTAACTAAGATGAATTAAGGGGTTTAACTTAGTCTCTTAGTCTAGGTAGGGTTATGGGACTCTACCAATACATTGCACTAGTTAGCCTTGAGGGAGTCTTACAAGGATATTCTTATGCTCTTATAAAGTGAATGATATACATATGTGGACTTTACATGTTGTTTATACTATATGATGTTGGTTTAATGTATGAACACTCGATTGGTCTATATTGCTAAACATGATGATGACTACTCTTGATGCTATATTATGTGACATTAGGCATTACTTCTGATCCCTTATTTGGTTTACTTGGTTGAGTAAGGTTATGGGGCTTTACTTGGTCATTGCACTTGTAGATTTTATGTGGGTTTTGATTAAGAGTCTTGTATATGTTGTAAAGTTATGAACTCTTATACATGGTTCTATTATGCTACTATATATGTCGACTTGATTATACTTGATGATGTTGGTCTTGTGATAGACATAATCTTGTCTTAATGAATACGTGGTTATTAGGTTATATGGGTTCTTGAATGTGCAATGAAGGCTTTCAAATGACTTGGCCTGTATTCCAAAGTAAATATCCCTTTTTCATGCATGTTTCAAATGTTTTTATGTGCATATACTATGACTTAGTACAAGTGATGTACTAACCGATGTTTCTATGTTTACTACAAAAATGTAGGTTCCGGCCGTTGAGATTTTAGAGGGCCATTGAAGAAGGCTTGGAATCCTACTCTCCAAGTTCGGTATGTCCTCACTTTTCGAGGAAGATGCAACTATCTTGCTATTGGATAATGTTTAGTCTTAAAGACATTTTAGTTCATTCTCTTTCTTTGATGACTTTATATATGCCTATATGAGGCCTTTATTGTAATGAAGTATGTGCTACGCCTAATGTTGTACTCGTTTTAGATGGTTTAATATGAGACATATCCTAGACATTCTTATGAATCTATATTTCTATATTATGTATGTGAAGTAAAAGTAGAAGCCTATGCAGTGCTTCCTATTGCAAGGAGTCTATATAAACTCCCTATGTATATATTATGTGTAGGCAAGAGGTATCTGTAAACCTCAATGTAGAAGTAGTTAGAAAGTTTTAAATTTTCCGTGATTTAACTTATGAAATGTAATGATAAATGTTAAGAGGTTAGTCTTAGTCCTCTTTAAGGACGATGACACCGATTACATCTAAGTGATGCTCCTCGGATGTAACAAACTTGGTATCAGAGCATGAAACTGAATATCTTTAGGATCGATGTGTCACTTAACCACGTCTATGTAGATTCTTATTCATGATTGTGAAGCGTGTCACATTTATGAATGAGAGACTATGTGATGCTTAGGAAACTCTCATCTTCTTATACTCCTATGTCGTGCTTCTAGAATCTTACTTTAATATTCTTGTACTCCTATGTCGTGCCTCTAGAATCTTACTTAATGTTGTTTCACCTAAACCTTTTATTGTAGTTAAAGATATAATTACTCGAAGGGTGTTACGATCCGAGGGTATAGCCTAGAAGTTGTGGTATCCCCGAATCTCAACACAGCGTCGTCGACCTGTCAGAGTTCTAAGTCAATCCCTTCGACATCTTTCATCGCATAATAGTAAAAATATAGGAAAATTTAAACTTTTCATAGCACATCATATGCTCGAACATTGCTTTATATAAATATAAAATATCATAATACATACTTAGACTCTAATGTCTCTTTCCCATCTTAAGACACAACTCAGTAGAATAGAATAGGGACACGATCCTTAATAACTTAAAATATAAGTCTAAGATATTACATAAACTTAGAGAAATATCTTGACATAGGCAACCCTTGAATCATAATGGTCCCTTTACTTGAACTTTGGAGATCTATCCAAGCTCTTCTTTTATGAGACATCTTCTTGTCATCACCACCTACACTTTGTGTAAAAATATGAAGAAGATTGATATTAGTACAAGAATGCACTAAGTATAACAACCATGCAAAAACATGCATTTAAAGAGGATATTTCATTTGCAAGCATGCAACATTCCTTTTTAATAAACTTGATAAACATAGGCACATAGAAGCTCAATAGAGTTCACCTACATAATATATACATGGATACTACTCATAATAGCATATAAAGCCATTTATCATACTTTGAGACAAATTCAATACATACAATTCATTACCTCTAATTTTATCTTACTTCTTTCCTTAAGTAACCCTCAAGTGTACTTAGTACAATGTATCACTTTGAGGTCACCTTACAATAGTCTTTCATGATATGCTTCATAAACATAACCACATATGCTCACAAGTCCTAAGCACATCAAAGACATCAACTTCACATATGGACCATCACCTAAGACAACTTCTAAGTCACACTGGTGCAATGTGTAGGAAGCATTCCAAAATTCTACTTCCACCAAGTGTACCTAAGGAGTCAACCTACACTAAGCACAACATACTCAACAAGTCATCACGAATTCATTCATAACTAGTCATAAGGCCACATACTTCATACAAACATATAAGGAATCTTTCCTTTACTACAACCTTAGTCATAAATCATTTAGTTCATATCATCGGTAAACTAGCCACATAACCCCTTCACAAGCTTGCTTGTGTAATATATACATGGAGTTCCATACCATTTAGAAGCCACAAGTGAAACTCACATGCATAGGCATAATTCATATATTAACATAACTCATACAATTCATACATGCATAACCTAAGTCTTACTTCCATACAAATACTAATCTTATCCTTTCTTGTAGTTCACTAGTGCAATGCATGAGTAGGGTCCATTGTCCTACCTATACTAAGTAACCTCCTCAAGGAGTTGTGATTAGAGTCCATAATCTTATCTTAGTTAATTTATTACTTTGAGAGACATAGTCATAACCGACATAGACCATGTGAGCACATGGAATCCGGTGTTGTACTGCCACACCGAAAAGACAGGGTTAACACTTGCCTAAGGTGTAACCAATCGTACATAGCCATCTAGGTGGAAACCAAAAGCTATAACCTACGGGGGAATGTAGTTAAGGAACATGGAGATTTCTTCTATAAACCTTGGCTTTCTAATATGGAGGTTTCCATCTCATGAGACAACATCTATGTTGGGAACTCAGACTTTCTAAACGTGAAGGTTCTCTTTGTGTGAAGCCATACTTACTAACGTGAAGCTCCCACTCTCATTTTTCATGTCACTCGGTGCTAGGATCTAACTCCCTTTTTAAATATATTAAATCCTTTAATACATTAATTCATATAGATTAGGCTTTAAGGACTTACTCCCTCATACATCATATGACTCAAAGGTATCTAGGATGAGAATTCTACATTGATCATAGAACTTACATTATGTGAGAATGTCCTTTCACGTAATCATATCATATTCATACCATAGTCTAGTTTAGAGTACAATTCAGTAATACCTTTCAAGAGACTCACTTATTCACTAGACTACCATTAACATACTTGGTTCATACATGCATGTGTGTGTGTACATATATGTGAGATCTACCTTCACATAAACCCCTTAAGACATACATGTTCATAACATCATTAATCATATACTTTACATGAATAGAAATAGGTAATGATTCATAGGAGAATTATCCTTTCCTTAATCTTCATAAATCTATCCTACTCATAGATATGCATGAACTGTGTGTGTGTACACATTGATCAATATGATCACATAATGGCTTAACACCTAACATTGAGGAAGCCACCCTCTAAAATCACAACACATATACAACCTTTCCTAAAGTCTCAAGTCATACACACATATAGAGTATTAAGGACTATAGACTACCCACACTCACATTACATCATAGGAGACAAGAACATACTCAATCGTTAGAATAGAAAACTCCTAGCATACTTTGATCACACGTTCATATAAGGTTCATGTAGGTAGGGGTCGTGCTATAAGTATATTCATCATTATTAGCCGTATAGACCACACCTAACCCTAACATGATAATAACATATACACAACATCATCCACACACCTAGATGATGCAACTAGTGTTGAAGACTATTCATATACTTCACATAACATAAATTTACTTAGAACATGATATTAGAACAAAGACTAAATCCTTCAACTTCCTAACATAGAAATCATCATATCAATTCATCTTGCATCTACTGCCTTCAAGGCCATGATCATAACACATAAACGTGTGCAAGAATGTAAACACCGCCACCATAAGTGGACCATACCAATCAACACAATTCAATGTACATTCTAGGCTAATTATAATAAACAGGTCAACTTACCGAATCTCCAAGATCATGATCATATTTGATCATTCCTCCACAATTCGTATTCAATCGATTTAGAAAGTAATAGCAATAAGAAATTCAATACAATCTAATCACAATTCTATAAACATCAAGTCAAGATCGCTAGACCCACATTATAGGATAATTTGAGAAATTAGGAGGATCACGCGTTCTTTATAAAATTTGATAGAAATTCATCATAAAATCAGTAAATAAACATATATTCATCATTAGAATGTTTTTGAAATCAATTTGACATTGAACCCATTGCTAGATTGAAAATTGAGAATTTGGTCTTAGAATCATGTTTAGAAAACCTTTGAAAGAACTCCATAGATGAATGGCTATCTATGAATGAAGGATCACCATACCTTATATGAGAAGAAAGCTCCAAGAATCCAACTCCATAGCTTGTTATTGAGCTTGTCTTCAAAGGATGTTTTGGGGGTTTTTTGGAAGAGAAGAGAACTTTGGGAATTTGATTTCTTAATGGGTGTTGGGGTTTTGTATCAAGAAATGGTTGAAAAAGGTCCTAAAAAAATTTAATAAAACGTCCCCTAAGTTACCAAAACACCCCCACACGAATCGGGATTCTTAGCCATGTCAAAATTGACTTAAAAATAACGTAACCGGATCTGGGAGTGGGCTGCGCATCGCGGGGCCCTCCCAATTCTGCCCCAAATAATTTTTGGGACAGTGAGGTGCATGCTGGGCACACTTTGCACAGGGCAAGTCAAAATCTTGGCCTGCTCACTGCCTTGGGCAGCCTTTTTTCCAATGTTTGAGTCCTCCTCCGGGGCCCTTTAGGTTGTCCCCGGGGAGTCGTACCCGGATGTTTTGACCCTTAACATGTCTATTGAGGTACTAGGGTCAACTTCTCTTTTTCTTAACTCCAAACAACACATAAAAACAACGCAAACATACAAGGACTTGCTTGCACGTCTAAAGACCAACTTTCGAACACCTTGGACGTTTTTGGATGTTTTACCGCCAAATGACTTCAAATCAATTATGAAAGCTATAAAACACTTTCTTAACATGTTATTAACCTTTTTAGGATCATCTGAGGCTCAAGATGCCTTAGTCCATTTTAAGGGTGTAACCATAATCCCCCACTTGGGATAATTCGTCATCGATGACACTTGAAACATTTTAAACACTTTAAGGATTTAATGACTTCCATAGCAGCTCACAACACTTCAACATGTTATCACATAAAATTCAATGCACCATACTTACAAGGAACACTAAATTCATTCTAGATTCTATTCAAAGCAACATAATCAAGCATGGACTAATTCTATAATTCATTTCATACATACATACTTCTTCATATTCATTGCCATTTGGAGGAACTAACTTCTCCAATTTTTTTGGCATGTTCATAATTTCATCACAAAGTTAAACATACTATGGATTCCAATTGCACACTTACGCATAATCCACACTTCAACTCATGAGTAAGTTTAAACACTGCATATAGTTTCACAAGAATTATGAATAAGGTAGATTAACTACAATCTTATAGTCTAGACATAATACCATCGAGGTCATATATGACATTACCATGCTTAGATTTGTTCAAGGAGGAACTACTTTCTCCCAATCACAACATATACACATGGCATCATAGAGTTCTCATAAAAGTAATGCATAGAGGTTAATTCATATTATGAAGGATTATTTTCTCCAAACCACATTATGCTTATACTTCCTTCCGAATTAATTCAACATTAGGATGTAAATTTACATCATTCTATTTATAGCACATCACTAGATTTCATAAGCATGTATCATTAAGGGAAATTTATTATAATTTATAGGAACATCAACAATATAGGCTAGACCAACCATCACTTCTCAAGAGTGAGCCCACAATAACACTTCCCAAATCTCAAAGGTCACATGTTTTCTTTTAAAGAGACTCATCTTATATTATCTTAAAGAAGTGGGGGAGAGGGGGGCGGGATAATGTGCATAGATTGTAAGATTTTAAGTTCCCTTGATGTCCCTATGTTAAGTTCCCTTGAACTTCTCTAGGTCGAAAAATAACTTTGTAGTGATGGTAGGAAGGGTGTTCATAAGCTTAGATCCCAAGATAGGGATGATGTGCTTAGTTAATAAGGTTGGTAACTTATATTTCTCCTAGAGTTGAGATGAGATACTCTTAAATAGGTTTATCCTATGTGCGGGAGGATTATTTGAGTAGTAAGGTTGTAGATATCCCTATCTTTTCCTTCTATTTTTACTCAAGCTTGAAACCAAAGATTTCCTTAGTAGCTTGTTCATGATAGGAATCTTGCATAAAAGATTAGTTGCATGTTCTCTATATGTTATGCATGTCTTAAACGACACTATGTTATGCGTCAACCTCAATTCTTTCCTTCTCTTTAAGAAATAAGGGGTATATACCATACATCCCCCTAAGAAAGCTAGGTTAACATACTTCATATCTTATGGAATAAAACACCTTTTCCCCTTTTTACCACTTTTAGAATCGGTTCATAGAGGGAAATCCATTAACTAGTCATAAGGGTTCTCCTATTAACTAGCATACTTCATTATCACCTTACAAGGCTCAACACACTATGTCCCCTTCTTAGGAGCAAACCTATACAAAAGGTTCGAATCCACACAAGGACAACTTTGAAGCATTTCACATATACAAAGACAACATCCATCTTTCTCACTATTCACCACATTCTCCAAGACTTTTCAAGCCTACACAGTAACATCATGCTACCATCCTACATAATCATAAGGCATTTTATCATTCCATAGGGAACTCCATTTAACCATAAAAACTATTAACAAGCTATAACCATATCTTAATATAACTTATCAACATATCATTTCATACCCCATAAGCTACCTATGGCCATAAATGGCACCACATCCACATATACTAAATTCACCTTCACATATACTCACCAAACCAAAAAACCAAAGTAATTACAAAAAACTCACATTTTCTCCATCAAGAATTTAGAAATCATCACAATCCAAGCAATTACATCTAAAAGACCACGTACGAGGAAACATAAGAGCGATATTATATAGAGTTAAAATCTATGGAATGATATGAGAATAGTGAAGAAGGAAAACTCTATCATCCTATAGTCTCTCGCTCATTGATGTGTCGCGACTCATCACCGATGATCGACACTCTACTAGACGTGGCATTACGAGACTTTGAAACCTAAGGACAAAACACAAAATCTTATGCTCGGATACAAAGTTTGTTACGACCTGAGGGTATACCCTAGAAGTTATGGCATCCTTAAATCTTAACACAGCGTCATCTACCTCTCGAAGGTCTAAGACAAGCCCTTAGACATCTTTCATTGCATAATCATAAAATAGTGGAAAATTTAAAACTTTTCATAGCACATCATATGCTAGAATATTACTTTATATAAATATAAAATATCATAATTCATAGTTAGACTCTAATGTCTCTTTGTGATCTTAAGACACAACTCAATAGAATAGAATAGGGATATGTCCCTTAACAACATAAAATATAATTCTAATCTATTACGTAAACTTAAAGAAAAATCTTGACATAGGAAACCCTTGAATCATCGGGTCCCTTTACTTGAACTTGGGAGATCTATCCAAGCTCTTATTTTATGAGACATCTTCTTGTCATCACCACCTACACTTTGTGTAAAAATATGAAGAAGAATGGTAGTAGTACCAGAATTCACTAAGTATGACAATCATGCAAAAACATGCATTTAAAGAGGATATTTCATTTGAAATCATGAAATATGCCTTTTTAGTAAACTTCATTAACATAGGCACATGAAAGCTTAATATAGTTCACATAAATAACATAGACATGGATACTACTCATAACAACATATAAAGCCATTTATCATACTTTGAGATATATTCAATACATACAATTCATTACCTCTAATTTGATCTTACATCTTTCCTTAAGTAACCCTCAAGTGTACTTAGTACAATGTATCACTTTGAGGTCACCTTACAATAGTCTTTCATGATATGCTTCATAAACACAACCACATATACTCACATGTCCTAAGCACATCAAAGACATCAACTTAACATATGGACCATCACCAAAGACAACTCCTAAGTCACACTTGTGCAATGTGTAGGTAGCATCCAAAAATGCTACTTCCACCAAGTGTACCTAAGGAGTGACCCTAGACTAGTCATAACATACTGAAAAAGTCATAGCACATTCATTCATAACTAGTCATAAGGCCACATACTTTCAACAAACATATAAGGAATCTTTGTTTTAGTACAACCTTAGTCATAAATCACTTAGTTCATATCATAGGTAAAGTACCCTTATAACCCCTTCACAAGATTACTTGTCCAATGTACACATAGAGTCCCATAACCCCACATATACTAAGTAAACTCATTTAGAAGTCACAAATGTAACTCACATGCACAGTCATCTTAACATAACAAGGTCACTTAACATGCACTCATATAATTCATACATGCATAACATAAGTCTTACTTTCATACATATATTAATTTTATCCTTTCTTCGAGTTCACTAGTGCAATGCGTCGGTATGGTCTATAGTCCTACCTATACTTAGTAACCTTTTCAGGGAGTTTTTATTAGAGTCCATAATCTTATTTTAGTTTGTTCATTACTTTGGTAGACATAGCCATAACCGAAATAGACCATGTGAGCTACATCGAATTCGTTATTCTACCCCCACACTGAAAAGAGAGGGTTAACACTTGCCTAAGGTGTAACCAATCGTACATAACTATCTAGGTGGAAACCACAAGCTATAACCTACGGGGCATGTAGTTATGGAATATGGAGATTACTCCTAGAAACCTTGACTTTCTAACATGGAGGTTTCCATGAGACAACATCTCTGTTGGGAATGTGGACTTGCTAAACGTGAAAGTTCTCTTTGTGGGAAGTCGTACTTACTAACGTAAAGCTCCCACTATCATTTTTCATGTTCATTCGGTGCTAGGCTCTAAATCCCTATTTAAATATATTAAAGCCTTTATGCATGAAGTGTGTGTGTTCATTGGTCAACAAGATCACATAATCTCTTAACACCTAACATTGAGGAAGCCACCCTCTAAAGATCACAACACATGTACAACCTTTCCTGAAGTCTCAAGTCATACACATATAGAGTATTAAGGACTATAGACTCCCCACACTAACATTACATCATAGGATAGAAGAAGATACTCAATCATTATAATAGAATACTCCTCGGATACTTTGATCACACATTCATATAGGGTTCATATAGGTAAGGGTCATGCTATAAGGATATTCATCTTCATTAGCCGTATAGACCACACCTAACCCTAACATGGTCATCACATATACGAAACATCACCCACACCTAGATCATGCAACTAGTGTGGAAGACTATTCATATATTTCACATAACATCAATTTATTTAGAACATGATATTAGAACCAAGGCTAAATCCTTCAACTTCCTAACATAAAAATCATCATATCAATTCATCTTGTATATAATGCCTTCAAGGACATTATCATAACACATAAACATGTGAAAGAATGTAAACACCTCCACCATAAGTGGACCATACCAATCAACACAATTCAATGTACATTCTAAGCTAATATAAGAAATAGGTCAAATTACCAAATCTCCAAGATAATGATCATATTTGATTATTACTCCACAATTCATATTCAATTGATATAGAAAGTAATATAAATAAGCAATTCAATACAATCTAATTACAATTCTATAAATATCAAGTCAAGATCACAAGACCCACATTATAGGCTAATTTGAGAAATTAGGAGGATCATGGGTTCTTCATAAAATTGGATATAAATTCATCATAAAATCACTAAATAAACATATATTCATCATTATAATGGTTTTTTAATCAGTTTGACAATGAACCCATGGCTAGATTGAAAATTTAGAATTTTGGTATTAGAATCATGTTTAGAAAAGCTTTGAAAGGACTCCATAGATGAATGCTTATCTATGCATGAAGGATCACGATATACAATACATTTAAAACCCTATGAAAATCTGAGAAGAAAGCTCGAAGAATCCAACTCCATAGCTTGTTCTTGAGCTTTGTCTTCAATGGAGGGTTTGGGTTTTTTTTTTTGGAATAGAAAGAGAACTTTGGGAATGTGATGTCTTAACGGGTATTGGGGTTTTTGGGAATGTTTATTGATTATGTTCAACTCAATAAAGACATTATTAAGAACAAGTATCCTCTCCCTCGGATTGACAACTTTTTTTATCAACTCCAAGGGGCAAGCTCTAAGACTGACTTGAGATAGGGGTATTACCAACTTAGGGTAAGAGGTGAGGATATACAAAAATGACATTTCAAACTAGATATGGTCACTATGAGTTTCTAATAATGTTCTTTGGTCTCACTAATGCCCCGACGACATTTATGGACCTAATGAATAGGTGTTTTGAATTTACCTAGATTCACTGTCATTGTCTTCATTGACGACATCTTGGTATATTAAAAAAATGAGGGTGAGCACATTGACCATTTTAGAGTGGTGTTGCAAGTTCTTAAGGAAAACCAACTATTTGCCAACTATAGAATATGTGAATTATTGTTGAGGTCGGTGGCGTTTCTTGGTAATATTATCTCTAGTGAGGGAGTTGAGGTTGATCCAAGGAAAACTGAGGCGGTCAAGAATCGGCCTAGACCATTAAATCCAACCGACATAAGAAGTTCCTTGGGTCTAGAAGGAGGATACTATATGAGGTTTGTGGATGGTTTTGTGTCCATTGCATCTCCCTTGACTACCTTGATCCAAAAGATTGTGAAATTTGAGTGGTTGGAGGCATGTGAAAGGAGCTTCCAAATCTTGAATGATAGGCTTACCTCCACTCTGGTTTTGACATTATCGGAGGGTACCAAGGGCTTCGTTGTATATTATGATGCATCCTGAGTGGGTTTAGGCTGTGTCCTTATGCAACATGGGAAAGTAGTATCTTATGCTTCTAGACTACTTAAGGTACATGAGAAGAACTACCCAACTCATGATCATGAGTTAGCGACCGTGGTTTTTGTCTTGAAAATATGGAAGCATTGCTTGTATGGTGTTCATCTTGATGTATATACTGACCACAAGAGCCTTCAATATGTGTTTACTCAAAAGGAGTTAAATCTTTGACAAATAAGGTGATTGGAATTACTGAAGACTTACGACATGAGTGTTCTCTACCACCCGAGTAAGGCCAATGTGGTTTTAGATGCTCTAAGTCGTATGAACATGGGTAGCGTGTCTCATGTAGAAAAAGCCAAAAAAGACCTACTGAAAGATGTTCAAAGATTGGCTCGTTTGGCAGTTAGATTGGAAGATTCTTCAAATGATAGTTTTATGGTCCATCATAACTCTGTATCGTCTTTGGTGGTTGAGGTGAAGTATAAGTAACACCTTGATCAACCATTAATTAAGTTGAAGGAGTCGGTTCTTGGTAAGCTTAATGAGTCATTCTCCTTAAGGGGGGATGGTGTTTTGAGGTATCAAGAAAGGTTACGTGTGCCCAATGTTGATGACTTGAGAAATAAGATTCTCGAGGAAGTTCATGGCTCTCATCATTCCATTCATTCGGGTTCTACAAATATGTGTCATTACCTTAGATAAGTGTTTTGTTGGGAAGGCGTAAAAGGGGACATAACGGAATTTGTTGAAAAATGTCCAAATTGCTAACAAGTGAAAGTCGAGCACCAAAAACCATGTGGTTTACATCAATAAAGAGAAGTTCCCACTTGGAAGTGGGAAGACATAAATATGAATTTTGTGGAAGGTTTGACTCGGACACAAAAGCAACATGATTCTATATGGGTGGTTGTAGATAGGTATTAAAATTCGCATTTTATGCCCGTCAAGCCTACATACTCGGCAGAAAATTATGCAAGGATATTCATAGATGAGATTCTGTGTCGCCATGGTATTTCGTTATCCATCATATCGAATAGGGGTGCACACTTCACATCTGAGTTTTCGAGGTCGTTACAAAAAGAGTTGGGTACCAACGTGAAGCTAAGCACCGCTTCTCATCCCCAAACAGATAGTCAAACAGAGCGCACTATTCAAACCCTTGAGGATATTCTTAGAGCTTGCATAATTTATGCCAAGGGAAATTGGGATAAACATTTGCCTTTGGTTGAGTTTTCATATAATAATAGTTTCCGTTCACTTATATTTGTGGCTCCTTTCAAAAGCTTATAGCCGAAAAAATCTTATGCCGACCATAGGAGAAGGCATTTAGAATTTGAAGAGGGGGATAAAGTGTATCTAAAAATTTCACCCATGAAGGGAGTGGTGATATTTGGCAAGAAAATAAATTTGAGTCCTCGTTATATGGGTCCCTATGAAATTTTTCAAAGGGTTGGAAAGGTTGCATACGAGTTGAAATTACCTAGTAAGCTATTTTTGGTTTATCTAGTTGTCTATGTATCCATGCTTAAAAAGTGCATTAGTGATCCCGAATCCGTACTTCCTATTGAGTGTCTAGGTTTGGAAGAGAACCTCTCTTATGAGGAGGTTCCGGTTGAAATCCTTGATAGACAAGTGAAGAAGTTGAGGAACAAGGAGGTGTCTTTCGTAAAGGTGTTATGGAAGAATCACCTAGTTGAGGGAGAAACACGGGAGGTCGAGGGGCCGACATTGAGTCCCGTTATCCTCATTTGTTTGATAATTAAGATCATTCGTTCCTATTAATAATAAAAATAATGAATAAATTGAATTTGGCGTGTTTTGCAAAGATTTTCATATTTTAATAAAGGTTATGTCAAAATGAATTTTCATACAAGAAGCTTTTTTTGTTAACTTGAACTTATATGAAATATATGTTTTTGCCTTCTTGAGATTTTTGGTCCTTAGATGTTGTCTTGATAAGAATAGCATGGTAACTCTTTGGTGTCTTTTTAAGCTTATGATTGGTGTTGAGAAGGTAATTCTCTCAATATGTGTTATGAAAGTTGAGCTCTTACGTGAAATGACTTGTGATTTGAATTGCAATGTGTAATGTCATGATTATGTGTTGAATGGAGTTGTGAAGTAATCATATGAGTTGTGACTCATGATGATTATATGCATGTTGTTGGTTATGTTGCTAGTCTTGAGTCTAAATTTTCCCTACAAAAGATTTTAGTGTCATTCGGGGACGAATTTTCCTAGGGGGATAATGTAACACTCCACAAGTCCATGACCTAAAATAGAGACTCACATGGTGAACTAAACTTTAAAACACTATTTCTAAGCCTAAAATAATGTTTATAAAGAATTTAGGAAGTTTTAGAGTCAAGGCGTCAAGAAACGTCCGTGACGTTCGAAAACTAGCGAAATTGAACTAGTAGACGTCCCTATATCTTGTAAAGGTTTGGGAGTTTTATATGAAGTGTAAACCTTGTAAAAAGAATTTAAATAGTTAAATAATAGTATATAGGGTCTAAACATCCAGTAACGACTACCCAAGGACCACTAGAAGGGTCCTTGAGGATGACCCGAACATGGGCAAGCGCCTGCGCGCAGCCAAGAGATGAAGGTTTACTGCTCGTCGCACATCCAACATGAGGAGGCACAAGTTTCCTCGTGACGCGGATTCTACACGAGGATCATAGACTCAACACGGATTTCAAAAATAAAATGTGAAATTGACCCCGCAACACGCAACCATTTCCCATATTCGTTAGTGTCGTATTTTAAGCATTTTGACTTTGCAAAAAGACCCAATTAAGTGAGGGGTATTTTGGGTAATTTAGGGGGTGACTATAAATTTACTAAGGGTCAGTTTTAAATCATTTTCACTCACCTAGATCAAATCCCCAAAATAAAACACAAAAGCTCTCATCTCTCTCTACATTTTCTCTCCCAAAATCCTCCATTGAAGAAGTAAAAAAGCTTGAGGAAGAAAACCAATTTCTCTAGGATTTCACTTGTATTTCTTGGATTAAGATTCATTAAGGTATGATTTTTCACTCTTGGGATTCCTTTGTCCAAGAGGTCTTTTCAAAGTTAATTTCTAAATCACCCAATTCCAATGGGTTTTCCTCTTCTAATGGGTTTTCTTCTAAACTTGAAATTGATGATTGATTATGACTAATTGTGATTACACATGGATAATTAAGTGTATATTATTGAGTAATTATTATAATTGTGGGAAATTCGGGTGGATCATGCGCGTTTCCCCAATTTCCCCAAATCTTGGATCTTGCTTATAAATTGATGGGAATTGATGAATATATATTGATTGTTAGACTTGTTTTATCAATTCTAATTCATCTATGGAATGCCTAGGATAATTTATTGTTGGGATTGGAAACATTTCTTGAAGAGTTGATGATGAACCCTATTTCCCCTAACCCTAGGTTATGAATAGATGTTAATTGCGATAGTGATGATGCAATTGATCTAGTTATTGTATTAATTACTATTGAATGATGTTACCTAATATTGGATGAAATTGGTTGGTGAATGGTAAGACCACGATGATGGCTTCTGAAGGAGATTAGGTAAGTATTTGTTATCCTAAACCTTTACCTCAATTTTGATGGCTTGTACTTGCTGATGAAGCTCAATTAAAGTATGTTTGGTAATTGGATTAACTAGGTGTAGTATGATGATGCAATTAAAATGTCTTGATTATGTGATTATGAGATTATGTTTAATATGTAATAATATAAGGTTGGTTATGAAGTACCTATGTGCCTTACAATGATATGATGATGTTAATGTGCTAATCTCACATATGAGGGTTGTATTGAAAGGATGTTCTCATGCAATTCCTAGTTAGATAATGATGATGACTATACAAGGATCTATTCTCCTATGACCTAAACTAAGTTATGATTGATAAAGAAATACATTTCAAAAAGGGACTCTAGCTTAGCACCGAGTGAACTACTAGTGAGGAGTGTTCCTTCCCAAGTATGGGAGGTAGGTTCACTATTGTACCCGTGAGATTGGAGACTATAACGCAAAAGTCATGAAGAGGTCTATACTTAATATCTACTTGTTCTTGAACTGTGTTTCTCCCATAGGAATACTAGTAAGTGGATCCACCTAGATACTATGTTCATGTCTTTGTACTACCTTGGCAAGTATTCCACCTTCTTTCGGTGTAGGGTTTCATGACACCGGATTCCATATTAGCTCATGTGGTCAATGTCGGTTAAGGCAGATGTTCCAGAAAGTGAAATGAAGTAATAAAGTGAACTCTACCTAAGATGACTTAAGGGATTTGACTTAGTCTAGGTAGGGGTATGAGACACAACCTACACATTGCACTAGTTAGCCTTGAGGGAAGTCTTAGAAGGATGTTCTTGTACTCTTATAAAGTGAATGATATGCATATGTTGACTTTACATGTTGATGATACTATATGATGTTGGTTTTAGGTATGAACATGCTATTGGTGTATATTGCTAAACATGATGATGAATACTCTTGATGCTATATTATGTGATGTTATCATTGCTTAAGATCCCTTATTTGGTTTACTTAGTTGAGTAAGTTTATAAGTCTTTACTTGGTCATTTCACTTCTAGATTTGACGTGGGGTTATGAGTAAAAGTCTTGTATATGTTGTAAGGTTATGAATTCTTATACATGTTTTGTTATTATAACATGATGTTGCAGTTGTTTTGGCTATGGTTCTAGTATTCTAATGCATATGTTGACTTTATTAGACTTGATGATGTTGGTCTTGTGATAGATATGATCTTTTCTTCATGAATATGTGGTTATTAGCTTATATGGGTTCTTGAATGTGCAATGAAGGCTTTCAAATGACTTGGCATGTCTTCCAAAGTAAATGTCTCTTTTTCATGCATGTTTCAAATGCTTTGATGTGCATATGCCTATACTTAGTACAAGTGATGTACTAACCCGTGTTTCTATGTTTACTACAAAAATGTATGTTCTGGTCGTTGAGCTTTTAGAGTACCATTGAAGAAGGCTTTGAATCATATTCTCTAAGTTCAATGAGTCCTCACTTTCCGAGGACGATGTCACTATATTACTATTGGATATTGTTTAGTCATAAAGACAATTTAGTTCATTCTCTTTCTTTGATGACTTTCTATATGCCTATAAGACTTCTTTATTGTTATGAAGTATGGGTTACGCCAAATGTTGTACTCGTTTTAGATGGTTTAGTATGAGATTTATCCTAGACATTCATATGAATCTATATTGCTATATTATGTATGTGAAATAAAAGTAGAAGCCTATGTATATATTATATGTAAGCGAGAGGTGTAAACCTCAATGTAGAAGTAGTTAAGAAGTTTTAAATTTTCCACTATTTAACCTATGAAATGTAATGACGAATGCTAAGAGGTCAGTCTTAGTCCTCTTCGAGGACGACAACACCGGTTACTTCTAGGGGGTGCTCCCCGGATGTGACAACTTATTGTCCATTCAAATCTCTTCAATTATCACCGGCAAAGAATCATTTCTACCCAAGAATGCATACCTCATGTTAGGTTGTAGATCCTTAAGCTCTAATTTCGGGGCCTCCCCAATAGATAGTTTTGCAGGTTGATACTCGCAATGTTTCATATCCAACTCCAATTTCTTCTGCTTTGGTTGATATTGGTTTCGTTCAAGTGTAGCACCAAGACACATACTCTTCAATACCATCACTATGAAAATTCATGATAACTGCTGCTAGTGCCTCGAGACCTAGTCGCTCTTTAATTTGCGCTTCAGATATACTCTTAACCCTGTAGGATATAGCAATTACCATTTAGAGCTCACCACTATTCTTCATGGACCTACATATATCGGAAGTTACTTTTTCCATTGTTCAATCTAAATTTCATATGCCTCTTTTCCATGTCGACTAAGGCATGCACGGTTGCAAGGAATGGTCTTCCTAGAATAATGGGGACCTCAAAGTCAACCTCACAATCAAGAATCACAATATTGGCCAGAAATATGAATGACTCTTCTTTCACAAGTACATCATAGAGTATACCAATGGGCCTCCTCACATTTCGATCGACCATCGGTAACCGCATTGAAATAGCCTTTGGGTCACCGAAGTCTAACTTCTTATAAATGGACAGAGGCATGAGATTTATGCTCGCACAAAGATCACATAATGCCTTGGAAAATTATAGCATTTCCATAGTACATAGAATAGTGAAGGTGGGATATTCTTTCTTCTGCACAAGAGACCTTGTAGCAATAGCACGACAATGTTGTATTATGTCATCATCTTCAAAGCTCACCGATCTCTTCTTTGTCACCACATCCTTCATAAACTTAACATAACAGGGCAATTTTTCCAAAGCTTCTAACAAAGGGACATTAATGGAAAGCTATTTCAACATAGTGATAAATCGTCAATATTTACCATCTTCAGTCTTCTGCACTGATCTCTGAGGGAATGGTGGTGGAGGTCTAGAAATGGGGACCACTTTCTATGGAACCTCTGCTTATTTTGCCATTTTTTCTACCAAGTCCTCACTAGCTTCTACTACATCTTTGTACTTTCTCATATCACCTTCTACTACAGACGGCATAGGTGGATTAATGGTCTGCTTACCTACTCGAGTATTGACTGCCATGCAATGCCCATCATTTTCAGGATTCTGGATGGTGTTTCTTGGAAGAGTTCCAGGTTGACGTGGGTTTACATTATTAGACAACTGAGTCATCTGTAGCTCAAGATGCTTTATCAAAACAACATGTGCATCCACCTTTTGTCTGATGTTATCTAGGTCACCTCTCATCTCCTTGACATTCTCATCACTCGCATTGACCCTCTTGATCATCTTCTGCAGCATATCCTCAACTCGCGCCATACTACCTCCACTGTCCCTAGGAGCAACTTATCGATTTTGAGGAGGAACATATAGTCCAGTCCGATCATTCCTGTTACCCTAGTTATTCCAGTTGAAGTTGTTATCACGATTGTAGTTCCCCTCTCGGGCATATTGACCCTTTAGATTGTAGTTACCATAGTTCTGACCTTGGTTTCCTTCACCTTAACATCAATTCTCCTGATTAGAGCCTTGGGCGTTTGGTCGGAATCCCGTCATCTGATCATTCACTACATAGGCCTCCTTGTCATAATAGTACTCATATACTGGCGGTGGTGATTTAGTCAAATAGTTTAGCATATTTACCGTCTATGGATCTCCGCTCACATATTTTAAAAACAACCCTAGATCAGTTCTCATCTTTTCCAACTCTTCACACATCTCATCTGTTGTTGGGTTGTATATAGCTTGTACCATGAGGGTGTTTCTCCAGTGCCTAACTTTCTAGTGCTCCAGGACTTGTTGTTGTGAGATATATTCTCTATCTTCTTTGCAATCTCAGCATAGGTACATTCCCCATAGGCTCCACTCGCAATAGTATCAAACACTGCTTTGTTGTTGTCATCTTTCCTTTTGTAGAAGTACTCTTTTAGTGACTGATCATCAATGTGGTGGTTTGGTATGCCTCTCAATAATACAGTAAATCTATCCCAAGAGTTACTCACCGACTCTCCCGGTAGTGCCACAAAGTTATTCACCTTATCTTTGTGGTTGAGTTTCTTGTACAGTTGATAGTACCTTGCCAAGAACACATCTCTCAAATGATCCCAAGTATAAATAGAGTTGTAGGGCAGCTTGGTGAACCATAAATAGGCATCTCCTATCAGTGATAAAGGAAACACTTGCGATCCAATGACGTTCATATCCAAGTCTGGTTTACCCACACAACTTTTGCACAAATACCTCTGCTTAGATTTATGAGCATGTGGGTCCTCCGATGGGAGTCCCGAGAATAAATACCTCGTGGTGAGCATCTGCATCAAGCTACTCGTCACCACAATGTGTTCCCAGGTGGTACACGGTGTAAGGCAAGAGGACCATCAGAATCTGCAATGTTCACGTTGCCGTTATAGTAATCCTGAAGTCGTGGAGCTGTTGGAGGTTGAATTCTCACAAAATCTCCCAGTTTGTTCTCAACTCGTACCTGATTGTGTGCCTCAACTAGTAATGGAGGCAAATGGCCTGCTCCATCACCTAAATTCACTCTATTAGGGTTGGTCGGAACCTCTTTATTCTCCATTCTTCTTTAGGTTCGATAAACTTTGGGATCGAATAGAATGAGTGGTTCTCCTAGGCTCCGTCTACTTGGCATACACTAGAGCTAGACATAAAAGAAACAAATACAAAACAAAAAAAGTAGAATCAGGAAATCATTGACTAAATTTCAATAATGTAACTTAAAGTTAATCTAAAAGCTAGATTCCCTGGCAGCGGTGCCAAAATTTGATACCCTCAAATTACGGCTCCCAAAAGAAGTATAAGAGGTCGTAATCATGTATAGAACCCAACTAGTAGGTTGAGGTCGATCCCACGAGGAAAATTTTCTTGACTTAACTTTAGTTCACAATTACATCTATTTAGCCAATGTCTTTCTCAAAACAACTAATTAAATAGGGGTTTTATGAAACAAGTTTCTTAAACAGTCTAAGTTAACAAATAAATGAAAGTATTTGTTGAGTTTTTGTCAAGTTCTAAGAATAACTAGGGTATATGTGTTCCTCACATGTTCATAACGTCGTATTCCTAGCAATAGCAATTATTTCCTAGTGTTTTGAATGCAAAGTAGCAAGTTAGGTATCTCTAAATCCTTAGTACGACTACGTGTATATAATTTACTAACCCTTACCTTTACCTCATATTAGACGGCATAATTGATGTATGACTTAGTTGTTACTTCTCACCAATCGATACTAGCCTATAAGATAGTATCCTACTAAATCTTTGTTGGTAATTCTTTTCCTATTGCTACCTCCTTGGTCCAACAAGTAGTAACAAGGCGAGTTCTAACGCGTGCACTCGTTAAAAATACTTCTAAGCGAAAGAACTACCAATACATGTAAAAGCACTATTTGAGAATTGCTTAATTGCTTGTTATACTTTGTTAACTAACCATGGTTCCCACAACCCCAGTTGTGGATTTAGTTACCAATGCAAGCAAGATCACAATTCATAGTTTTGAATGAATAAATCATGAACTTACTTAACAATAAGAAGATAACAAGAAATTCAACTTCAAATCAAATTAAAAATTGATTAATTTCCAAAGTTTGCAAAACCCAATCTCCAAGACACAAAAATATAAAAATAATAATAGTATCTAACCCCAAAATGAGGCTTTAAAGTCCTATATATAGAAAACATAGTCCTAAAGAAAAAGGAAATGAAATTAGGAAAGTTTGTTGAGTTGACGCGGTATTAATAAACAGACCAACTGATGGACCGTCAATTTGTCGAAAGTCCGTAGACTCCTTGCATCTGTCAGGACTTGGAATAGTTTTTTCCTCTTCGGATGGAACCTTATCTGAATCAATCGACGGACCAACAACATGGTCTATTGATGCATCTACGGTCCATCGATGCCCCTCCGTTGCTCCACACTTAGAATTTTTCCAAACATGGGTACTGGAACCTTCTCTGAACCAAACGACAGTTCACTAGTACAGTCCATCAATCAATCGACGGACTTTCATTGCATCTCATAGATTCACACTTGGTCAGACTTCCTCGAATTTTCTTCAATGTCCTGAGTTGCCCATCCACGGTAACTGACTACACTCCATCGATTGAATGACAGACTGTCGATTGCCTCCGTAGGTCCTGTGCTACATTATTTTTAGTTGTTTCCTTACCTAGCCACCTAAACATCATTCCTGCAAAACAAATACAAAACTTGTTAAAACTTCTACAAAAGACTCTAGACACACACAAACTTTTATTGACATGATTTTGAGGTTGATTGCTAAAAAGGGTATTAAATTCTTATAAATTGGCATGTACATGACTCTTTTCATTCCACCAAGGGTATAAAGCAAGGATCCTCTATCTCCTGCTTTATTTATTTTATTTGTTGCAATTCTCTCTAGGGATTTGAATTCATTATTTGATAACATTGAGTATATAGGGTATAGAAGCCAAAATTGAGTGTCAAAATTGATCATCTTACTTGTTCAAATGATAATATAATATTTTCATCCTTAGATTGATCCCTCTTTGGAAATGATTATGGCAGTGTTACATGAGTTATAATGACACGAACGTTTTTGGAAATGAAAAACGTTAGTAAAATTGGGCCCCTCAACCTGCCACAGTTGGACAAATGTCGCTAGAGCGATAACACTCTAGCGGAATTAGTAGTTGTAAAAGCAAGATGAGCGAGGTAGAATGTGAATAACGTGAAGTATAATTTTTTGTTTTTTCCAAAAACACCAAAAAGAGGCAAGGATCACCCCAGAAACCCTCAAAACGCTTTGCTAGGCTTTGGAAGGAAGAATAAATAAATTTCTAGCTTAAGAGCATCAATAGAATGCAGATTTCTACTCAAATCCTTCGTCTTGTCATCTAAAAACCATAGTTAGAGCTACAATCCCTCTACGAATGCTTGGACCCTAGGTATATGTTTATTAATTGAGTAGTTATAAATCCATTTTCACAGTGTGGTATATTGGAAATTGATGTTAGAATTCATGTGTAGGATTTCTTGCATCGAAGCGAGATGATTGTAGTTGTATCTTAGGGTTACATCACAGGTATACTGTAGATGGAAGCCTCAATCGATGAACTAAGGTAGGTGATGTCTTGATTTCACATTTGTATTATGTATGTGATTAGTTTCTTAATTGTAATGAACTAAGGTACATTATGGCTTGATTTCAGATTTGTGTTATGTGTGTGATTATTTTCTTTATTTTAATGCATGTATGTATGTCAATGTTGCACAATTGATCATCAAATGTGAATGAGTATAAACACACGGTTGTATGTCATGGATTACCACATGATTGTATGATTTTAAGAATGTACATTGTTATCATGATTGTGGTTGTACTAACTTAGATCATATGTCACGTACTGACATACAAATTGGAACGACTATCACGTTTTGACGTACTAACTAAGATAGTATTTCATGTATAAAACATTCCTATTGGATCTAGTGCCATAATCTGACACAGTAAATTGGACCGCGTGTCACGATCCAACACACTAAAAGTTTGGGAATTGGTTACATGAGAAGACCATTGATTTTTTATACAGGTGTATTACTCTAAATGTGGAATTGTCCGTTGATCCTGAAATAATAACTGGTTTGTTCATTATATATATACATATGTATGGGTAGCAGTCTTTTAAGTTATTGAGGTATATCTCTTTGTGGAATGAATTGTGAATGATTAGGCTGAATTGGGATGTGATATTATAAGTGGAGGTCAAGGGTTTAGGATCATTATGTGCACCCTAGAACGGTAAGTGGTAGTGTGCATTTTTATTTTTAATCGGAGTAGCATTACATTGTAAATTTCTAAAAGTAAAATATTACCTAGGTAGGGGATTAGTAGTGAGATGATTAATCTGTTTAATAGAATGTACTATAGAGTTTGGGATTTAGTGGTGTTGTAGTATTATCAATACTAAACGTTCTTTATTTTTCTTAGTCTTCCGCATGGCTTAAAATGGTTTAGAAATCTAGGGTTCTCCTATTTAGGCGTTGTTATACGTTCTGCACGGATCGGTTGGTTGGTCATGAAAAATTAGTATTAGAGCCCAGGTAACCGTTCTCCCCTAACAAGAGCAAATGGTTAATAGACTCATGTGGATCGGTGTGTTGACGTCCACATCTAATCTGCACGAAGATATGAATAATTCTAGGGAGCCATTTCATTTCTACTCTCCTTTTGTACGAGTTGTAACTTGTGGTATGAGTTGAGTCCAATTGGCATCTCTCGATTCCAATTGTACCTCAAAAAAGGAAATCGAATGCCATAGTCCCACCTGACAAGACCCAAGCAACATAAATTGGAACTTAGAAAGTTCTAATTAGTATATGGCCTTAGATAATGTACAAAGGCATGGATGATCAGTAATTGTCATCTATGGATGCGAACTAACCAATAATTTATCTTGTCGTTTAGATGTAACTTGAAACAGTGAATGTTTAATTCTTATTATCGAAATTAAATGTTGGTGCGAAAATTAGTTTTCTTGAATGTTATGATATAATCATATGAACAATAATTGCTTGTCTGAACCTTGATACACCAGTATGCTAAACTAAATACTCGAAATTGTACAAGTTGTGACTACTTAAGTTTCTTGAACTTGTAGTTAGAAACAAAGTTCATGAATAAGTTTGGTTTGAGGCTTTGGATATTCTAAGATGTGATTCATTAAATTAAATCAGGAAGTGTCTTGCGGTTGTCCATAACCATGTGAGTATATAGGAATATCATAGGGATGTGCGTGGTTGTGGTGTTGAAATAATGTTAGGGGTTCTCAGGTATGTATCGCGGGTTTGACTCAGGGTAGGCAAAACCATCCTAGCAAGGAGGATGTATTTTGTAAATCATATGTTATAGCTTGGGATAAATAGAAATTCTTAGAAATAAGAAAAAGCCCACAAAATTATTAGCCTTAGTAATGATTTCGTCTAAGCCACAGGGGTGGGATTATTCCCCAGAGCAAGGGTGCCTTAGTACTGATTTTGTCTAGGCCGTAGGTTGGGATTATTCCCCAGAGCAAGGGTGTCAGAGTGGAAATTCTCCCACCAGAGCACGACAAGGTGAGACAAAATCTTATCCTTTTCTCCTCTATTCTTCCAAAGTCAATTTTAGTCCCCAAATTGCGTATGAGTTACTCCCTGAAATCTAAATCAGTTCTAAACAGTAGAACATTAATTCATAAAACGCTAGCATTTAAATATTGGCTGTAAAAGACATGAAAAACAAACATGAATGTTTTTACAAGTATAAGGAAAAATAGAAATCAAATATTGTTCCTTGCAACTCAAGAGGAAAGAAAGGCCAAACTAGGATTGAGGTGTCCTCATCAGAGTCTAGGTCCTCCGTAGGGTACCATACCATTCGCGACATCATCCATAAATGTGAATTTTTGAAGTCTCCTCTCTAAACTTAGGGATCCTCCTAATCGGGAACAACACAAATAAAGATTATCCACACGGCCTTCCATATCCGAACCATTAGATGGTCCCTCTCCAGACCCTTCCTCATATCCTAACGCCCTCCCAGCAAAGCATGTCCACCTATAGAGAAGTTCTAGCTGGAACATTGGTGATTCTGGCAAAGGAACGTCCCAATATCCCCTAAAGAGCTGTCAGTTCCTTCTCCACCCATGCTCTTGAGGGCTGGGACCGGATGAGAAGAGTGTCGTCTCCTACACCGTCAATCCCTTTCTCGTCGTCTGCCTCTGCAGCCTTCTCAATGATTCTATCCCTAACCGTCCTCCTTATCTTGCTCATTGTCACGACCCGAGAGCACCCCCTAGTCGTAACACAGCATACTCAACCTCGAAGAGGCAATATACAAGCCCTTAACATTCATTCATCACATAGATATTTAAAATATTTTGGAGTTAAAAGTTTTCTTAACAAAGTCAACAATCGAAATCTCACTTATAAAAGAGTGGAACACTAATTCTCAACATAGCCAACTTAGACACGTCTCAATATCCTAGGGAAATGGCCTTTTTCAATCTAAATAGAACGATTAGAACCATATTACATAAAATTAAATAAAACTCCTAAGATAATTGTTCTCAAATCTTTTAGGACATACCAAAGTTTGAAGATCGAAAATCCAAGCACTTCAACTTAGAAAGGATCCTTTAATTTCAACCACCTACACTTGGTTTAAAAAGATGGACAAAATAGTTTTAGTACAAATATGAACTAAGTATGATGACCATGAAAAATCATGCTTAAAATGGGACATTTATTTAAGATGTAAACTTTTCATGCTATTTTAGTAAAAACATCATAAGACTGGTACAAGAAGCTTGGTACAAGTCTATATTCACATATAAGACAATATCCCATCATAAGCATCTTTGTCAAATAGACCATTTCATCACCTTAAACCCTCCACCTAAAGTTATCCTAAGACCCACCTAAGTAATACATCGAGAGGTAAACCATACTACCTCTTCATACCACACCTAGGTGCTTTGTAAGACCACAATAGATAAGGACTTTTCCCTTTCAACTTAAGCCAATAGTTAACTTTCTTTTTATAGACATTTAAGGAGACAATCATATATTTTGGGGACTTCACTTAATAGTCTATAAATACTTAGGGAACTAATTTTAGCATCTTTAAAATCCTACTCATGACATGTGTAGATAGCATCCCATATTAATACCTACATATTGTAGAACCTATCCAATAACTAGAGTTTACATCTCACATGATGGGAAGAGGCATTAATGGAGATATACCACACTAGCTAGGTATGGAATCCGGTGGCATAAACACCCAACACCATGGAAGATGTTTTACTTGCCAAGGGTCGAAATTATAAGCAACCCATGTAGGCACATGGTTTTAGGGGATATCTAGAGATGTTTATCGGACTCTAGCCTTTTCTTAAGGAAGAGACACCATCTTAACCATAAAATCTTTGTTATAGCCTTAGTTCCTAAAGAGTATTTCATGTAGATATATGTACTACAGAGGGCACCATCATTAGGTCTATCCAACCTATAGAACTTCTACCAAGAAGGGCACCATGCTTAAGTCTAGCCGATCAAGTTTCAGAAGGATAGCTCATTGACATTCAAAGAGAAGGTTTTCTACCATTACGGCTCACCATCTCTAGGTCTATCATTTCACACAAGATGGAGGTATTTATACTTAGGTTGACAACTTCAAGGTTATTCATTCATTTAGGGGTATACATTCATCATGAAAGGGTATCATGCTTAGTCTAGACGATTCAAGACATATCCTAGAATGCCTCATTAACAATTCATACAAAGGGCATCATACTTAGGTCTAACCCATTCTAGACATCCATTCATTCATTACTTTAGAAAAGGATGCCTAAGCCTAGAAAGTCAAGAGATAACATTAAAAATATTTCATGCATCAAGGAAAGGCACCTAAATCTACCGAGCAAGTTATGACATTACATATAGAGACACTGCACATTCAAACATCATAACATATGCACATTAAGAGAGAATCATACTTCAATTCACAATACCACAACATTTTATACAAGATATCCTTGAGACTACATGAAAACCTTCACATTATACCTTTATATATACCTTAACATTATAATACTTCAATTCACCATATAATGACTTCAAGGTCATGATAACCATACACATACAATAAGTAAACGCCTCCACCACAAGTGGGTCAAACCATATAAGAACAATTCCAACATAATAAGAGAATTAGGTCAACTTACCCTACCTCCAATACATGATAACCATTATTCAAGTCTCCAACTATTCATCATAGAATAGGTATAGATAACAATATATATCAACAATACAATACAATCTAAACACAACTCCAACAATATCAATCATAGTCACAAAACCCAATTTATAGGAGAACTTAAGGAATATAATGAATCATGGATTGATAGAGTTTTTCACCCTTAAATCATCAATTAAAATCAATATAATCATAGTTTATCAATTTAAAATGTTTGATGCAAGAACCCGTGAGTTTTGAGTAAGAATTGGGGTTTTTTTCTCTATCTTTGGAAACTTGAAAAATATTTTCAATTGACTCCTTCAAGGGAAGGTTAATCAAATATAAATAGCCTCCATACCTTAATATTTGAAATCCTATGAGAAGAAAGCATTTGAAATATTCTCCTCTAGCTTGAACTTGCTCTTGAGTTTCAATGGTGTTCTAGAAGGAACTATTTGGGAGAGGGGTTTTGATTTAGAAGAATGAATTCTAAATGGAGGTTTAATTGTTTTTATATACTTAAAATACTTTAAAATATATAAAATAACAGTCTATGCATTTAATTTGCCAAGGTTGGGGTTTACCAAACCTCCCTTGACTTTGTCAATTACTTGACAGAAACACAGGTGAGGACTTACGAGCCACCACCTACGGACCGTTGGTGATTTGACAGCTTCGTAATACAGACTCGTGGAATTATTCAAAGAATTGTCCATAGGATATGAGGCTCCCTATGCTATATATTGACCTACGCCCCTCTTATGTGGTCCATCGTTGGGGTTAAGGGGCGTTACACCGCTTAATAACTCAAGCTGTTTTGATAGTTCTAGGGGTTGAACAGGGTCCTTTAGGAGTCGTATCCAGACATTTAACCCCTACACATCATATATAAGTAGTAGGGTCTCCTTTAAAAGTTTTAGACTCCAAACAACAGACCAAACCAAAGACAAGATACTAGAACACTCTAGAAATCAAACAGCTAGTTTCCAAACGTCAGGGATGTCTCTTGACATTTGACCTCTAAAACCACCAAAATAACTTCTGAAGTCATTTTTAATCATTTATACCAGTTTACAAACTCATGAAACTTATGTGAAGTTCTAGTTCATCCTATTGAACTTTAGGGTCATTGCATTATCCCGTACTTGGAAACATTCGTCCTCAAATGACACTTAAAACACAAAAAGTTTAATGTGTCAAGACTACAAGCCCACAATCATTCATTCAACAATATATTCAACACACATAGATAGAAGGAACACCAAATCCACATACACGGCTCAAATAATAATAAGAAGGTAGGAATGACATCCACAAACTCATCATGCATGAAGACTTCAAATTTCTCATATCATATTTATAACACTCCGTAGCCAAAACAGACCAAAAACCAGCTTTACAAAAAATATGCCGGTGCAACCAATGGTGTCATCAACGGATCGTAGCCTGACCATGGTCCGTCCTGCACAATCGTCGATGGGATCAGAAACTCCCAAAAGTTTCAGCCTAGAAAAATTGGTTATGTCTTTGACCACGGACGGACTTACGGTCCGTAGGTCAGACGACGGTTCTTAGTTCGTGACTGTCGATCAATAATCCCTTCCCCACTCTCTGGCAAGAGCTACGGATGATCAGCACGGTCCGTAAGTGGAAATTTGCAGACAGATAAGGGGAAATGCAGTTGGGTAAAATTCGATTCGTCATAAATATTAGAACAAAAGGGATTAGGTGTCCTATGACCTACACACAAATAGATAATTGAATTATCTTTTAATAGTCACCGACCTCGCTAAAATAAGACCTTCGAGTAAAAGGTTGTGCCCATTTTAGTAAAGGCTTGTCGAATAAGCCTAGTTGACAAACCCAACGATGGGGCGTCGATCATACGATGGACCGTCAGTCCTGGCCGTCGTTTGGTCCGACAGCAAATTACTCATGGGTCTTTTTCTCTTTTCCCACTTTGGTTAAACCTTAAGTTACGTCGTTTTGAACCTTAATAATCATATTTTAGTCAGTTTAAGCCTAGAAACATAATTAAAACATATCTAAGTCAAATCATTAAATCAAAAGTTAGAAAATTAGAAGCAAGAAAGGAGAAAAAGATTAAGAACCCTAATTCAAGAACGCAACAAGCTCTAGCAATTCCAGCCCCGAAACCTGAGTATTTTTCCGTGGATTTCATCACTAGGTATGTAGGATTTCACTAGTGGGTTCCTTTCACCCATTGGGTCCCTAGTTTTCAGTCAGATTCTTGATTCCCATATCAGGATTAGACCTAGGATTTCTAGAAACTTGATAGGACTTCATGAATTTACTTAATATAATGTTTCAAATAAGATTGTAAAGTTATTATTTAGTTTATTGCATGAAGTTCAGAACCCTAGCTTTTTATTTCTTTAGTTGTTGAAATACACATGCTAGGTCAGATATTTCAGACACTTCAAATATAGATGCCTTAGTTATAAATGCATAATTACCAGATTAATTGTTGCATTCTCAGTTTGCATGTTTAGTTGTGAGCTATCCAGTATTTACAGAAACTTAGATATAATCATTAAATTTACAGAATTCATTGGAACTAGCATAATACCGAATTAGACTAGGGTTTAGCGTAGCCAATAGTCGCGGAACTACTAGCCAAGTAAGTTTTAAGTCCCCTCTGTGGGCAATCATTTTAGTGATCATGCCAGCATGCCTTTATACCTTTGGCTTGGTATATTGGGTACGCTCGATGGGGCGTATACATCGGACTCTATATTTAGCTCATGTGGTTTTATTATCGGTTATTAGTAGCTCGCACAGATCAGTCAGACTCTCTGCATTGACCATTTATCACTAGATTTAGTATTCAGTTTCAGCATTTTATAAATTTGTCATTGCATCCAGTTAGCTCAGAATTCAGTTTATCATGTCAAATTATTATACTTGCTATTATGCTTGTTCAGTTATGTTTTATTTCAGCTTTACTCTATCCTACATGCTTAGTACCTTTCAAGTACTAACGCATACGTGCGCAACATATTCTCGTTATGCAGGTTCAGGTTCTCAGCATCAAGATCATGCATAGATCAATTTCCGATCTCTAGTTTAGCAGATTCAGTAGTGAGTCCTCATTCTCCGAAGACAACAGTCATAAGTGACATTTCAGTCTTTAGCTATTTAGTTTCAGTTTATGCTAGATTTATCTGGGGCTTGTCCCATTATTTCCAGTCCAATTTAGAGGCATATTTCAGATATAGTTAGTTTCAGCTTACTGACGAGTTAGTAAATTCATTGCATAAAACTAATCAGTCTTCATATTGTATTAGTTTTAGCATATGAATATTCCCCATCTTGTCATTATAAATTATGATTTAGCTTCGGTATCTGTTTATTATCTTTTGTATGTTCATGATCATGCCAACAGGGTTAGCTTAGGATAACTTGTGGTCCTAGATTCCGTGTCCGCATTTTGGGGGTATCTCGGGGCGTGGTATAAGAGCACTAGGTTCAAGAGTCCTAGGATGTATGAAAAAACCGCACCAAGTAGAGTCATTTTCATGTGTATGAAATGCACCACATGTAATGAGAGGGAGGCTATGAAGTGTTTTAGGAAAAACTTCACTTTCTTGTTACTCTTATCATGCGTAAGGTATGATCAAATTCCATTCTAACTTGACGTTGTGCGTTTAAGAGCATGCCTTTTTTTAGAGCTTAGGCATGGAATGCTATGCACGCAATGCTAACACAGTTCCTCTAGTACCAGATAAGGAAGTTCAAATGCAGAGTTTCAGAATGCCAATTCAGCTTTTGGCTCAGAGTATGACCAACCAAAACAATCAGTAGGTTCTAGTTCCTACTAATAGAAATAACCGATTAGTGGCAGCCAGAGTTTATGATTTTGTTAGGATGAATCCGCCTAAGTTTTTAGGGTCGCAAGTTGGTAAGGACCCATAGAAGTTCATTGATAAGATCAATAAAATATTTGGTGTGATGTCTTTAACTGGTAGTAATAGGTCAGATTGGCATCCTACAAACTCAAGGATGTGACTCACATATGGTTCACTCAGTGGAGAGACAATAGACATGACTTTGTCTTTTGTAACTCAGTATAACAGACCAATTCAATGTCATTCCAGAAACTCTCTTAGAACCTTTCTCAGTCTCTAATCCAGTCGGTGACCCAATTATAGCTAGACGGGTATACAGAAATTGCCCTATCACAGTCTCTCAGAAAGTCACCTCAGCAGATCTAGTAGAGTTAGAAATGGTAGACTTCGATGTCATTCTGGAAGGATTGGTCACACTCATGTTATGCCTTAGTCGATTGTAGAACTAGGATTGCTCGTTTTCCATTTCCAGACGAACCAATCTTAGAATGGAAGCGTAGTAGCTTAGCGCCTGTGGGTCGATTTATTTCTTACCTTAAGGCCAGAAAGATGATATCTAAGGGTTATCTCTATCATCTTGTTCGGGTTAAGGATTCTAGACTTGAAACCCCAACTCTTGAGTCTGTTCTTGTAGTCTGTGAGTTTCCAGAAGTATTTCTAGAAGATTTTTTAGGAGTCCCTCCCAAAAGGAAAATCGACTTTGGAATGGATCTCCTTCCAGATACCCAGCCTATTTATATTCCTCCTTACAGAATGGCTCCAGTAAAGCTTAAGGAATTGAAAGAGCAGTTGAAAAACCTTCTAGATAAGGGCTTTATCAGACCTTGTATTTCACCGTGGGGTGCACCAGTGTTGTTTGTAAGGAAGAAAGATGGTTTTCTCAGAATGTGAACTGACTATAGACAGTTGAACAAGGTCACAATCAAGAATAAGTATCCCATCCCCAGGATTGATGACTTGTTTGACCAACTTCAGGGTGCTAGCCATTTCTCAAAGATAGACCTCAAATCGGGTTATCATCAGCTTAGAGTCAGAGATAGTGACATTCTGAAAACAGCCTTCAGAACTCGCTATGGTCATTATGAATTTGCAGCTATGTCGTTTGGACTAACCAATGCTCCTGCAACTTTCATGGATTTGATGAACTAAGTGTTCAAATAGTACTTGGACTTGTTCGTTATCATCTTCATTGATGTTATCCTTATTTACTCTAGGAATAAGGTAGAACATGCGAGTCATTTGAGAATTGTTTTACAGACTCTCAAGGATCACCAGTTATTCACTAAGTTTAGCAAATGTGAGTTTTGGTTGCACTTTGTTGCTTTTCTCGGTCACATTGTATTTAGCGAAGGGATCCGAGTAGATTCATAGAAGATAAAAGCAGTAAAACAATGGCCCAGACCTACCTCTACTATAGATATTAGAATTTTCTTAGGTCTAGCTGGTTATTACAGGAGGTTTGTGGAAGTATTTTCATCCTTAGCCTCACCATTGACTAGGTTGACTCAGAAGATGGTCTAGTTTCAAAGGTAAGATAATTGTGAGAAAAGCTTTGAAGAATTGAAAACACGATTGACTATAGCTCCTGTCTTGACTCTACTAGAGTGTTCAGATGGTTATATGATCTATTGTGATGCATCTATAGTTGGCCTAGGTCGTGTATTGATGCAGCGAGGTATGGTGATAGCTTATGACTCTAGACAACTTAAGGTTCATGAGTAGAACTATCCAACTCATGACCTCGAGCTTGCAACAGTGGTGTTTGCACTCATGATCTGGAGACACTACTTGTATGGTGTTCACGTAGATGTGTTCACTGACCATAAGAGCCTTCAGTATGTGTTCACTCAGAAATAGTTGAATCTTTGCCAGAGGAGATGGCTAGAGTTCCTTAAGGATTATGATATGAGTGTGCATTATCATCCAGGTAAGGATAATGTAGTAACAGATGCTCTTAATAGATTTTCTACGGGTAGTGTAGCCTATGTTGAGGAATAAAGGAAAGAGCTAGTGAAGGATGTTCACAGGCTTGCTCGCTTGGGAGTTCGCCTTATGAGCATATCAGACAATGGTGTAACAGTTCATAATGGGGCAGAATCGTCTTTGGTAGTGGAAGTTAAGGAAAATCAAGACAGTGATCCAATCTTGCTTGAACTTAAGGGTGCAGTCCATAATCATAGAGTGGAGGTTTTCTCCCAAGGGGGAGATGGTGTACTTCTCTACCGGGGTAGATTGTGTATTCCTGATGTGGGCAAGTTAAGACAGCTTATCATTGCAGAAGCCCATAACTCTTGGTATTCTATTCATCAAGGTTCCACTAAGATGTACTGCGATATGCGGGAAGTCGATTGGTGGAATGGCATGAAGAGAGATATAGCATACTTTGTGAGTAAGTGCCCCAATGCCAGAAAGTCAAGGTAGAACATCAAAAACCAGGGGGTATGACTCAAGAGATTGATATTCCTACTTGGAAGTGGGATGTGATCAATATGGACTTCATCACAATATTACCACGTACTCGCAGACAGCATGACTCCATTTGGGTGATAGTTGATAGGATGACTAAGCCTTCTCGCTTCTTGGTGGTCAAGACTACATATTCGGCAGAAGACTATGCAAGGCTTTGCATTAATGAGATTGTGAGGTTACATGGGGTTCATTTGTCTATCATCTCAGATAGAGGTCCACAGTTACCTCTTATTTCTGGAACTTATTTCAGAAAGGTCTTAGTACTCAAGTTAACCTTAATACAACATTTCATCCATAGACGGATGGGCAGGCAGAGCGTACCATTCATACCTTAGAGGATATGTTGAGAGCTTGTGTAATTGACTTAAAAGGTAGTTGGGATGATCACCTTCCTCTTATTGAGTTTTCCTACAATAATAGCTACCATTCCAGCAATTAGATGGCCCCTTATGAGGCATTATATGGGCATAGTTTTATATCTCCTATTGGTTGGTTTAAAGTAGGTGAAGCAGCTTTGATAGGGCCAGATTCAGTCCTTAGTACTATGGAGAAAGTGCAACTCATTATAGATAGACTTAAGAAAGCCCAAAGTTGTCAGAAATCTTATGTAGATGGAAGGAGAAGGGAACTAGAGTTCCAAGTTGATGATTGGGTTTTTCTGAAGGTCTCACCTATGAAAGGGTTGATGATATTTGGAAATAAAGGGACGCTCATTCCTAGATATGTAGGCCCTTACAAGATCTTTAAAAGGATTGGAAAGGTGGCATATGAGTTAGAGTTGCCAACAGAATTAGTAGCAGTGCATCCAGTCTTCCACATCTCACTCTTGAAGAAATGTGTGGCTGATCCAGCCTCTGTAGTGCCATAAGAGAGTGTGGCAGTGAAAGATAGTATTTCTTATGAGGATGTACCAGTTGAGATTCTTGACCGTCAGGTCAGAAGGTTGAGAAACAAAGAAGTCGCTTCAGTCATGGTGTTATGGAGGAGTCAGTCCATAGAGGGAGCTACTTGAGAAGCAGAAGCAGCCATGAAAGCCAAGTATCCTCACCTCTTTCCTTCTGATTGCACTCCAGCTTGAGATAATAGTTCCTCTTCAAATTTCCAGTCATTAATGCGTGAATTCAGTCTTAGAATCACGTTCCCTCAGTTTGTACTTGCATTTTCAGCGTATTTGCATGTTATCGGAACTCAATTCAATCAGAAACATAGTTCTCAGTGTTTAGGAGTAGGGTTTGTATCTCTCTCCTGCTATTCAAACTAGTGTAGTCTTCATTCGAGGAGAATGTTCCCAAGGGGGAGATAATGTAACACCCCATAGCCAAAACAGACCATAAACCAGCTTTACATAAAAATCTGCAGGTGCACCCAACAGTAGCATCGACGGACTGTAGCCTGACCCACGGTCCGTCCTGCACAACCGTCGATGGGATCAGAAACTCCCAATAATTTCATCCCAGAAAAATTTATTAAGTCTTGGACGATGGATGGACTTACAATCCATAGGTGAGACGATGATCCGTAGTCCGTTACCATCATTCAATACTCCCTTCACCCACTCTCTAATAAGAGCTACGGATAACCGGCACGATCCGTATAGGTGGAAAATTTGCAGATAGTTAAGGGGAAATGCAGTTAGGTCAACTTTGAATGGTCATAACTCTTATCAGAAAATGAATTAGGTGTCCTATGCCCTACCCACATATAGATAATTGAATTATCTTTCCCTAGCCACCGACCTTGCTAAAATCAAACCTCCGAGTAAAATGTTGTGCCCATTTTAGTAAAGGCCTGTCAAATAGGCCCAGTCGACAAACCCAACAATGGGGCGTCAGTCAGATGAGGGACCATCAGTCCTGGCCGTCGTTTGGTCGACAGCAACTTACCCAGGGACCTTTTGGTCTTTTTCCACTTTGTTAAACCTTAAGTTACATCGTTTTGACCCTAAATAATCAAATTTTAGTCAGTTTAAGCCTAGAAACATAATTAAAACATATCTAAGTCAAATCATTAAATGAAAAGTTAGAAAAATTAGAAGCAAGTAAGGAGAAAAAGCTCAAGAACCATAGTTCAAGAACGCAACAAGCTCCAGCAGTTCCATCCCCGAAACCTATGTATTTTTCGATTGATTTCATCACCAGGTATCTGGGATTTCACTAGTAGGTTCCTTTTACCCATTGGGTCCCTAGTTTTCAGTCAGATTCTTGATTCTCATATCATGATTAGACCTAGGGTTTCTAAAACTTCGATAGGACTTCATGAATTTACTAAATATATGTTCCAAATAAGATTGTAAAGTTATTATTCAGTTTATCGCATGAATTTCAGAACCCTAGCATTGTATTTCTTTACTTCTTGAATTACACATGCTAGGTCAGATATTTCAGACACTTCAAATATACATGCCTCAGTTATAAATGCATAATTACCATATTAGTTGTTGCATTCTAAATTTGCATGTTCAGTTTCGAGCTATCCAGTATTTACAGAAACTCAGACATAATCATTAAATTTAAAGAATTCATTGGGAGTAGCATATTACAGAGTTGTACTAGGGTTTAGCGCACCTAATAGTCCTTGAACTACTAGCCAAATAGGTTGTAAGTCCCCTCTGTGAGCAATCAGTTTAGTAATCACGCCAGCATGCCTTTATACCTTTGGCAGGGTACATTGGGTCATCTCGATGGGGCGTATACATCGGACTCCACATTTAGCTCATGAGGTTTTATTATCGGTTATTAGTAGCTCACATAGATCAGTCAAACTCTCTGCGTTGACCATTTATCAGTATATTCAATATTCAATTTCAGCATGATATAAATTGGTCATTGCATCCAATTAGTTCAGAATTCAGTTTATCATGTCAGATTATTATACTTGCTATTATGATTGTTTAGATATGTTTTATTTCAGCTTTACTCTATCCTACATGCTCAGTACCTTTCAAGTACTGACGCATACATGCGCTACATCTTCTCGTGATGTAGGATCAGGTTCACAGCATCCAGATCACGGATAGATTGATTTCCGATCTCCAGTTCTGCATATTCAGTGGTGAGTCCTCATTCTCCGAGGACAACAGTCATGAGTGTCATTTCAGTCTTTAGTCATTTAGTTTCAGTTTTTGCTAGATTTAGCTGGGGGCTTGTCCAAGTATTTCTAGTCCAGTTTAGATGCTTATTTTAGACATAGTTAGTTTCAGCTTAGTGTTGAGTTAGTAACTTCATTTATGAAACTCATCAGTCTTCATATTATATCAGTTTTAGCATATGGGTATTCCCCATATTTTCATTATAAACTATGATTTAGCTTCCGCATCAATTAATTATCTTTAGTATGCTCATGATCATGCAGTAGGGTTAGGTTGGGATCACTTATGGTCCTAGGTTCCGTGTTCGCATCTCGGGGGTAGCTCGGGGCGTGACAATATTGGAGGAACTTCCTTTGTCACATATGTTCATGCTCACTTCAACATTATCAAGCACATCATGAAAATTTCTCATAAAAGCACAATCATGCAACATTTCCAAGGACACATTTAAACATTTTCAAATTTCTAACTCATGCAACATTGAACAATTATCATAAATGCTCATCAACATGAGGAACACAACTTTATGAAAACACATTTTCTCTTTTTAACAAGAATTCAACTAGAAAATGCATAACATAAGGAGAACATACCGGAACTCATTTTTCACACAAGACTCTAACATATGCATTATGCTACTAGAAATCTCTAAGTCTCAAGCTTGAATAAGATAGAACAAATCAGACAAGAACTTCAAAACTCCATAAAACTTCTCCAATCAACAAACCATCTTCCACTTGGGACAAACACAACTAAGGCTATCATGAACAACACATAAGGATCTCATTACACAAAATAAGGAACTATAACTTACTGGAATCTTCATCCGGATTTTTTTCCTTGTTAGCTTTGAGGGAAAAGAAACGGTTCCACTTTGAAGCATCGAGATTTGGGATGTTTGGATGAGCTTTCTTCGCATCTCTTCTACTTTGAAGTTAACTACGCCTTCTCAATACAAGAGACACCCATATCATGAACTATCTTATAAACCTCATCCAAGAATGCTTGAGGATCTTCTCCCACTCTAGAACCAAGGAAAATAAGAGGATGCATTCTTATGAAGTCTCTCAGCCTTGAACTCTAGGTACTCAGATTAGTGTTCATCTTGGGCCCCACATCTCTACTTGCTTGAGGTGTCATAGTTTGGGCCAAAGGTAGGATAGCCGCCATAATCTCTTGATTTTTCATGTCTAGGGCAACCACCGGTACCTCATTTTTTTTGATCACCTTGGGGAGCTTGTCCATCATAGGGACCTATAGGAGGAACCTTATCATTAGCAATCATCTCTTCCACTCTCCTGAGGGTCTTTCTCTGATATTCATATCTTTTAAGAACAAGAGAAGGATTAGGAAGAGACACCTTATAGAACTCAACTTTATGACTTAAAAATATGAAAGAAGTGTAATTTCTAACGTCAAATAGCCTCTAGCTCATCGATGTGTTACAACTCATACCGATGAACAAGACTCTACTAGACATGGCATGTGAGGCTTTGAACCTAAAGACCATTTTCAAAACCTTATGCTCTGATACAAAGTTTGTCATGACCCGCATGTGAGGCTTTGAACCTAAAGACTATTTCCAAAACCTTATGCTCTGATACAAAGTTTGTCATGACCCGAGAGAACCCCTAGTCGTAACACGACATACTCAACCTTGAAAAGGTCTTAGATATTAAAAGATTACGGAATTAAAACTTCTACCTACAAAGTCAACAATCAAAATCTCATTTATAAAAGAGTGGATAACTAAGTCTCAACATAGCCAACTTAGATACGTCTCAACATCATACGGACATGACCCTTTACAATCGAAAGAGAACTATTATTTAGAAGTCTATTACATGAATTTAATGAAAATTCTTAAGATAAGTGTCTTTTTAAATTTTTTGAGGATAAACCAAAGTTTTAAGTAAGAAGATCCAGAAACTTCAACTTAGAAAGGATCCGTTAGTTTCCACCACCTACACTGGGTGTAAAAAGATGAAAACGCGTTAGAACAAATATTAACTAGGTAAGATGACCATGCAAAAACATGTTAAAAGGGGACATTTATTTGAGATGTAAATTTTTCATCTTATTTTAGTAAGAACATCATAAGACAAGTATAGGAATCATGGTACAAGTAATTATTAACATACAAGACAATATCCCATCATAAGCATCTTTGTCAAATAGACCCATTCATTACATTAAACCCTCCATTTAACTTTATCCTAAGACCCACATAAGTAAGAAATGGAGAGGGATCCCATACTACCACTTTATACCACACATAGGTGTTCCTTAAGACCAAAATAGATAAGGACTTTTCCCTTTCAACTTAAGACAATAGTCAACATTCTTTTATAGACATTTAAGGAGAATATCATGTATTTAAGGGACTGGACATAATAGTCTTTAAAGACATAGAGAACTCATTTTAGAATCTTCAAAAGACTACTCATTTCTTATGTAGATAGAATCCCATACTACACCTACATGTTGTAGACCCTACCCAATAAATAGGGTGTACATCCACAAGATGGGAATAGTCATTAACCGATATAGACCACACTAGTTAGTGATGTACCGTGTTTTCACGATACTTTCAATGCGTTTTCCTTAGATTGGTGTGTGTTCTAAAGCCTTTTTGTAAGAGTTTTAACATGTTTTTATCTTTGTTTTACAGGAAAGGTGTCCAAAACAAAAATGTAGAAGGCAGCTGAGATTTAGTGTAGAAGTGACCCACGAAGGCCATCGACGGACCGTAAATAGTAACTGTCGATTGGAAATTCAGGCATCTGGAGAAACTCGGGGAAATCTGACCAAGTGTGGGGCTATGGAAGGATCGACCATCCTATTAAATCGTCGATTTGATTAGAGAATGTCCCAGTACTCGAAGTTGAAGAAAAGGTAAGTATGGAAAGATGGAAGGCATCGACAGATCGTAGGTGCATCGATGGACCGTGTTGTTGGTCTGTCGATTGGATCAGAGAAGATGATAGTTGAAGGCTAAGAAAGATGCTAAGTCATGACTTACAGAGGCAGTCGACGATCCGTCGATTTCATCGATGAACCATCAGTGAGGGTAGTCGATTGAAGCTGAGTTTTTTGGATAACTTTCCTTATTTGATTTCTTTTATTTTGGGACAATGTTTTTATAAATAGGGTATAAAACCTCATTTTATGGATTGGATTCTATCACTACTTTTTTAGTTTTGTTCTTGGAGATTTCTTTTTGCAACTTGGGCATTAATTAAAATTTCCTGATTTGGTTTTCAAGAGATTTTTTTGGTTTCAAGTTGAAATTTTTTATTTTCTTCGTATTTGTCTAAATTAAGTTCAGGATTTAATGTTTATTAACCATGAATTGTGTTCTTCTATGCATGGGTAACTAAATCCACAACTAGGGTTGTGGGATCTATGGGTGATTAACAAAGTAAACCTAGCTTAATAACAATTCTCAAATAGGTTATTGCATGCATTGATAATTCTTTCGCTTAGAAGTCTTTTTAATGAGTGCACGCGTTAGAACTCGCCTTATTGCTACTTGTCGGGCCAAGGGGGTAGTTAATGGGAAGAGAACTATCAACATAGATTTAATAGGATACTATCTAATAGGCTAGTCTCGATTGGTGCAAAGTAATAACTAAATCATACATCGAATACGATGCTTAATATGAAGTAAAGGTAAGGTTAGTAACTTAGACACACGTAGCCAGGCCAAGGTACGGGGTGAAATTCTCTAATGCCGGACCAAGGATTTAGAGATACCTAACTTATCACTTTGCATGCAAAAGACATGGGAAGAATTATTATAGCTGGGAATACGACGTTATGAACCTATGGGGAACACTTACACCCTAGTTTCTGTCACAACTTGATAAATACCAAAGATTTACTCTTGTTTCTTGTTTCATTTAGTAATATTAAAATACTTTTGTTTCACAACCCCCCCCCCCTCTTTAATTAGTAGTTTTCGAAAGGGACTTGACTAAATAGAAGTAATGGTACATTGAAGTCAAGTCTAAACCTTTTCCTTGTGGGATCGACCCCAAACCTAATAGTTGGATTCTTTACTTGATACGACCGCTTATACTTCTTAAGAGAGGTATAGTTTGGTGACGTTCCTGTGGAAAATGACTTTTCGATTAACTTTAATAACATTACTGAACTTTAGTCAACAATTTCCTAATTTTATGTCTTTATTCTTTTGTTTTTTTTTCTCTCAGGTCTAGATCTAGTGTATGCAAATTTCACAGAACCGAGGAGAACCAATACTTCCATTCCATCATGAACTGAACCGTACACTTCGAAGATGAATAATCTGCAGAACCCAGCTAATCTAGGTTATCGATCAATCGCCATCTCCCACCACCGGTTGATGATCATAATCAAGTGGTTGCGGAAAATCCAGCTGATGATTCTTTGAGGATGCAGCCTCCCATCCCACACCATCAAGAGTTCTATTAGGGGAAACATTTACATCATTGATTCTGATGGTCCTCTTGTTTTACCTCCTCTACCACAGGGGCACACATTCGTGGTAACTAGTAGCTTGATGCATATGCTCACCGCAAACGGTTTGTTTTCAGGGCTACCATATGAGGATACACATGCTCACATCAACAAACTGAGGTCGGTGTGCAGGATTTGTGTAGGGAGGCAAGAGTTGGATATAAACGCTATAGGGTTAAGAGTGTTCCCTCTTTCACTGACAAGAGAGGCCGCAATATGCTTTACTGAGTTACCCTATATTTTTATATATACATGGGATCAGTTTAGGGATGTGTTCGTAGCACGGTACTACCCGGTTTCTGAAAAGCTCAACCACAATGATAGAGTGAACAACTTTGTGGAACTACTTGGGGAGTCAGTGAGTAACTCTTGGGTAAGATTTACTGCTTACGTGAGAGGTGTCCCAAACAACGGCATTGATGATAAGTCATTGAACGAGTACTTCTATAGAGGACAAGATGATAATAATAAGTCAGTGCTTGATACTATTACGGGTGGTTCTTATGGTGAGTGCACATATGCAGAGATCGCATAGAACTTGGAGAAAATCTCTTGCAACAATAAGACTTGGAGTACTAGAAAGTTGGACACTGGAGAAACACCTTTGCAGTGCAAGCTACACAGAATCTGATCACAGATGAGATTCATGAAGAGATGTCTCAAATGAGAACTGAGCTTGGGTTTGTATTGAAACATGTTGCTGGAGGTGCAGAGAAGGTAAATACGGTGAATTACTTGACAAAACCACCACCGCCAGCATATGATTACTAGTATGAAGAGTATACGTATGTAGTGAATGATCAGATGGGGGGTTTCTGACCTAACGCCCAAGTCTCCAATTAGGAGAATTAGAGTCAAGGTTAAGGAAATCAAGGTCAAAACTAAGAGAATTACAACAGAGAGGGCCAGTATATTCGAGATGGAAACTACAATTGCGAAAACAAATTCAATCGTATAACTATGGTAACAGAAATGATCGAAGTAGGTCGTATGTTCCACCTCAAAATCAGGAAGTTGCTCCTAGGGATGGTGGAGGTAGTATGGCGCGAGTTAAAAGTATGTTGCAGAAGATGATGAGAAGGTTTGATGCTAGTGATGAGTACGCCAAGGAATTGAGAGGTGATTTGCTAATATTGGGAAAAAGGTTGATGCACATGAGGTCTCGAGTAAGCATCTTGAGTTACGAATAACCCAATTGTCCACTACTGTGAACCTACGACAACCGGGCACTCTTCCTAGCAATACCATTCAAAATCCTAAAAATGAAGGACATTGCAAGGCATTCACTACTCGAGAAGGTTAGTGAAGTATTGATCCACCTATGCCGTCTGTAGTAGAAGATGAGATGAGAAAATATGAAGAGGTAGTGAAAAATAGTAGTGAATTGGTGGACAAAACTGTGAAAGAAGCAGAGGTACCCTAGAAAGTGATCCCATTCCTAGACCACCACCACCATTCCCTCATATATTGGTGAAGAAGTGAGGATGATAAATATCGGTGTTTTTATCACTATGTTGAAACAGCTTTCCATCAATGTCCCTTTGATGAAAGCTTTAGAGCAAATGCCCGATTATGTCAAGTTCATGAAGGATATGGTTACAAAGAAGAGATCAGTAAGTTTTGAGGATGATAATCGGATGCATCATTGTAGTGCTACTGCTACAAGGTCTCTTGTGTAGAAGAAGGAAGATCTGGGCGCTTTCACTATTCCATGTACCATCGTCTTATTACATTTTTCTAGAGCACTATGTGATCTCGATGCAAGCATAAATCTCATGCTTCTCTCAATTTATAAGAAATTGGGTTTGGATGACCCAAAGTCAACTGCAATGCGGTTATTGATGGCCGATAGAATAGTGAAGATACCCACTGGGATACTCTATGATGTGCTCGTGAAGGTGGAGTCATTTAAGTTTTCGACCGACTTTGTAATTTTTGACTGTGAGGTGGATTTTGATGTTCCTATTACTCTTGGGAGGCCATTCCTTGCTACTGGTCGCGCCTTGGTTGATATGCAAAAAGGGCAGTTATAGTTTAGGTTAACCAACGAGGAAGCAACTTTCAACATTTGTAGGTCCATGAAGCAGAGTGGTGAGCTCCAAATGGTATCTGATATATCCTATAGGGTTGAGAGTACGTCTGAGGTACAAATCAAAGAGAGCCTTGGTGTTGAGGCACTAGAGGCAGTGATCATAAATTTTGAGGGTGATGGTATTAAAGAGCATGGGTCTTTGGTTGCGGCACTTGATCGAGGTGAATATCGGTTAAAACCAAAGAAATTAGAGTTTGATATGAAGCATATCGAGTCTTCACCGGTGAGACCATCTATTGAGGAGGCTCCAAAACTAGAGTTTAAGGCTCTACCACCTCATTTGAGGTATATATATTTGGGAATAGATGACATTCTGCCGGTAATCATTGCATCAGAACTGAATGTGTAACAAGTAGAGTGTTTGGTAGAAGTGTTGAAGAGGTTCAAACGAACCATTGGTTGGACAATTGAGGACATTATTGGGATCCCTCCCGGTATTTGTTCACACAAAATCATACTCATACCTGATCACAAGCCAAGTATTGAGTACCAGAGACGGTTGAATCCACCTATGCAAGAGGTAGTGAAGAAAGAGATCATTAAGTGGTTGGATGTCGAGTCATATATCCTATTGCAGATAGTAGTTGGGTATCCTCTATTCAATGTTTGCCTAAAAAGGGGGGAATGACAGTAGTGCCCAATGAGAGGAACGAGCTTGTTCCAATAAGGTCGGTGACTGGACGGAGAGTTTGTATGGATTACCAGAAACTGAATGCATGGATTGAGAAGGACTATTTCCTGATGCCCTTCATGGACCAGATGTTAGATAGACTCTCAAGAAAAGGATGGTATTGTTTTCTTGAAGGCTATTCGAATTACAATAAAAAATCTATTGCCTCAAAGGATCAAGAGAAGACCACCTTTACTTGCCCGTATGGGACGTTGCATTCAAGAGGATGCCTTTTGGTTTATGTAATACACCACCCACTTTTCTGAGATGTATGATGTCGATATTCTCCAATATGGTGTTTATGGATGAATTTTCAGTGGTTGGCAACTTCTTTGATCGGTGTTTGAGTCACTTGACCGAGGTTCTCAAAAGATGTGAAGATTCCAATCTTGTGCTAAATTTGGGGAAAATGTCACTTTATGGTGAAAGAAGGTACAGTATTGGGCCATCGCATCTCGTAGAAGGGGATAGAGGTTGATCCAGCAAAAGTTGGAGTCATAGATGGAATTCCTCCACCCATCTCTGTAAAAGGTGTTAGAAGTTTTCTGGGACATGTGGGTTTCTACCGGAGTTTTATTAAAGATTTCTCAAAAATTGCACATCCTCTGTACAAATTACTTGAGAAGGAATGTAAATTCTATTTTGATGAATTTTGTTTGAAGGCATTTGGAGAGTTGAAGAAGAAGTTGTTGTCTACGCCTATAATTATTTCCCCAGATTGGAGTAAGCCATTAGAGGTGATGTGTGATGCTAGTGGGGTTCTTCTTGGTGTGGTATTGGGACAAAGAAGGGATAAAATCCTTCACCCCATCTATTATGCAAGTAAGGCCCTAAATAAAGCACAAAAGAATTACACTGTGACTAAACAAGAGCTCCTTGCGGTGTTATTTCATTTCAAAAAATTTCACTCCTATTTTCTTTGCATGAGAGTCATAATGCACACTTATCACTTTGCTTTGAGGTATTTGATGTCAAAGAAGGATGAGAAACCAAGGTTAATTAGATGGGTGTTACTATTGCAAGAGTTTGATTTTGAGGTGAAAAGAAAAGGGACTGAAAATCAAGTTGCCAATCACTTGTCCAGATTAGAGGATGAAGCTATGCGAGAGTTGGGCGAAAAGACTAAAATTGATGATACCTTCCCTGATGAGCATGTATTGGCCGCTTCTCATGACTTGATTGCATGGATCGCTGATTTTGCGAATTATCTGGCTAGTGATATAGTCCTATCAGACTTGTCCTTCCACCAGAGATAAATTTTCATGCATGATGTGAAAATTTTTTTGTGGGATGAGCCTTACTTATACCGAATTTGTGTTGATGGGCTTATTCACCGTTGTGTGCCGGAAGTTGAGATGCTAAGTGTTTTATAAGGCATACCACTCCTCGCTTGTGGGTGGGAATCATAGTGGTATCCGGACTGCCCACAAGATTTTGCAGTACGGATACTATTGGCCAACCATTCACCAAGATGATCATGAGTTTGCCAAGGTCATGTAATAGGTGCAAAAGAGATGGAGGAATTTTGAAGAGGCAAGAGCTCCCTTTAAATCCCATTCTAGTGATTGAGTTGTTTGATGTATGGCGCATAGATTTTATAGGCCTATTTATGAGTTCTCATGGGATGAAATATATACTTGTGGTGGTGGACTACGTGTCAAAATGGGAAAAGTCATAGCACTTTCAAACAATGAAGGGAAGGCTTTCACCGCATTCTTGAAAATGAATACCTTCTCCAGATTTGGCACACCTAGGGCCATCATTAGTGATGGGGGATCTCACTTTTGTAATAAGTTGTTCAAAGGGCTATTGGAGAAATATGTGGTTCTCCATAATGTGGCCACTCCATACCATCCGCAGACTAGTGCGCAAGTTGAGGTGTCCAATCGAGAGATCAAGCAATTCCTGTTGAACGGATTGGTCAAGGAGGCTTGATGATGCTCTTTGATCCTACCAGACTGCATACAAGACTGTAACAACCCTAAAATGACTATGCTAAGTAATGCTTAATGTATCTATAATGCCTACGATTAGACCGAGTTCAAACGGATTGATGCACGTTGAACCAGACCTCTGAACCCTTTCAACAATCAATCCAACTAATTTTGTGAGTTAGTTGAGCTAAGAAAAGTTGGGTCAAGCCATGTAGGGCACCCGAATATGAAGATTTACCCGGATGAGTCTTAACCGGACTTAAAAAGGGGTAATCTTACGTTTGGAGGGTTTAGGGGTAAAATGGTCTTTTCCAGGCTAAGGGTACTATTATAATTACCCTAAATATTTAATTAATTAATTAATTAATATAGTGGAGGGGCAATTTGGGTAGAAAGGGTAGAAATTGGCCCTTTTAGTGAAATCTTTCTCCACCCTGGTTCGAACCTAGGTGGAAGCAATGATTTAATTTGATTTATTTTATTTGGTGAATTAATTTAATTAATCAATATTTAATTACTAGTTTAATTAAAGTAAAAATCAGATTTTAAATAATAATAATAATAATAATAATAATAATAATAATAATAATAATTACAATAATAATAATAATAATAAATAATGAGGAGTCCTCGTTTGACTAAGTCTCCACCTAACTCTCCCAATCCTAATCCACTCGTTCTCACGTTTTTCTCTACTCCTCTCTCACTTTCACGCTTATGTATTCTGCAAAACAAAAGAACTAAACAAAAATACTAAAGTTCATCAAGAACTTGAACGCTAAAAACTCAAAAGAAAAGTTAGTCTAAAAATGTAAAGCAAAACAAAGTTCTTGATGGGATTATGCTTGAAGTTTCGGTGGTGAGGCTTGGTTTCGCGGGAAATCGGCAGCATTGAAAAAAGTGTTGAACAATATTAAGGTATGGGTTTTATTCTCTCTTGGACCCTTTCCCAAGAGACCCCTAAGTTCAATTTAAATTTCAATCGAGAAACTAAGGTTGTCCCTGTTGCATGCCCCTGTCATTCGATCCTTTGAAAGATTCAAAGCATGTGTTGGTATGCCTTCTGGTAGATAATTTTAGGTATGGTTGTGATTATGTATTGAATATGTATTTTGAAATTATGTAAGGAATGAAATAAGTATTCCGGAAAAGTGTTTTACATTAATTGTTTGAGCATGGGTGTGCTATAAATTAACTATGTTGCTGCCTGAAATTTGTGTGTTATAAATATTGTGTTTTCGTATATGTAAATGTTAAAAGTGTGATGTTCATATAAGTGTAATGTTGCTGGATTTAATGGTAATTCTTTGCTGAATATAATCATAAAAAATTTACACTTAAAGATGCACCAAATGATCCACGAAATACCATAAGAATTAACGTATGAATGATGATAAAAAGAAGCTGAAAATACTGAACAAATTTCTAGCATTTGGTAGGTTGGGTTCGGCCAAACAGAGTGGTACAAAATGCAATGAAAAATGAATGTAAAATAAGTGAGATCACTAAGGATCGAACCCAAGACATCATTACATGAAAGCTACAAAAAAATCAACAAAAGATTGAGAGGAAAATGGATTAGAAGAGACCCACTTCCAGCTTGCTGGAAATTTGGAGTCTCAGCCAAGGATGAGAAAAATTAGCTATGTTTTTTTAAAAAAAATAAATTTGAGGTCATTGGGGATTGAACCCATGAACTCAACAAATGAAAATTACATACAAATTTCATGAGAAAAATGAAAGGAAAAATAGATGTGGTGAGTGGGGATTAAACCCACAACCTCTTGAATGGATGAGATAGTTAGGAGAAAAATAAAGGAGAAAATTAAATGTGGAGAGTGGGGATTGAACCCACAACCTATTTAATGAATGAGAGAGTTAGGAGAAAAATAAAGGAGAAAATAAAATGTGGAGAGTGGGGATTGAACCAACAACCTCTAGAAAGGATGAGAGAGTTAGGAGAAAACATAAAGGAGAAAATAAATGTGGAGAGTAGGGATTGAACCCACAACCTCTTGGATAGGTGAGAAAGTTAAGAGATAAATTACAAGAAAAATAATGAGCTTGTGGAGGATTGAACCCACAACCTCCTTGCCTTAAAACGAAAAAAGAGAGGAGAACAAGAAAGAAATATTATGGGGTTGATGGGAATTGAACTAGGGTCTCCCAAAGCAGAAAAATGCAATTATCAAGTTTAAAATAAGATTAAGTGTTGTTCAAGGAATTCGAAATCGGGTTCCCTTGCTCAATTCCGTATTGACACATAAGTCATACGTAAACAAAAATCAATATCCTCGCATATCTACCAGATGCATAAGTCTTGTACCACATAATCTTGGGTAAACATGAATCACTTAGACAAACTATGAATGTTGTACTCATAAGTCTAGCATATGTTTAAATGGAAGTGATCCTAAGATGCATATGATAAAATGATGTAACCCTAGAAGGGTTAAGTAAGAGCGTGTAACATACTAAATGGCCAAGTGCATTGGCATATGATGAAATGAACATTAATGTGAAGGGGTGAGTAATTATGAAAAGCAAATGTGTTAAAGTTAATGAATGAGGTAACAATATGATAAGAGGATAATGTTAAATATGAGAGCAATCTCAAATGAGCCTAAGTAATTGTTACCAAAATGTACTCACCTATGAGAGTGTAAAGTTAATGAAGAGACTAGTCTCTATGAACACTCTAATGAAAGTATTGAAGTTAATGCATACTTAATAGTAATGATGAGATGAGAAATCATCTAATGAAATATGATGTCCTCATGCTAGAATCCAACTTCCATGATGTATGAGTTGAATGTAATAGAACTTTATACTGAGCACCGATAGGCTATCTATGAGCGGTGATGCCTTCCTATGGGAAGGGCGGAGTTTCACGTAACTCTCATGTGATGAGACTGTCCGGCATGCCGGGTAAGGGTCTCTTTATATTTCCTAGTCTTTGAACCTATACTACCAATATAGGGATCTAGAAGGGTTCAATTCCGTATATACGCTAGCATGTTTTGGTTCACTTTGGCCGGTGATTCCACCTCTTTTCGGTGTGGGGATTACACACTGGATTTCATGATACTCACATGATCTATGTCGGGTAAGGTTAATGTTCCCAAAGAAAGAATAAGGCCAGCCTCAACGAATGCACATAATGAAATGAACGATACCACAGGTGTTAGGATAGGATGATCAAAAGGTGAGCTAGACTTAAGTAATAATAGTAGGTTATTCTTGGTCATTGCACAGCGAACCCGATGAGAGTCTTAAACTACATCCTAGGTATGACTGGAGGCTGCACTAGTATATGAAAGAATGAAAATGAAGTACGTATGAATGAATGAAGCAGACTCTGTGTTTGATAAAGAAGGCTCCCTAGTTGAGGTCTCATTTGTTGAGCCCTCATTTTGGGAAGTCAAAAAGTCAAGTCCATGATTCCAAGGTATCATGCCATATGAAAGAATGATATGAACTATGTTATATGATATGGGTAATATGTTATGTGCTGTTTGCAAAATGATAAGTATGATGATGCATGTTACTCACATGGTATGACTTTCATAATCTGAAATTGGCTAGTCCACTGACTTGACTTTCCATAATTCATATCGATAGGAAATAACTCTTCTTAATCATGCATGTCCTTTGTGTGTACTTGCATATTTGATATACCGTGGTTGCATGGTATTTTTAATGGGTTTTCCATAAGTTTAGTGTGTGTCCAAAAGCCTTTTTGTATTAATTTTTAGGTAAGTTTCCCTTTATTTGCAGGAAATCTGTCTAAGGATGAACGCGGAAGTTTTTGAGCAAGAAATTCAGAAAAGTTACCACCTACGGAGCTTGTGACGGTCCGTCGTGCCTGTGACGGTCCGTACGTGGCATCGTAGTGAAGCTGCTAAAGGAAGATGGGTCAGTCTTACCAAGTGGGGTTACGAAGTGCATGACGGACAGTCATAGCCACGACGGTCCGTCCTACTGGTTCGTCGTGATGATCAGAGAAGTAGTCCCTGTACCAAAATTCCAAGAGTTTAAGTGTTATGGAACGGAGACCCTCTACGGACCGTCGTCCTTGGAACGGTCTGCCATACCTGCCATCGAGGTAATGAAGAAAGCAGCAGAAGGATTTTCAAAGTATGGTACGACGGAGTCCATGACGGCCCGTCATGACCACGACGGACTGTCACGAGGTCCGTCGACCCAGCCGCGTTTTGACAGATTTTCAGCAATTAGAGTCCTTCTTTTATTAGGTTTTTGTTTTTTATAAATAGTTGTAAAAACCTCGTTTTTGGGGTTAGACTCTTTGTTGATTAGATACTTTTATGTTAGATTCCTTGTTAGTAGATTATTTTGGATATTAGACTTTGAATTGTTACACTTTTTTCTGGAGTTGATTGTTGGTGATTTTGTCGATTAATCAAGTAAATTTTTGGATTTTATTCTTTCTCATTGAAGTAAGTGCATGAATTCTTATATTATATATATGAATATTGTTATTATGACTATGGGTAACTAAACTCCATAAATAGGGTTGTGGGAACCATAGGCGAATAATGAGGTAAAACCTAACTAAAATAACAATCCTAGAATAGTGTCTTGTATGTATTGATAATTCTTTCGCTTAGAAGTCTTTTTAACGTAAGGCCAACTATAGAACTCGCCTTAATGCTACTTTTCGGACCAAGGAGGTAGATAATAGGAAAAGAGTTATCAACATAGATTTAGTGTATACTATCTAATAGGCTAGTATTGATTGGTACGAGGTAATAACTTAATCAAATATCGAATACAATGCTTAATATGAGGTAAAGGTAAGGGTTAGTATAGCAACACACGTAGCCGGACCAAGGTGCGGAGTGAAATTCTCTAGATGCCGGACCAAGGATTTAGAAATACATAACTTATCCCTTTGCACGCAAGATACTAGGAAAGAATTGTTATAGTTAGAATTATCAAGTTAAGAACCTGTGGGGAACACGTAAACTCTAGTTACTTTTATTAATTGATTAAACTCTAACATTTGAATCTGTTAGTTGTCTACTTTAATTTAGTTAGTTATTTTTATTCATTTAGAAATAAAAAAACCCCTTTTATTGTCTTTGTTTTCTAAGGAAATAATTGGCTAAATAATAGTAATAATAGGTTGAAGTTAACTTTGAACTATATTCCTCGTGGGAACGATCCCAACCTCATTAGTTGGGTTCTTTACTTGATACGACCGCTTTACTTCTTATTTGAGAAGTAAGTTTGAGCGTATCAAATTTTGGCGCCGCTGCCGGGGAAAGTATCTTTTAGATTAACTGACACTTATTGCTAAAGTTTAGTCAATAATTTCTTAATTTTACTTTGTTTATTGTTTTTGATTCACGAAGAACTATCTTCCTTGTATGTCAAATACACAGAGAGGAAGAGAACCATTGTTTCCCTACGATCACGAATCAGAGCGTACACTACGCAACATGAATCGAAACTTGGGTATTAATGATGATGATCCAAACCAGAACATCCCAGCTCCAGTTTATGTTCATGGTCAGTTATTACCCGTTGCTCCGGGTGAAAATCAACAGAGGAGACAAAATTCCGCTCCACGTCCTCAAGAATACTACAGAGGCTATGACAATATAGCAGACTCTGATGGGCCACTTGTATTGCCCTCTCTACCACCAGGCCACACCTTTGTGGTAACTAGTAGCCTAATGCAAATGCTCACTGTCAGAGGTTTGTTTTCAGGGATACCTTCTGAGGATCCACATGCCCATATAGCTAAAGTAAGGGCAGTGTGTAAAAGTTGTGTAGGGAGGCCTTATTTGGATTTGGATGTAATAGGGCTAAGAGTCTTTCCTCTCTCACTTACTGGAGAGGCTGCTATTTGGTTCACTGATCTCCCTTATAACTCAATTTTCACTTGGAACCAACTAAGGAACATTTTCTTAGCACGCTACTATCCGGTCTCCAAGAAACTAAACCACAAAGACAGAGTGAACAACTTTGTGACACTACCAGGAGAGTCAGTTAGTAGTTCTTGGGATAGATTCACCTCATTTTTTAGAAGCGTCCCCAATCACCGCATAGATGATGAGTCACTGAAGGAATACTTCTATCGGGGACAGATGATAATAATAAAGCGGTGTTGGATACTATAGCGGGAGGTTCTTATGGGGAGTGTCCTTATACTGAGATTGCTGAAAAGTTAGAGAAAATCTCCCGAATACTGGGAGAAATACCTTCGCAGTGCAATCCACTCACAACCCAGCCACATATGAGATTCGTGAAGAGATGGCTCAGATGAGAACTGAGCTTGGGTTGGTATTAAAACATATCACTGGGGGTGCAGAAAAGATAAATCAGTCAACTACTTATCTAAACCACCACCACCAAATGATGAATGCTATTATGAGGAGGATTCCTATGCAGTAAATGAGCAGACGGGGGGTTTCCGACCGAGTGCCCAAGGCTCTAATCAGGAGAATTGGCGCCAAGGTCAAGGGAACCAAGGTCGAATCTATTGTAACTATAACCGTGAGGGTCATTATGTTCGAGAAGGAAATTACAACCGCGACAACAACTTCAACAGGGATAACTATGGTAATAGAAATGATAGGAATGGGACCTATGTTCCTACTCAAAATCGTGAAGTTACTCCTAGGGATGGTGGAGGTAGTATAGCGCGAGTTGAGGACATGTTGCTTAAAATGATGAGGAGGTTCGATGCTAATAATGAGCACATTAAAGTGATTTTAGCGGGTATTGGGCAGAAAGTCGATCACATGCAATATCGATTAAGAAGATTGAGTTGAAAATGGCCCAATTATCTGCGACTATGAACACATGGCAACACTGTCCAAAATCTGAAAAATGACAGACACTGTATGGCAATCACTACTCGGGGTGTAAGCAGACCATTGACCCACCTCTACCGTCAAAGGAGAAAAAGGTGATAAAAGATAATGATAAGGTGATAGAGGGTAGTGGTGAAGTAGAAGATAACACTTGGAAAGATGTTGAAGTGCCTGCAAAGGTAATTTCCATGCCTAGACCACCAATCCCCTTTCCTCAAGGATTAGTGAAAAAGACCGAGGATGGTAAATATCGGCGTTTTATAACAATGTTGAACCAGCTTTCTATCAATCTTCCTTTGGTAGAAGCTCTAGAACAAATGCCCAGTTATGCCAAGTTTATGAAAGATCTGGTTACAAAGAAAAGATCAATCACTTTCGAGGATGATGATAGAATGCAGCATTCTAGTGCTATTGCTACAAGATCTCTCGGACAAAAGAAAGAAGATCCGGGTGCATTCACTATTCCTTGTACAGTCGGGTCATTACATTTTGCGAAAGCATTATGTGATCTAGGGGCAAGCATAAATCTCATGCCCCTCTCGATTTACAAGAAGTTGGGTTTGGGTGACCCAAAGCCCACTGCGATGTGGCTACTGATGGCCGATCGAACAGTGAAAAGTCCTATAGGGATACTCCACGATGTGCTAGTAAAAGTGGGTCGTTCATATTTCCGGCAGATTTTGTTATTCTTGATTGTGAAGTCGATTTTGAAGTGCCTATTATTCTTGAGAGGCCATTCCTTGCTACGGGTAGAGCCTTAGTTGATATGGAAAAGGGGAAGATGAAATTTTGGTTGAACAATGAAGAAGCGACCTTTAACATTTGTAGGTCCATGAGGCAGAGTGGTGAGCTCCAATCGGTATCTGCTATATCCTACAAAGAAAAGATGAAGAAGGACCATGACCTAAAAAGTGAAAAACGAGAGTTGATGGTTGGGGATTCGGTGCTTTTAGACAATTCTAGGTTGCGTTGGTTTCCGGGCAAGGGCAAGTCCAAATGGACTGGCCCTTACTTGATTACCCAACTATTCCCTCATGGAGCAGTTGAGTTAGAAACCAAGTAGGGTGTGCCGTTTAAGGTAAATGGTCAACGAATAAAACTCTATTTTGGGCATGCTGAATCGGTGAATGAAGTGATCGAGGCATACCATCTTGATGAAGGCTGAGTAATCAAGTGTCCTCAGTCGTGCCGCGATGTTAAATCAGGCGCTGGTTGGGAGGCAACCCAATACTTATATTTTTTATTTTTAGTAATGGTAGCGTTTTCTACTAATGGGTTTTAAATTTGCAGGCACATCACCAGGAAATTCTGCAGAATATCACTCTGCTACAGTCACTGACGGACACATCGACGGACTGTCACGCACGCGATGGACCGTCGCATGAATCCGTCGTGCCAAGTACGTCTTTAAATTATTTTCAAAACTAGGGAACACGTGACAGAACTAATGACGGACCGTCGCACCTGCGACGGACCATCGTCGAGCTCTCGTTGCATCATTAATGAGCATACCCGACCCGACCTTGGCTGGGGTAAATTAAAAAATTGGCAACCTTTAAAAAACCCACCCTTTCATTTCACCCATTTCCTTCCCTCTTTCTCCCATTTCCCTCCCTTTTCAACTTCCAACTTCCTACCTCCCTTCTCTATCAACCGATCGCTTCCATAAATTCCCCAAATTCCGGATATCTCCTTTCTACTGGTCAGAGTCTGCTGCTGTGATTCTGTTCTTGATCACCAACTATCTTCCTCGCTTGTTTTTCTCTAATTCTCAGGTATGTGTCATTGATTTCTACCCATTTACATTGCATTTTTGTTTGTCATTTAGTATTAGCCTATTTATTATTGGTGGGTCTTCATGCTTTGATCCAATTTTGTCTAACCTAGGTTAAGAATCCTGAAATTGCATCGTTAAAACTCTAGAAATAGGTGCTTTAGCATTGCTAGTTTGCTAGGTATTTGGGTTAGACACATGTAGGGTATTACTAAAATTTCCATTTGAGTCATAGGGGATGATTGTGGCATCCCCAGTTCTGTCACTGAATGACCGAACGAGACCACGATGATGGATCGTCGTACCCACGACGGACCGTCATAAGGTCTGTTCCAACATCCCACTGTACGTTTTCTCCAAGGATCCACCAACAGATTCATGCGATGGACCGTCGTTCCCACGACGGTCCGTCCTGCATAACCGTCGTGACAGTTAGAGACCCTTGTCCTAAGGGTCTCCCACTTTTTCTAAGTGTCCTCTGACGGACATCTACGACGGACCGTCGTGGTAATGATAGTCCGTCCTGCACAACAGTCATGGTTGTCAGAGATCCTTGTCCTAAGGGTCTCCCACTTTTTCTAAGTGTCCTCTGACGGACATCTACGACAGACCGTCGTTACCACGACGGTCTGTCCTGCACAACCGTCATGGTTGTTAGAGACCCTTATCCTAAGGGTCACCCACTTTTTCTAAGTGTCCTCTGACGGACATCTACGACGTATCGATGTTACCACGACAGTCTGTCCTACACAACCGTCATGGTTATCAGAGACCCTTGTCTTAAGGGTCTCCCACTTTTTCTAAGTGTCCTCTAACGTACATATACGACGGACCGTCACACCCTCGACGCTCCGTCCTGCTCAACCATCGTGACAGTCAGAGACCCATCTCCCGAGGTTCTCTATAATTTTTCTAAGTGTCCTCGACGGACATCTACGACGGACCGTCACACCCTCGACGGTTCGTCCTGCACCGTCGTGACGGTCAGAGACCCCTCTCCTAAGGGTCTCCACGACGGACATCGACGATGGACCGTCATTGTCACGATGGTCCGTCCTGCTTATCCGTCATACTTGTCAGAGACTTTCCTTCAGGGGTCTCAACATCAACATAGTTGAAGTAAGACATGACGGACCCCATGACGGTCCGTCGTACTCACGACGAGCCGTCACCTGGTCCGTCGTGTTTCACTATTACTACTGAAATGTCATTACAACTTAGCTCTTATATTTATTTTGTGTCATCTTTGCTCGTCTTGTTTGCTCATTCTCGTAATAATATTGATTCTTTATAGGTACTATCTCTAATGGCACCAAAACATGATCGAGTTTACGCACGTGGGCGGTCAAAGTTTTTCGCCCCGTCTGCCCGCCTGGTCATTGGCGCTGATGATGAGCGTGACCCCGAGTACGTGCCCCCAGGCACTGCCACTCCATCACGAGCTGCACGTGCTACCAGATCTACGCCCAAAAATGTAGCGTCCTGCGTAGTCACTGCCTCCCAGTCTAATGAGGACCACACACTAACCGCAATACCTTCTGGGTCAGCTACTCATGAAGAAGAAGCGTCTGTCTCCTTAGGAGTTTCGTGGTCAGAGAAAGCCTCTGGGTCTGCTGAAGTCCCTGCACCCGCCACAGCTACACAGTCTGCCTTGTCGGATGAGGCTGACAGTTCTGAATCCACTCCCGGCTCACCGACTTGTGCTCTCACCCCGTTGCCGACCAGCCCAACCTGTGGTGTGTCGACGGGCAATATCAAGTTTATTCAGACGCAAAGTATCTGAATGATAAATGAGTCATGAAACAGACCCTTACACTGGAGAGGAGGGTCCTTACGAGAAGTCTCCCTACCATGCCAGAGATCCACAATCTCTTCACCAGACTGCGACTGGAGTGGACAGCGCGTTCTTTGGACCGTTATAGTGAAGAGTTGGTATGAGAGTTCTACGCCTCTTACGTGGCTACTATCAGATCACAGATTGATAGGCAGGCTGCCCCCGCCAAACAGGCCCCACTTGATCATGTCCGAGTACGTGGCATTAAGGTCGATATCTCCCTGCCTGCCATCCGCCGGTATCTATACGGCGAAGATGTTGATGCCAATCGGACCCCTCTCACCGCCGAGTTCGACTACCGGTGGCAAATTGTCAAAGATGGCCAATTCTTGCGTGAGCCATCGCTGAGAGAGACCACCAAGAGGTGGATGGCCCTGCACTTGTCTGTTGATGGAAAGGGTGCCGACTGGGTAACAGAGCCGAAGGGAGCCATCAAGAAGGCTAACTTGACCATCACGGCTAAGTTCTTATGGTTGATTGTCCGCCACTACCTTTCCCCACGGTCGCTGATAATATAGTCACATGGGATCGTGCAGTTCTGATGGCGGTGATGATAGCCGGGTTTGAGGTGGACTTTGCTTGGCTTCTACAGGCGGTCATGCATGGGAGGGCTTTTAAGGTCACAACTACATACCCTTTTCCGTGCATTATATTTTCCCTATGCAGGTCCGCAGGTGTGCCCATCTGGCACATTCATCAGCTCAAGAATCCGCTGGGCACTGTTTATATTGGTCTCATCAGGGATGAGGCCAATGAATTGGCTCCACACAGAGGGCCCCGTCCAGAGTTGCCTCCACTTGGTGAAAATCTGGTTGATATGGTGGCACATGCTCGCACGGCTACACAGGCTGCTTCTGAAACCACTACACTACCCCGGTCGAGTCTATCCCGGGTAGTAGCACTGCCCCGAGCTCCTCTCACTTAACCCCTTTCCCCGCTCTGGTCCCGCTTGCTAGGGTCCAGAAACAAGAGTCACAGATGGCTACACTTCTGCATCACATCCAGACTTGGATGCAGAGGTCTATTGCTGAGACAGAAGAACGCTTGGAGAGGAAAATGGTCCAGCACACAGAGCGGAAGATCACTGAGGTTCATCAGCGCTTGGACGCTTTTGAGTTGCGGGTGCTAGACCGGCCAGCCCCTCAGGTGGACGTGCCGACCCTTCAGGCTGCGGTCGAGAGTCTTCGAGCGGACATTGATATGATCCTAGAGGCTAGGGTGCCTGAGTCTGAGGCCCCTTCTGCAGAGCCTGCTGAGGACACAGTGATGGCGGCCTTATTCGCCACTTCTGAGATTCCACCACCTCCCCCTCGAGAGCATGCCAAGAGGCGTAAGGGTCGCGAAGATGATGAGGCTAGAGCATGGAAGAACGAGTGTCGTGAGATGGAGGCTGCGAGGAGAGCCTCGCTTGCTGATGAGGAGGCGCATCAGATCAGGGCTGTAGAGTCAGTTGTTGGGGCATCTAGCTCCAAAGATGTGGAGATAGCGGGAGGCACTGCTGATAGTGCTGTTGCTGATGAGGACACTACAGAGGGTGTCCAGACTACAGAGGTAGTGGGTTCCGGGGAACCGGACCCACCAGTTTGCTGATCGTCGGCGCTTTGCGCCCCAGGTTTGCTTCACCTACCACTCTTGTATTTCAATTTTTTTATGCATTGGGGACAATTGCATGTCTTTTTGTTGGGGGTGGGGTAAATGGAAATTGAGTGCTAGGGTGAAGTCTGAGTAGCCTAATTCACTATCCTCTTTTGGGGTTTTCTTGCCTGTGTTCTTTTATCCCAAAAGACTGATTATTTTTATTGTTGAACCGGCATGTCTATATCTTGTGTACATAGTTTAACTCTGAAGCATGATGGCTAAAATGATATCCTGATTAAATGAAAATGATGCATGACTAGGCATCGTAATTGATAAGTGTGTGGATCTAAGCATGACATAGCGATACACCACTGCATGACCCTAAGTTTAAAATTCGAAATAGGTGTCTGATAATATGGTAGAGTAATGAGATGTCAAGTGAGTGTGAGGAAGATTTGAATAGTCCACTATTTGTACTGAGCTAGAACTTGCCTGGTTAGTCCTGCTAAAAGTAAGTTGTAATAGACAATTAGGAAAGGATCATAGGACCTTGTTCAATATAGCCTATTTTTAGCCTAGATAAAAAAAATGAAATTAATCCTTCTTTGATCCAAATGATTTGAGCTTAAACTAGACCTTTCTTTTTCACCTGAACTGATCTTTTCTGGGAATAATGTGTTGGCTCTGGTCCCTCCTTGGACATGTGCACCTCAGCTTATGCCAAAAGCTTAAGTTGAGGGTGGCTAATGCAGTAAACAACCTTTTTATGGCCCTGACCTAACTTTGGGTATTGTGTACTTTGACTCATGGCAAAGCCATGAGTTGAGGGTGGCTATTATGAGGAATGCTCTGGAAAGTGGGGTTGAAACAACAAAGATAGAGAAAGAATAAAAGTAAAGTGACTCAAGAACCAGTTGAAAAAAGAGTAAAATAAAAAAATAATAATACAATAAATACAATCAAGAAAATAAGAGAGTCACTTACACAAATGAAGAAAGAAGGGAAAATAGCAAGGTGAAAACATATGAGAAATTGGGCAAAATAAAATGATAAAAAGTGGTATGTTTAGTTGATATGTCAAGGAGGGCAAAAATTCACTAAAATATACCTAATTATACCTTACCTGACCCTGAGCCTATGTTACAAACTAAGAAAGTCCTATCGTGATCCTAAAAGTTGTATAGCGAACTTAAAGCAGTGAAAACAAGGGCAAGCTTATGGCAATATGTATGAATGAGTTGTGAATTTGTTCTGAGAGTGAGTGTTGAAAAGTAATCCTTATACTCAAACTGAAATCATTGTGTGAAAAATGAGGATGTTGTTTTGAAGTGAGGACACTAGTTGCACTGCCGGAAATATTAGCACCTCGGTGAGAAATTGAAGAGGATAGGTGTCCGTGCTTGGTGAGTCTGTCATTGTCTGATCCCACATAATTCAAGACCAATAGTGATAACATGCATAAACATGATGAGACTGATCAAGTTTGATAGCCCAATGATTGCGAAAGCTAAAACATGGATACTATTGTACAAAGATTTTGTAGTGAGTCATAGTGCGTCGTTTGATGACAAACAACGAATTTAAGTTGAGAGTGTTGATATACCGTGGTTTCATGATATTTTTAATGCTTTTTCCTTAAGTTTAGTGTGTGTCCAAAAGCCTTTTTGTATTTATTTTTATGTTAGTTTCCCTCTATTTGCAGGAAATCTGTCTAAGGATGAACGCGGAAGTTTTTGAGCAAGAAATGCAGAAAAGTTACCATCTACAGAGCTTGTGAAGGTCCGTCGAGCCTGTGACGGTCCGTAGGTGGCGTCGTAGTGAAGCTGCTGAAGGAAGATGGAGAAGTCATACCAAGTGTGGGGTTACGAAGTGCATGACGGACCGTCATAGCCACGACGATCCGTCCTGCTGGTTCGTCGTGATGATCAGAGTAGTAGTCCCAGTACCCAAATTCCAAGAGTATAAGTGTTATGGAACGGAGACCCTCGACGGACCGTCGTGCTTGGAACGTTCCGTCATACCTGCCGGCGAGGGTAATGAAGATAGCAGTAGAAGGATTTTCAAAGTATGGGACGACGGAGTCGATGACGGCCCGTCATGACCACGACGGACCGTAACGAGGTCCATCGACCCAGCCGCGTTTTGACAGATTTTCAGCAATTAGAGTTCTTCTTTTATTAGGTTTTTGTTTTTTATAAATAGTTGTTAAAACCTCATTTTTGGGGTTAGACTCTTTGTTGATTAGATACTTTTATGTTAGATTCCTTGTTAGTAGATTATTTTGGATATTAGACTTTGGATTGTTACACTTTTATCTGGAGTTGATTGTTGGTGATTTTGTCGATTAATCAAGTAAATTTCTGGATTTTATTCTTTCTCATTGAAGTAAGTGCATGAATTCTTATATTATATATATGAATATTGTTATTATGACTATGGATATTTCAACTCCATAACTAGGGTGGTGGGAACCATAGGCGAATAATGAGGTAAAACCTAACTAAAATAACAATTCTAGAATAGTGTATTGCATGTATTGATAATTCTTTTGCTTAGAAGTCTTTTTAACGGATGGCCAACGTTAGAACTCGCCTTAATGCTACTTTCCGGAACAAGGAGTTAGATAATAGGAAAAGAGTTATCAACATAGATTTAGTGTATACTATCTAATAGGCTAGTATTGATTGGTACGAGGTAATAACTTAGTCAAATATCGAATACGATGCTTAATATGAGGTAAAGGTAAGGGCTAGCATAGCAACACACGCAGCCGGACCAAGGTGCGGAGTGAAATTTTCTACATGCCGGACCAAGGATTTAGAAATACTTTAACTTATCACTTTGCATGCAAGATACTAGGAAAGAATTGTTATAGTTAGAATTATCAAGTTAGAACCTGTGGGGAACACGTAAACCCTAGTTACTTTTATTAATTGATTAAACTCCAACATTTGAATCTGTTAGTTGTCTACTTTGATTTAGTTAGTTATTGTCATTCATTTACAAATAAAACCCCCATTTTATTGTCTTTGTTTTCTAAGGAAATAATTGACTAAATAATAGTAATAATAGATTGAAGTTAAGTCTAAACTATTTTCCTTGTGGGAACGATCCCAACCCATTAGTTGGGTTCTTTGCTTGATACGACCGCTTTACTTCTTATTTGAGAAGTAAGTTTGAGCGTATCACATATACCCATACTTAGTACAAGTTTGTACTAATCCCATACAACTCTACATTTTTAGGTGCAGGCACATGTGGACGTTAGATCTTACAGGTCAACGCTGAAGCTATCCGGACGTGGAGCATTCATCCGGATTTAGTAGGCCCTCATGCTTTCGAGGACGCTTGCCCATTATATTCTATCTTAGATATAGGTTTGAGTTAGTGGAATATGTTCCACTAGCGTTTCTTTCTCATCTTATTTCAGACATTGTATTGGTGTCATTTTGGCAAGTATACACGTAATGCAATATGGGAGTATTTCTTTCATTTGATGATCTTAATATTAGATGGTTGATTGTTAACGTTTATGAGTTTAAGTAGAATTTCTTTTATGAATTTTAAGTTACAAAAATTTCAAATTTTCTGCTAAAATTAACCTAGATGAAGTAACGAGGACGTATGTAGACTTGTATGCGACCTCTTAGAGGTCAACGACGCCGGTCTCGTCCGGGGACAGACTCCGGTCGTGAAAAATACCTCCATATGTATGTATCCATACCAAATTGTATATAGGAAGGCTTGTCACTTGCTGGTTGAGTTAGAGCACAAGGCTGTGTAGGCGATGAAGAAACTAAAGATGGATTAGAATGAAGTAGTGGAGCAGAGACTTAATTGGTTAAATGAGTTTAATGAGTTTCGCCCAAAAGCATAAAAGTTCAGCCATCTACAAGGAGAAGATGAAGAACTACCATGTCCAAAAGATTGAAAAGCGAAAATTTGCGGTTGGGGACATGGTGCTTCTATTCATCACTAGCTACGCTTGTTTCCGGGCAAACTCAAGTCCAAGTGGACTGGGCCATTCCTTATCACTGAAGTGTTCCTACATAGAGAGGTTGAGTTGGAGAACAAGGAGGGTGCAAAGTTCACGGTCCACGGGCAAAGAATCAAGATCTACCTAGGGCATGCGGAGAGTGTCCATGAAGTGGTTGAAGCATATCCCCTTGATGAAGTCAGAGTAATCAAGGATCTTGCGTCGTGCCACGATGTTAAATCAAGCGCTTCTTGGGAGGCAACCCAATGTGTTAATCTCAGCCAACAATAGGTTTTTCTTTTCTTTGTAGGAATAGTTGCATTCCCTTGTTTCATTTTTGGTTTACTCATCTTCATTCGTTATATTTTTTTAGTGTGTTGGCTTTAGAGTAGTTTAGGGTCTGTGTCTCAAAAGTGTCCTGAAAAACAAAAAAGACTAGCTTAATCGGTGTTCAATGTGCAGAGAACACACCCAAGAAGTTTGCAGAAAATGGTCTGATGCAGAGATATACGGACAAATCAACTGGTCGCCGTCAATCGATGGACCGTCGATGTTGTTCATAGATCCCAGGTATGTCAAGTACTTTTGCCTAAGTTTTTGTGCATTCGACGGTCCGTCGACTGACTTACAGACCGTCAACGATTTATCGTTAGTTCAAAGAACCAGTGACCCAACCCGACCCGACCCGACCAGCTATATTAAAAGAAAACTATTCAGTAACCTTCAAAGATCTTTTGAAATTCTCTCCCAACCGTTTCCCTCCCCTTATTTCCGTCCCTTCCATTAACTCCGCATATCTGTCCCTTCCATTTTCTTCAGAATCCCAAAAACTCCCAATTTCCACTACAATACCAAACCCTCCCCTACCCAAACTCTATTCATCTCTATTGTTTTCTCCAGTCGACTTTTGAAGGCATGCACTTATGTTGGTTGTTCAGAAGATTACCCACTCATTCATTCTGCTACTGATTTCAGGTATTTCAATTCCCTTGCCTTAATGAATTCTCAATCATTTGCTGTTGGAAACGAAAAATACATATGTTGGTCTTGACTTAGGGACATAATTGTGTGTTAACTGGTTAAATTATGGGTATTATGTCCCCTGAAATGATAGAAAGTGAATTGGTTGGGGTGTAATCTGTGTAAACAACTAAAAGATTGTTGATATTTCGACTTAGGGTTTAATAGCATCGTAGAATCCAATATCGAAACTTGCAAAATCGAAACCATAAGGATGAAGAATTAGTATTTAACTTGCTATGTGTTGAGTGAACTAATGAAGGTCTAAGATTTCTCAAAATGTGATTTCAAAATTAAGGTCTAAAACATGTCTTTGACCAATAGCACGAGACCCCGACCGTCAGTTGATCGACGGACCGTCGATGGGGTCTGTCGATAGATAAACTTTAAAATGGTGAACTTTAAGAAGACAGAAGTGGATTACAGTCTGTCGATTAATCGACGGTCCATTCTGCACGTCCGTCGTTTCCAACTGAAACCCTCATGTTTGAGAGATTAAAAATTATTCTAAGTGTCAGATAACATAAGTGGACTACGGTTCGTCGATTGATCGACGGACTGTTCTGCACGTCCGTCGTTACCAACTGAGAGGGTTGTGGAATGAAGACTACAAAAATTTGTCCCAAGTGTTCATCTATGGACCGTCGATGCATCGATGGGCCGTCAATAGTGCCCATCAAACAGTACTGCAAGTCTGCACTAGACGGTGCTATGTGTTCCCAATTTATGTTTTGATTGTTTTTTTATGTAGCATGATTGGGATGGGACTGACAAATTGTTTTCCATGTACATATGGCTCCCAAACCAGACCTCGTATTCCAGGGGCAGGTCCAAGTCTGTGGCACTATTCCGTTAGATGATTAGCACGTCCGACAACAAGAGGGATCCGAAATACGTACCCCCAGGCACCCAAACCCCTACACCAGCTACTACAGCCACTCAGGGAACCCTCAAAAGGTGGTTATCGGCGTCCGGCATAGTTACCACCTCCTAGTCTAATAAGGAGCGCATACTGACCGACACACCGTTTGGGTCTGCCTCGAATTCTAATGGACCATTTGGCTCAGAAGAGGCTTCGGGTTTAGAGCGAGCCCACTCTACGGGGTCGATTAAGGTTCCGGATCACTTGGAGCCACTCACCCAGAGGTGTTCTTCCCGCTATGCCTCGTCTATTGAAGCCCATAGTTCGGAGTCTGCTCCGGCACCTCAGGATGTTGTTCCCACACCAGCTCCTAATGAGCCCAATCGGTGGTGGGTCGATGGTCAGTATTAGATCTACACGGACGCCAAGATGCTGAACGACAAGGTGGTGATGACTCGGTTGGTGAGAGTTGAGCTGCGAGTTCTTACAGGGAGTCTTCATATAGTCCCTAAGATGCTTAGCTTGTTTACCCGCCACAGGCTTGAGTGGATGGCTAGACGTCTGGAGTCATATAGCTAGGAGGTTGTTTGAGATTTCTGCGCCTCATATGTGGAGACTCTCAGAGATTCTTTGGACAGGCGAGCGAAACCTATCAAACAGGACCCACTCACAGAAATTCTAGTTAAGGCTGCGGAGTGGAAATTTCTTCCACCTCCATCCGCCGCTTCATGTACGATGTGTCTACTGGTGTCGTGAGGGTTCTCCTTACTCCAGAGTTTTATTACAGGTGGGATTTTGTCAACAGTGGCCAGATTTTGCGGAGAAGAGATCAGCGAGAGTCCACAAAGAGGTGGATTAAACAGCAGTTGTCCATTGACGGTGAGGGAGCAGACTAGGTGTTGGACCCCAGAGGCCTTATCAAGAAGGTCAACCTCACCTTTGCAGGCAAGTTCTTCTTGTTAATAATCCGCCACCGCCTATCCCCCACAGCATCAGATAACATCCTTACTTGGGATAGAGCGGTCATGGTAGCAGCATTGGTAGCTGGGTTGGAGGTATGAGAGGGATTTTAAGACCTTTACTACTTACTCGTTCGCCTGTATGATTTTTCAGTTATGCAGGGATGTTGGAGTGCCCCTGTGTCACTATGATGTCCTTCGTACTCCAACAGGGACTGTAGGCCTCATCAGGTATGAGGTGAATGTGGCGGCACCTCGAAGAGGGCCTAGAGTTGAGTTGCAACTGCTAAGTGAAATTTAGCGGATATTGTAGACTTAGCCCAAGGGGATGATCCTTCGACTTCAGAGCATACGGAGACCACACCGGCCGAGTCCGCCCATGGAACAAGTAGGGCACCCAATTCCTCCGGTCTACTCTACCATTAGCAGCACTGGTTCCGATTGCTAGGGTACATAAGTTAGAGGCCCAGATGGCCACCTTGTTGCATCATATCCAGTCTTGGATGAAGAAGTCCATTGATGACGCTGAGGACCGGATTGAGAAGAGGGTGTCTTAGCAGATGGAGTGAAAGATTCATGCGGTCCACCAGCACCTAGACGCATTTAAGTTGCGAGTTCTAGCATGCTCAGCCCCACCATTGATTTGACTACTCTTTAGGAGGTTTTGGTGAGTCTACGGGAAGATGTGAACAGCATACTAGAGATGAGGGGACTTGAACCCGAGACTGCACCCATTGAACTAGCAGAGGACACAATACTTGTTGCCCTATTCAGTACCCCTACTGCATCGCCTGAGCAACATGTGTGTGCCAAGAGGCGCCGTTGCAGTCGCACCACTGATGGGGATGGTGCCCGTGCAAGGAAAAAAGGACCGTACGGATCTTGAGGCGGCGAGGAGAGCCTCATTGATTGATGAGGAAACCCGTCAGATGCGGGCTCGAGAGTTGATTGGTGGGGCAACTAGTTCAAGACTAGAGTCTCTTGAGAGGAGAACCACTGAGGGTGTGGAGATTTATAGGGTGTCCCTACTATAGAGGTTGTGGGTTCCACAAACTTGTACCTGCCTGCTTGTTGATCGTCGGCACTATGTGCATCAGGTTTACTTAACCTACCACCCTATCTTTATATTTTTTATGCATTGGTGACAATTGCATGTTTTTTTTGGGGGCTGGGGTAAATGAAAAGTCCTTGTTAGGGTGAAGTTTGAGTAGCCCAACTCACGATCCTCTCTTAGGGGTTTTATTGCCTATGTTCTTTTTCCCCAAGAGACTGATTACTTTCCTTTAGAACAGGCATGTGTTGTAACTTGTACAAAGTATGAAAGTGAAATATGAAGCTATGGATAAACGTGGATGATATCTCGTTCTATGAAATTGATTGCTTGAATAGGTATAAAGAAGTTGAATGTGTTTGCTCTAATCATGACATAGAGATGCACCCACTGCATGACCCTCAATCTACCACTCAAACTAGGTGTCTGACAATTTGATAGGGTAACGAGGTGTCAAGAGAGTGTGAGGAAATTTGATTGTTCCACTGTTGGTACCTAGTTAGAACTTGCCCGGTTAGTCCTGCAAAAGGAATCTGTGATAGAAAACTAGGAAAGGATCATAGGCCCTTGTTCAAATTAGCAAACATCTAGCCTAAAGTAAAGTGAACCAAATTAAAGTGTTATCCCTTTTTGATCCAAATATGTTGAGCTTATAGACCTTTTTTTCCTTCACCAACTCACCTTCCCTGGGTATAATGTGTTGTCCCTGGTCCCTCCTTAGACATGTGAATTTGACTTCGGTCAAAAACCTAATTTAAGGGTGGCTAATACAGAAACTAACCTCATCTTGGCCCTAACCCAACCTTGGGTAATGTGTACCTTGACTCATGGCAAATCCTTAAGTTGGGGGTGGTTATTGAGTGATGACCTGAAAAAGTGGGTATGAAAATAATAATGTGGAAAAGAAAAGAAAAATTGATAAAGAGAGGTGACTCAGTCAAAATTATCAGTTGAATGTAAAAAAAAAAAAGAGAAAACAAAGAAAAAGAGTTGAACAAAAATAAGTAAGAGTCACTTCCACAAAGAACAAAAGGGAAATTAAGGAAAAGATGAAAACAAAAGAAAACTAGGGCATTAGAGATAATGAAAGAGGTAGGACACTTAGCCGTAAAGTCAAGAAGAAGAAAAAGTTACTAAAATGTATCCATATGTACCATACCTGACCCTGAGCCTACGTTACAATCCAAGAAAGTACTATCGTGATCCTAAGAGTCTAATGTGGTGAACATAAGCAGTGAAAATAAGGGCAAGATTATGACGACAAGTACTAACTAGGTGTTAATTTGTTTTGAGCGTGAGTGTTGAATAATGATCCTTATACTCAAAGTTAAATTCACTGTGCGAAAAAAGAGGATATCTTGTGAAGTGAGGGCACTAGTTGCAATATCGGAAAGTTGGTACCTTGGAGAAAGGCAAAAGAGTAATGGTGTTGGTGCATGGTGAGTTTAGGTCATGGTCTGATCCACATGAGTGAGCCTATCAAGACTAAGAGTAAAAGCATGCACTAAAGCAATGAACAAGTCGGGATTGATAGTCATGTGATTGTGAAATCTCAAAAGAGGATATTTTTGTACATTGTGTTTTGTTGAGTCATAGTATGTCGCTTGAGGACAAACAACGAAAATAAGTTGAGGGTCTTGATGTACCGTGGTTTCACGGTACTTTCAATGCTTTTTGCTTAAGATTGGTGTGTGTATCTTTGTTTTGCAGGAATGGTGTCAAAAACTAAAACGCAGAAGGCAACTGAGATTTAGTGCAGAAGTGACCCACGAAGGCCATCGACGGACCATCGTCTCATCGACGGACCATAGATGGTGACCGTTAATTGGAAGTTAAGGCATCTGGAGAAACTCAGGGAAATCTGACCAAGTGTGGGGCTACAAAAGGATCGAAGGACCGTCGATTGATCGATGGATCATCCTGTTAAATCGTCGATCTGATCAGAGAATGTACCAGTACCAAAGTTGAAGAAAAGCTAAGTACGGAACGATAGAAGGCATCGACGAATCGTAGTTGCATCGACGGACCGTGTTGTTGGTACATCGATTGGATCAGAGAAGATGCTAGTTGAAGAATAAAAAAGATGCTAAGCCTAGAATTATGGAGGCAGTCGACGGTCCGTCATTTCATCGACGGACTGTTTGTGGGGGTCGTCGATTGAAGCCGCATTTTTTGGACAACTTTACTTATTTGAATTCCTTTTATTTTAGGACAATGTTTTGTAAATAGGGTGTAAAACCTCGTTTTTGGGGTTGGATTCTATTACTACTTTCTTAATTTTGTTCTTGGAGATTTATTTTTGCAACTTGGGCATTAATTCAAATTTTCGTATTAGGTTTTCAAGTGATTTTTCTGGTTTCAAGTTGAATTTGTGGATTTTCAAAAAATTTGTAAAAATTAAGTTCATGATTTATTGTTTCGACCATGAACTGTGTTCTTCTATGCATGGGTAACTAAATCCACAATTAGGGTTGCGGGAACCATGGGTGATTAACAAAATAAACCTAGCTTAATAGCAATTCTCAAATAGTTTATTGTATTCATTGATAATTCTTTCGCTTAGAAGTCTTTTTAACGAGTGCACGCGTTAGAATTCGCCTTATTGCTACTTGTCGGGCCAAGGGGGTAGTTAATAGGAAGAGAATTATCAATATAGATTTAGTAGGATACTATCTAATAGGCTAGTCTCGATTAGTGAGAAGTAATAACAAAGCCATACATCGAATATGATGCTTAATATGAAGTAAAGGTAAGGGTTAGTAACTTAGATACACGTAGCCGGACCAAGGTACGGGGTGAAATTCTCTAAATGTCGGACCAAGGATTTAGAGATACATAACTTATCACTTTGCATGCAAAACACTAGGGAAGAATCATTATAGCTAGGAATACGGTGTTATGAACCTACGGGGAACACTTACACCCTAGTTTATCTCACAACTTGATAAACACCAAAGATTTACTCTTGTTGCTTGTTTGATTTAGCAATATTAAAAGATTTTTGTTTCACAACCCCCCCCCCTTTTAATTACTAGTTTTCGGAAAGAACTTGACTAAATAGAAGTAATTGTACATTGATGTTAAGTCTAAATCATTTTCCTCGTGGGATCAACCCCAACCTAATAGTTGGGTTCTTTACTTGATATGAACACTTATACTTATTTAGGGAGGTGTAATTTGAGCGTATCAGCTGGGTATCGAATTCGGTGTGATAATACCCCACACCACGGAAAGGGTTCTATGTGCCAAGGGTAGAACTTATACGCAACCCATATAGGGACATGGTTTAGGGGATATCCAAATATGTTCATTATACTCTAGCCTTTTCTTTAGGAAGTGACACCATCTTACCCATATCCACTCGGTGCTAGCCTTAGTTCCCATAGAGTAGTTCATGCACATATATTTACTAGAGTAGGCACCATAATTAGGTCTATCCAACCAATAACACTTCTACCAAGAAGGGAACCATGCTTAGGTCTAGCTGATCAAGGTTCATAATTGTAGCTCATTGGCTTTCGTAGAGAAGGTTTACTTTTCTTACAGTTCATCATCTCTAGGTCTATTATTTCACACAAGAAAGAGGTCTTTACACTTTGGTTCACCATTTTAAGGTTATTCATTCACTTAGGGGTCTAGACTCATCATGAAATAGTACCATTCTTAGGTCTAGCTGATTCGAGACATAGCCTAGAATGTCTCATTAACCATTCATAGAAAGGGCACCATAAATAGGTCTAACTGATTCTAGACATTCAATCATTCATTACTCAAGAATAGGATGCCTAAGACTACCAAGTCAAGAGACAACATTCAACATCTTTCATGACTCAAGGAAAAGAACCTAAGTCTATCGATCAAGATACAACATTACATATAGAGATCCTTTATATTCTAACATCATCACATATGAGCACTAAGAGAGAATTATACTTTGATTCACAATACCACAATACTTTATACAATACCTTCACATTATACCTTTATATACACCATAACATGATAATACTCCGATTTACCATATAATGCCTTCAAGGCTATGATCACAATACATATACAATAAGTAAATACCTCCACTATAAGTGTATCAAACCATACAATAACAATTCCAATATGAAAAGATAATTAGGTCAACTTACCCTTCCTCCAAGGCATTATCAAAATTATTCAACTATCCGACAATTCATCATACAATAGGTATAGATAACAATAGATATCAACAACATAATACAAGCTAAACACAATTCCAACAATATCTCATAGTCACAAAACGCACTTTATAAGCCAAGTTTAGGAATTTAGTGAAATCATTGGGTTCAAAGAACTTTTACCCTTAAAATAATCAATTAACAATCAACATAATCATAGTTTATCAACTGAAAACGTTTGATGCAAGAACCCATGAGTTTGAGTAAGAATTAGGGTACTTTTCACAATCTTTTGAAACTTAAAAAAGTATTTTAATTGACTACTTGAATGGAATGTTAATAAAGAATATAAAGCCATCATGACTTAATAGTTGAAAGCCCACACAATTTTATGAAGAGAGCACTTGAGAATGAATTCTAAAGAGAGGATTAATTGTTTTAATATACTTAAAATACTTAAAGATATATAAAATAATTGTGTATACATTTAATTGTCCAAGGGTGGAATTTACCAAACCACCCTTGGTTTGGTCGGTTACTTGACAGTAACACATGTGAAGACTTACGAGCCACCACCTACGGACAGTGGGTGATTCGATGATTCCATACTGTAGGCTCGTGGAATTGGTCAAAGACTTGGCCATGGGATCTAAGTCTCCCTAGGCTAATTCTTGACCTACATCCCTCTAGACTAGTTCGTCAATGGGGTTAAGGGGCAACAATCCCCTCCGTAACTCAACCTGCTTTTTACAGCTTTGGGGGTTGAACTTTGCATCCTCCTCATGTACCCTTAGGCTGGTCCTTGGGGAGTCGTACCCGGAAGTTTAACCCCTACACATGATTATCTAAGTAATAGGGTCTCCTTTACATGGTTTAGACTCCAAACAACAAACCAAACCAAAGACAACATACTAGAACACACTAGAAATCAAATGAATAGTTTCCAAATGTCATGGATGTCTCTTGACGTTTGACCTCTAAAACCATCAAACGAACATCTAATGTCATTTTTAATCATTAATACGAGTTTAGCAACTCATGAAACTCATGAAGATCTAGTTCATTCTATTCAATTTTATGGTCATTACACTCCTAGAAGTAGATTTCTGCTTAACTAAGAGAGGGTGGGGGGGATCTATAGGAAGTTCCTTGTAAGAGTACAAGAGTTATACTCTCTCCTTCTTGCACATTTCAATCTCCAGCCCTGGCAGAAAGAATGCCTTTTTGTTTCCTTGGTAAAACACCTTCTACTAATAAATGATCTGTGCTCCCACGTTTAACTCAATACCCCCTGTGGCGCAAACAACCACCAAAGACTAAGGAAAAGTCATGTCACTACGGTTTCCTTAGAGGTGGATGCTCATAGTAATGAAGTGCAACCACCTCTTAGTATCTGGTGACTAGTTGGCACTGGTGATGCACTCTGTAGTGTCCAAATAGAGCCGGTCTCGATGCGCAGGCTCGATGAGTGTATCTTTCAGCAAACCGAAGTCTATTTTCCTCGACTTGGGACATATTTGGTGTTAGGGGGCCTATGGAACCTCGAGCACATCATTGACGTATGAAGCATTTAGGTGGATGTCTACTCCTCGGATACAAATGGTTGGGTTAAGGTTGTCCTAGTGGACGGTAGGAAGGATAGCATAAAACTCCCTTACCGATGTAGAGCGGGAAGCTGGGGAGCCTCCGCTAGTGGAGCCTACCCGAACTCCATCAGGCGAGCATAAAAGGTTGGGGCCTTCTTTTCTAGATTCAGTAAATGGAAACCCCTCTCGCAATAAAATTTTTTGTTCTTGTTCTTGAAGTCTTTTTCGACTAGTGGTATCAAGGAACTAGACGAGAGGTAGATTTTCCTCGTTAACATTAGCCATTTACAAAACCCTGCAAAAATTTGAAAAATAGACGTTAGAAACTTTATGGGATTAAACAATATCTGGTTAAGGGAAAAAGATATTTTTTGTCCTTAAAATGGAACAAACCAATGTTTCGTAGATCCCGCATCAGTGGCCCAAGTCCCACCACAATGGGATGAAGGTAGCCAGAGTGGCCTTCATATTGGACAAACACCAGGCGCAAAAATGGTGCCTCTTCATCCCAAAAGCTTCAGTTTAGACATAATTTCTGCATATCAGAGTTCAATAAGTACCTTAGTACTTAGTGATGCGATTATTTTAGCAATATAAACCCTAAATGGTGTTCGAATCTATTTCTACACAGAGAAAGCATTAAATTTCCCACACCTATTTCAGAATTGTTTTGAACATATTTTTGTGAAATCATTATTCCTAGAACATTATGGATATCATGTTACATTGTTCTAGAAAATAAAAGCAACCTATGTTAATTTTCAGAAAACTACACCCAAAACATATTCTACCCAATCAGTTAGGATTAAGAGATCACAGTTAAGTAAGTATTGAAGAAATGATAAAATTACCATGAGTTTGACGTCCGGAGTAAAGTAATTAAGAGTGTTTTTGAAGTTATGGGAGGTTAGGATTAAATGGGGGAAACTGCTCTCTCCCCCCCCCCCTTCTTATGAACTATTTTCCGATCTCTCGCTATCACGACTCGAGAGCACTCCCTAATTGTAATACGGCGTACTCGACCTCTCAGAGGTCTTACACAAGCCTTTAAACATCTTTCATCGCATCGACATAAAACAATACGAAAATTAAAAAATCATAATATAACACAAGACTAAAAAGTCATCTAAATTTAAAACATTTTTAAAATACAATGAAGTACTAAGTCTCGACGTAGCCAACTTACAACACGACTACAACATGATAAGGACATGACCCTTGTAATACACAAGAAACTACTATCTGGTATATGAACTTACAGAAAACTCTTAGCATAAGTGTCCTTGAATATCTAAGGACACACCCAAACTTGGGAATAGTAATCCAAGCTCTTCGTTCCAGCAAAGGTCCATTGGCCACCACCACCAACACTTGGTGTAAAAAGAAGAAGAAGAATGGTGTTAGTACAAGAATTCACTAATTATGATAACCATGCAAAAACATGCTTTAAAGAAGAAATTTCGTTGGAAACCATGCATTATGCCACTTTAGAGAAACTTTATGAACCTTTGATACAACAAGCACAATATAGTTCACATATATCTTAATAGACATGGATACCATTCATGACAACACATGAAGCCATTTATCACCTTTAAGATGCATTAAATATCTCCCATACATTACCTTTACTTTTTACCACAAATCCTTACCTCAAGCAACCCTAAAGTAGTACTTAGTGCAATGTGTGAATAGTGTCCCATTCCACCATTAAAACCAAAGTATTACCTTAATGTCACCAAAGGTGAACATTCATACAACCTCATCAATCTAACCATATACATTCATAATGACATAAGTACATCATAAATATAACCTTCACATAAGAACCATCACCTAAGACAACCCCCCAGTCACAATAAAGCAATGTGAAAGTAACATTCCATGACACTACTTACACCAAGTGCTCCTAGGAAGCCACCCTAGACTAGGCACATCATATTCAACAATTCACAACATGTTCATTTATCATTAGACATAAGACCAACATACTTCATTAATGTTAACATAAAAACTCCTTCATTCATTACATCTTAGTCATAACCCATTTAGTTCATATCATAGGTAACCACCCTCACAACCCCTTTCACAATCTTAGTTGGGCAATGTATAGATGGAGTCTCATACCTCCACTTATATTAATCAAATCTATCTAGAAGACATAAGTGCAATTCACATGCATAATCATAATTCATCTCTTGACATAAGTGAAGTCAACTTTAACATGCATTCATATCAACATACATAAACCACAGTCCTTATTACATAAAAGAGCCTAATCATAACCTCCCTTAGAATCTACTTGTGCAATGCGTAATTAGGGTCCATAGTTCTACCTACACTAAGTAACTCTTGAAGAAATCATGACTAGAGTTCATATTCTTATCTCAGTTCATTTCTTACCTTTCAGGAGACATTGCCATAACCGACATAGACCATGTAAGATACATGGAATCTGGTGTTCTACTCACACACCGAAAAGACAAGGTAATACTTACCAAGGTAGGACCTACAAATATAATAGCTATCTAGTGGATCCACTAAGCTAAGACCTACGAGGGCACGTAGTTATGGAAAAAGGAGATTGCTACTAGGAACCCGGACCTGCTAGACGTGAAGGTTTCATCTCATGAGACAACATCTATATTGGGAAACTGGACTTGCTAAACTTAAGGTTCTCTTGTGGGAAGCCAGACTTGCTAAATATGAGACCCCCACTCTCATCTTTCATGCTCACTCGGTGCTAAGCTCAAACTCCCTTTTAAACATCTTTAAGCCTTTATTTAAGATTAGATCATAAAGTAGGCTTTAGGGACTCAATCCCTCATATATCATATAACTCAAAGGTTGCTAAGATGAGAATGACCTTTAATCATAGAATCTACATTATGTGAGAATGTCCTTTCACATAATCATAACATTCATAGAATAGTCTAGTTTAGAGTACAATTGAGGAAACCTTTCAAGAGACTCACTTTCGCTAGATTATCATAAACCTTATTCATTCATACATTCATGTGTGTGTATACATATGAAAGAAAGCCTTTCACATAAACACCATTAGACAACACATGTTCATACTTCACTAATCATATACTTTCATGCATAAGGAGATATAAAGGTGCATATGAGAATTGTCCTTTCAATCAACCCTAAATATATCATACTCATAGCTATGCATGGGGTGTGTGTACATATTGGTCCTCATAATGACAAAATAGCAACCATATTGGCATTAAGGAAACTTCCCTTCAAAGGATCACAACACACTTACAATATCCCTCAAGTCATGATCAACTCACTTATAACGCATTAAAGGGGTTCTAGACCACACACCCGCATTCCATCATAGAAGACAAGAGCACATTTAACATTTGAACAGATAACTACTAACATGCATAAGTTCACATACTCATATAGGGACCATATAGGTAGGGGTCATTCCAAACTAGTACTTATCACAATCAAACATGTAATTACCTCACTGTAACATTCTCATACACATTATACTTCACATTATCAATACACCTTAATCATGATAATAACATTGAGGATTACATACATAACCTTCATGACACGCATTCATACTCATGTTCGTCATAATAACAATTCACTTTACATCTATTGCCCTCAAGTCCATCAATTCACATACTATAGACTAGAAGTTAGGTCAACTAACAAAATCTCCAAGACATGATCAAAATAGATCAATCCTCCACAACTCATAATCAATGGATATAGATAGTTATCTAACAATCCAATCTAATCCAAGTAGAATTTATTTACATAAAATCATATTCACAAAGACCCACATTATAGGCCAATTTTGAGAATAAGGAGGATCATGGATTCTAAGTTCCATAGGAAATCATCATAAAAATATTAATTCATCATTTATTCATCATTAGAGAAAAGACATAAAGTCAACACTCAAGTTGTCCCGAATTTTCAAAAAGACACCTTAACTGTAACCGTCCTATTACCTAACTAAACAATTTTGAATAGATAAAATTATATCATATAATTTTATTTTTTGTAAGTACTTTATTACAAAATATATTTTCTTATTTTTATTGTTATATTTACTTTTTTTCCTTTTTATTTTTTCTTTCTCTTTCTTTTTTTTTCTTTCTTCTTCAAAAATCCATTCTCATCTCATCCATTAAAGTTTCATACTTTCAATGTCATCATTCTTACCACAACTTCACCTTCCTTTTTATTACTATTAATTTTACTCTCTTTAAATTTAAAATTTTATCTAAATATTTTCTTTAATTTCGAACAATTTGATAAACCCATTAGATTTTATGATGATCAGGAAATATCATATAGTTTTATTTTATCCGATTTCAATTGAGTTCTTTCAATTTTTTTGAATTAATTGATTTTTTTAAAATTATCATTTCTAATTCAAAATTTATATGAAAATAGTAGTTTATGATACCTTCTAAATTTTGTTAGAAAAATAATTAATTTTTGCTATCAATAATTCAATAAAGTCTAAAAATATAATATTAATTCTATGAAGAATTTGACCAAAAGAAAAAAAAATGGAAGTAGGGCTCAATTTGACGTGGAGTGGAGGAGGTGAAGAAAAAAAAGATAATGGAAAAATGAATCACTTGAAAGTGGGAGGTGGGCGAGAAGTGAAATTTAAGATAAATCAAAATTAAAAGTCAAAAAGTAAGAGAGAGAGAGAAATAAACTTTTAAAAAAATAGATAAAGAAAAAACTTAAGATAAAAATATATATTTTAAATTAAATTAACATGTGTCATATAATGATTGATGTGTGAATACACTTGCTTCTTAAAACTTGGTGCTCATCAAAAAATGGTATAATAATATATTTTTAAAATTGTTTAGTGGGGTAATAGGACAGTTGCAAAGTTAAGTTGTCTTTTTGCAAATCCGAAACAACATTAGTGGTGACTTTATGTCTTTTCTCTCATCATTATAATGACTTTGAAAATCATTTGACAAGGAACCCATACGTAGATTGAAAATTGGGAAATTTGATCATAAACTCTTTGGAAAATCATTGAATGAAAGGTTATTCAAGACTCAAGAGTTACCATACCTTATTGATTGAAAGACCCATGAAAATTGAAGAACCTGAAACCCATATCCTAGCTTGATCTTGAGTGTGGCCTCCAATGTAGTTTTGAGAGAATCTATTTTGGGAGAGAATGGTTTAATTTTTTGAAGAATAAATTCTAATTCTAGGTTTGGAGGATTTAACCTACTTAAAATGCCTAAAAATAAGTAAAATAACTGTCTCCAAAATACCCAAAACACCCTTAGACTTAAGTTGGACTCTTAGAAACGTCAAACTCGATTTTTATTGATTCAACCACAATTGAGACATGGTTGCACGTCGCGGAGTCATTTCCCAGATTTGTTTCATGAATTACTTTTGGGGCAGTAAGACTCGTGACAGACACGCGATGCGGAGGCTTGTTGAGTTCCAAGCCCGCGACGCACACTGATCTCCTCATCTTGGTCCTGGTCATGCTGTCTTGACAGCTTCTTGGCCCCATGTTTGGGCCCTCCTCAAGGACCATTAAGGTGGTCCTTTGGGAGTCGTACCCGAAAGTTTTTACCCTATTAAGACACTAAGGTCACCTCCACTAATTTTAGAGTCAAAACGACCACTGCAACAAGGAAAACATACTAGAATACACTAGCACAAAAAGACTAGTTTTCAGACGCCTTGATTGTCCCTTGACATTTGACTTCCAAACTCTTTAAAACTGACTTCAAAGACTGTACTTTTTTGTACTCAACTCTTTTTTGGAATGATCGAAAATTTATTAGTTCTTCATGTGTCTAATGGTTATCGTGAGTTCCAACCTAAGTTGTACGCTTGGGTTCCTGGTCATTCAAAAGCCACTCTTAGTCGCCTAACGTAGAGCGAAACCAAATCCTGATTTATATCGCATTTTATACTATGTCGAACCAACACTCAAGGCATGTTGGGCCCATTAGAAGCTCACCTTGAGTCCAAAATGGCTCACAACCTAAACGCATGTTCATACTTATGTGTTAAATTTGAATGATATATGTGTTATTTGAAAAGTCATTGTCCTTCAAGGTTGAGAATAGAACTAATTAGAAATTCTATGGTTAATGTTTTGATTTTAGAAATAAAAAAAAAAATAATTAAATTAATTTGATATTAATTTTAAGCAATAATCTATTCAAATCGAGCCTCGAACAAGTAAATAGTTAGTTCCTCGTTTAAAAAAGAATGACTGTATTTTCTTTTTAGACTATTTAAAAAAGAAACCCCTTTTCTTTTTTGGCAACACTTTAAGTCTAACTTTTCACATGGTATGTTTAAGATACAAGATTTAAGGGTATTTTGATATATTTCACATAATTTTAATTTATAACCACAAAATTAAAAAAATTTCTTTCTTTTTTTAAACACTGTTCCAAGTCAAATAGGTCGAGTAATATTTGTGAGAGTGACATATTTTACTAACACTTCACTTTTCGTGCAAATAGAATCGAACAAAGAAGAAAGGTGGCGCAAGATGGATTCAGAATACGGAAAAGGGAAAAGGGTCTAAAATACCCTTAAAGTATTGAAAATGGTACAAAATTACCCTCCATCCACCTATTGCCTCCAAATACCTTTCCCACCCACATATTGGGTCCAAAATACCATTGTCATCCACCTTTTGGTTCAAAATTGACCACTTATTTAACGGTTTTATATTTAAACTATTTAAATATTTTTTAAAATACGTGGCGCTCAACTATTTGTTATAATTTAACTTATTAATATAATTTATAAATCAATCCACTAACCACCCATTACTAATTAAACCCCTCTAAATTAATAAATCCGTCACTTTATTAATGCAATAACAGATTAGCTACTACCAATTGAGTGTTTTTAAAAATTTGAGGCGAAAATATCTATAGGAGTAAATTATCATACATTCAAGTGTCTAAATAAAATTACCAATAAACTTAAAAGTCTTACTATGTTTATCTTAATCATTCTTACATCTCAATTATGTGATGTTACTTCATAGGTAACTTTTTTTAAAAATAATATATTAAAGGTTTTAAAACAAATAATAAATATTTATAAAATTATATTTTAAAAAAATGCATGAATTAATTCAGGATGTATTACTTCTTTACCTTTAATCATAAATTTCTCATTCAATCTTGAAAGAAAGTGTCCTCCTAAATAAGTGGCTCAACCTAAATTTAATTGGGGCTTCGAATCGGACTCGAATAATTTTGAATGTTATTTTCAGGAATCTATAATTTCATCGTGTTTTAGTAGTGTTTATGATGATTTTGATATTATAATTGGATTACTAATTGGGTGAGGTTTAGTTAGTAATTAGTGGGTAGTGGGTTGGTTTATAAATTATATTAATAAATTAAATTATAACCAATAGTTGAACGTGAAGTATTTTAAAAAATATTTAAAGAGTTTAATTTTAAAACAATTAAAAAAGTGGTTAATTTTGAATCCAAAGGTGGATGACAAAAATATTTTGGAGTCAATAAGTGGATGAAAATGATATTTTGGAGCCAAATTGTAGATAAAGAATAATTTTATACAATTTTCAATTTAAGGTATTTTAGACGTTTCTCCGTTCAGAACAGGAGAGCTTAAAAGGGCTCGTTTGCGACAAAAGTTACGACTTGCAGGGAGTTCCTTCATCTCAATTCAAGAATGGTTGAAGTTGAGAACCATTCGTCTCCTCCTTCTGATCCGGCTCCAACAGATCCAACAACCCCACATCCTCAAACTGGGTTCAATCCCAGCAGAAGTAAGTGCAAGATTTGTAGAATTGGGACTGTGGGAATTTATTTTTAAGCGAACCCAACCCAATTCTTATTTTCTGATTTTCTCCCTATATATATATATATATATATATATATATATATATA
>NC_028644.1:12224407-12264606 GCF_001406875.1 Solanum pennellii | reverse complement strand
TATATATATATATATATATATATATATTTCTGGCGGTCATTCTAGAGTCTTGATTGAAACTTCTATTAGTATTTGAATGATATTAAGGTTTCTTGATTTTGAACTAAAAAATTTGATGTGTAGTGTTTGGGATGAAAGTTTGAAAACAATCTGATTTGATTTGTCTCTCTTTTGGTTTAGAGTCAATCTTTATTTGCACTTTGTTCGTCTATCTCAATGGATTTTCTTGAAACCCTAAAGACCAGATAGACTGTTTATAGAATAAACTAAAGATTTGTCGTCTTTTTTTCTATTGGGAGGATCCGGGTGGGGTTGGATGTATAAAAAAGAATGACCATTGCAATAATATGTGTCGTCTTACTTATGTTTGGGAGAGTCACAGTTGAAGGGCCACAAATGCTAGATATACCTATCAAAGAAAACAACTTTCTTGTTATGATCCTAAAATAAAAAAGGATTAACCCCAAGTTTCTACCTTCTTGATACCTGTTTATAATATATGTGAACATAGGGTCCGTCATCGTCACATTGGTTGGCTTTTTGTTTTCTTTCTTTTCGCTTCCCATTGTTGTGTGTCACTGAGGCTGTGGTCTTCTCTTTGCAAACTCCGAAATGGTGATTTTCTCTAATAGATTATCTAATTGTGAGTTTGGTATCTTGAGCAATTTTCTTCTAATGAGATAAAACAGTGATTATTTGTAAATAGATAATTTAGTTATCGTTTTGTCTCTTGCACACTTATCTTCCAATGAAATATGACGAGATAAATAACATCACCTCCAAAGAATTTGTTGACTGAATATTTCTTTATAACTATATTGATCTGTTGTGTCCATAAAATTTTTGTTTTGGAATGAAGGAGGATTTGATTTGTTATAATTTAACATGTGCTGTCTCTTCTAGATTATTACAGTTGTTTGATCTAACTTGTGCTGTTTCTTCTCGAGTATCATAGTGATTGGTATCATCAGAAGGAAGGCCATGATAAAAGACTTAGCTGCTATATACCATGCAGAATGCCTTGCATATTGTCAAGAACTTTTGGAACTTCAAAAAAAAGCAGAAGAGGTTAGCAATATTGTCCTGCAACTTTTATGTTCATTTTACTTTGAAGAAGGCCGCTGCTTTCACTTGTGTTGTGAAATTCATGCTTCAAGGAATGATTGAAACCTATTTATTCTGTCTTTACTTAATGAGATTAATATCTACCGTTAACATAAGTTGCGTGGACTCTTCTTTTGAAGAATCCTACACACACCTGTTGACATTTTTGAAGAATCCGAGTTACATAGCCATCAACATATCATGGTCATAACAACAAGCTTATGCTTGAAAATTTGCTTTCTTTCTCCCACTAGTTGCTAGTTGCAGTTTTACTATTTTTTAGGAAGATAGGTAAGTGAGTTGTTTGCATCTGCAGACTTGTATACTAGTCATTGTCCTTGTCCTTCATTGCTCTGTTTTTATTATTGAAAAGATATGACGCTAGAGCCTAACTTAACCCCAAAAGCTCGCACTCTTCATTTTTTACTAGACGGTTTCATTTGCTAGCTGTAGACATATAATGGTGCTTCTTGCTTCACTTCTTTCCCTGTGGTCCTTATTTAATGATTGTCTAGCTCTTGCTTATAAAGACATTGCATCGAAAACATAAAAATGATATACATACATTACTGAGAAGTATCTATCATCAATGGAGGAAAGAGAGGAGTTATGGGATTGTGGTTGGAAATTTTAAGAGAAGGATATGAAGCTTGTATATGTGTTAATGAGAATATGATGTTTGCAACCATCTGATACCACATGAGCTACGTACAACTTGAGGGGCTAGATAGGAAGCTCATCAGAAGATGCAAGCATTTTATTCTGTCTGAGAAAAAGAGTGTTTTCCCATTCAAAAGAACATGTTGGTCATTCCAGGTTATATATTCTTTTTTCTGGTAGAAGAAACTAGCTCTAACAGTCACTTAATCGCTCTGACAGTTCCTTGATAATTACTAAGTGACAAAGAACCAGAGATGAATGAAGTGTTTGTATCGAGGTTCCGCTGTTGTAACAGCATCTGTACTGGATATTCATTTGTTGTATCAGCATCTTTACTTGGAGGTTCAGTTATTATGGTTCAAAACTTTGAGAGTTGCTTGGAAATGATGAATGTCAGTTTGAGTGAATTACAGAAAAATTAACTCAGCAATTGATATTTGTCGTGTGTGCTCTTGTCTTTTTAGTCACTCAGCTTCCATGTATCAGGTGCTCGTGTCTAAAGTGGTATGATAAAAAGAAACTGCTTAACTCCTAAATAAAGTCTCGAGACTTTTGAATTCTGTTTAGGCCTTGGCCTTGTTTTTTCTTTCTTTGATAGCTACTCATTTTTCCCAATTATTCTCTTGACTCGTTGGTCCTAGGACCTACTCAATGCCTTATTTTCCTGTTAAAATTGGCGAGGACACCTTGTTTTGCCATGCTTTCCTAATACCTTACTTGAATATTCTAGTACAATGCTTGCCTTGATGAACATAATTTGCCAGAGTTTTTGGAGTTCTCATCAGAATCTAGTAGTAAAAAGATGGATATGTATTAAGTATGATGCCCACTGGCTCTTATTTCCCCTTCTTCAGAAAGATACGTTAATTGCTGTGTGTTTATTTTTCTTGTATTGTTCTATCCATCATCATAGTAACCTTTTTTTTCCCTTTCAAATGCTCCAGTCATTAATTGAAATGAAAGCTGCAGAAGAGTCAAGGAGAGAAACAATGAGGCCCCCAAAACGTATGAAGAAAGCCCGTTAGCACCTAATGTAAGATATGTTCGCGATCTATTCTATGCGTTCTTGAAAGATTCTCTCGGTCTTTTAGCATTGGCAACCTGGAAATTGTCTTTTACGGATTACAGAAAGCTACTAGTTTGTTAAATCTAATAGATACAGCTTACTACTGAAGATTAAGATGAATTGTATTTTGTTATATCACTTTAGAGGGTAAAGAGAAGTATGTTGATGAGGCAGGATCAATCATAGAATCCATGTAAGTTGAGTACATATGCTAGTTACATGAGGACCATGCTATAAAAATAATACGAGTTACAATTTAATTTAGAAAATATATTTTATAGCATACTGTCCAGAGTTGTCAAAGGCATGCTAAAAGCGCGCAAAGCCGCTCCTAACTTCTCTCTGCCTCGTTGAATGTGTGCTTCAGTGTTGTGATCAAGGTTTTAAGACATCATGTCCCTTGTAAATAGAACCTCTTTGAAGAGGCAATACTAAGAAATTGATTTTTTGCACTTCATCATAAAAATATTTAACTTTGTTCATATATTTGTCATTCATGCTTATAATTATCAATTCTGGAATATATATATATATATATATATTTGTATTTTTCTCCCTTTACACCTTATTTCATTAAAAGCCAATGTTTTATTTGGACTTCGTGCATAGAGCCCCATCTAACTTTAAAGTTTTTTTTTTTTTTTTTTTGCTTTTGATAGCAATGATATTCTTATCACATAATTAATGTAATTCAGTGGCACATTTAATATGAGTATTGTTGACCTAATTAATAATAATAAGTGAAATTTATATATGAAGAAGGAAGTTTTGAGGAGAATTATAAGTATCAATGGGCACACAAGCAATTTGACACTGTATAAAGTAACATGATTTAAATTATGTAAAGAAATTACAACTCGGGGAAAATTATATTTATAGAATTGACTAATAAAAATGTGTTCTCTTAACAACTTAAAAGAATTTTAATAATTAACAAATAAAAATGTGTTCTCTCTAATAGGTCAAACATTTAGATGTTTGGGCTCGATTCTTTTCATGGCCAAGCATTTTGAAATTCTTTTTTTTTTTTTAAATTTTGAGTGGCAGTGAGACACTATGCAAGAACTTTGATTGCTCTGATACCAAGTTGAAGTATGTGACCATCTCATCTTAAAACTTAAGTTATTTGAGAGAACACACTGTTATTACTTAATTATATTCTCAACGGAAAATATTGACATTTTTATTAATTTGTGGGTATATAATCTTTATTTATAGATAGAAATAGATATTTTTGGTGCTCCCTTCATTCACTTTTACTTGTCCACACTTTTAAATATAGATTTTTACTTTTACTTGTCTTCTTTAACATATCAAGAAAAGACAAAAAAAAAGTATCATGTTAAGAGTTGATTACATTCTATCACTTATTTTTTTCAAATTAGAAAAATCTCTTAAATTTGGTGGAATGCGAATACATCCCAAAACATCCAGATACATCACGTCCCAGTTTTCAATACATCTCGATGTCTTGATACATCGCGTGAAATAATATATTTGAGAATAGGAGAGAGTAGGGATTTGTGTCATTTTTTCAAACGGTAGGAAATTTTAAAGAATATGGAAAAATTGTGTATTTAGGCAATTTTTCTTTTCAAAACCTAATACTAAACATCAATTAATAGAGGATAGTACGATGCAATAGTCATGTCAATCGTTGTTTTCTTAATGAGTTTGTTAAGTTTGAATATAACAAGTAAAAATGAACGGATATAGTACTAATAAATTTTTTGTTTCACTCACAATACTTTTCGCGACAAGAGTTTATGCTAGTTAAATGAGATGATTTAAGGAAAAAACTAAGTTAATTAAATGAACCTCAAGAATCAATTTAGTTCTTCGTAGAGAGTTTATGCTTAAAAAACAATTACCATTTTAAATGAAAAATTATAGTTTTAAGAAATCTTAATTTTAAATTTAAAATATTAAGTTGATCTAATTTAAGTTAGTTTCAAAATCGATAATAAAAAGTGTCATATCAATTGAAACAAGGGGGAGTAATTCGTAAAATCTATTAAATTCTTCCATTGTAAACAAAAATATGGCTCCAAAGTTACAAAAATGTATAATAGCAAATAATGAAATGTAATTTCATACTCATCGTAATCCATATTATTTGATGATTTTAGCATACAAAAATAGACGCAATGTAATCTCGTGAATTGGGTCGGGATAGTGTGGAGTGTATGCAGACCTTAATTCTATCTCGTGTAGGTAGAGATTTTTTTTTGAAAGATGCTCGACTCAAGTATTGCAAATCAAAGTAGTTATGAAAAAAAGAAATACTGCAAAGAAGACAACAATACGTAGCCTTCAAAAAAGAACAATAACAACAGTGAAATAATGTCGTAACTGAAACACAATAAACAACATTTGGTAACAAAGATAAAAAGCAAGAAACCACATACATAGGACTAATATTATGACAAGCACTGTTCTACCAGTCTCCCACCAAGCCTAATCATTCTGAAAAGCGAGAGAAGCTCAACTACCTATTAACTTCTACTTAATTTGTGACCTCCATACCCTCTTATTAAGGTCACGTTTTCGATAAGTTGAAGGTGTGTCATGTCTTGTCTACTCACTCTCTCCAATACTTCTTCGTCCTACTTGTACCTCTCTTCGTACCTCATTATATCTTAACTCCTACAACTCTTCACTAGTGTTTACACATCTCCTCTTCACATAAACAAACTAGCTCTGTAAAATCTCATAACCCAAAATAGCTAAGAAACTAAAATAATCACCTTTGGAAAGAAAGGGGAGAATCTGGAAAATATTTCTAAGTTTAAGAAGTGAGTTTTGATCCTTTTCAAACGGTCGTAACTTCTAGTTCAAGATGATTTAGAGATAGTTCCTGATATAGTTGGAAAGCCTTAGAGAGATCTTTTCAATGCAGCCACGTTTGTGCATTTCTGATATTGTATGAGGGAGATATGCCTATCGGAAGTTGGGCTATTGAAATGAGGAATGTCCTATTTCGAATTTAAGGAAGGGCAAACTAGTCTTTTCAACTCTTTTTTTTCCTGATTCATTTTAGGGGTTTATTAGGGGTAAAAATAAGCCTTAAGTAAGTTTTGAAAAATAAAATTCACGCTTAGGGCTTGTAGAAGAGAGAAAAGTAGAAGAGAAGTGAGAAAAATCAAGAATTCGCCAATAACGTCAAGAACTTCGAGTGGAATTTGTCAGGGATGATCCCTATCGATGTATGTGAGATCTTTTGTATTGGGTTAATTCACCTACACGACAATTTGTTTCAATTTCTGCGATTTATGAGTTGTTTACATGTTAAAAGTAGAAGTGCTTGAAGAAAAATGTCGAATTCTCGTTGATTGAATTGTTGGATGCCTATTGATGTTTGATTCTTGTTTCTCCGGGTTATTTTCGTGTTGAATCCATTGGGTATTGAGGGTTCCAATAGTCCCAAGTGTTTAGTGAAAGAATTAGGGAGGTCTAGAGATGAAAAACGAGTTTAAAAATTTGTGAGACGCGCCTGATCAAAGCCACGCGTCGCGCCAGCATTACGCCAGAAATTGGCCTGAGTCACTTGGGACCTGGCGCAGGCTGTCACAGTGATCCAGAACCAAGCCTCATTTAATTGAGGCTGGCGCGGCTCGCCCGGATTTTTTTTTGTCCAATTGTCGTAGTTTAGCCCTTTTAATCCCTTCTATGGTATATTAACACCCTCCAATGATTCTACTTACTTTAAATGATTTCTAAACACTTAGAATCATGAAAGAACACAAATCATAACCTTGAATCCATAATCCAATTCAAGGAAAGGTAAGATCAAAGTCAAAGAAGCTAAGAGTCAAGTCTAAAGTTAAGAAGTAAGTCAAAAGAAAGTTCTTAAAGGTTTTCAAGAGTCTTTATTAAACGTTTTAACTTCATTTTAAGGCTTCAGTTTCAATTTAAAGTAAAGAGTAACAAGTTTAAGACTTTTCTTCAAATAAATATAAGGGAGCTAAGCATTCTCTAAGACTTGACTAAGACTCAAGTTTCAAGTTAAGCAAAGAATAAAGAGTTGAGTTCATTTCTCCAAAGTTACAAGGAACTAAAGTTCCCTAAAAGTTTACAAATGTTTTCACATTTTAAGTTAAGAGGAAACTAAGATTACCCAATAGAGTTCTGAACAAGAAAAAGGAACATTGATTCCAAGAGAGTTTAAAGCTAAGTGTTGAGCAATTTTCTCAACCCAAGGAAAATAAGTTGTATAAAAGCATGAGCTAAAGTATATTTTCGGAGTAGTATTGAGCACCGATGTGGGGATTAGTTTCATATTAACTCAAGTATCCATGAAAACCATGTAGTCATCATGGGTATTAGCGATTCATATTTTTTAGATGATCACGTAAGTTAAGCTAGTGGATCCACTAAGTTAAGAAGTTTTATGCGACAAAAAGTATAAGACAGTTCTGGCAGCGTGGGCAAGAAGTTGTATCACCACTTAGGCTCATAGTGGTTGTTGTTGATTAGAGAATCTCCTACAGAAAGTATATTACTTTATATATAACTAAAGTTTGAGTTTGTTATTGTATTTTCTTTAACGAACTAAGTGTTTGCATTGTTTTACAAGCTTATATATATAAGCTAAGTCTTCCTCTAAGCTAAGTAAGCCAGGCCAAGGATCCGCTTAAGGAAAACAAAGGTTATTGGGTTCAAGCCATGTCTTGAGAGAAGGCTCGGGGCGTGAAAAATTTGCTATCAGAGCACAGAGTTCAAGAGTCCGAGGGAGAGTATAAAGTTTTGTTTGCAGAGTCCTAGTCATCGGTGTGAAGCGCACCACATCTATTAAGAGTGTACAACATTTAGGAATTCTCACTTCTTTCATATTCCTTTTTGTGCGTTAGAGTTTATCTCTAAAATGTTTCTCAATAATTCATGCTTGCACGTGTTTCAGATCATCATGCCTCCACGAAGATCAACAAGAGGTCGTCTATCCAGAAGGAATGTTGAGGAACTTGAGGTACGTAATGCACCAAACGTGCAACCTCAAGGAGAAGTCACTAATGCTAAATTTTGTGAGGCTATCCGGACGTTAAGACAATCGGTGACTAACTAAGTCGGGCAACAACGAGGAGCTCGACAAGAATAGCTTGACAGCTTGAGGATTCGTGAATTCCTGAGAATGAATCCTCCCAATTTCATCAGTTCGAGCACTACTGAGGATTTGAAGAATTTCGTTGAGGAGCTAAAGAAGGTTTTTGATGTGATGTATGTCATCAATGCTGAAAGATTTGAACTTGTTGCATATCAATTGAAGAATGTAGCTAGGAATTGATTCGATCAGTGGAAGGAGGGCGGAGATGAGGATGCACCGCGTCCGAGTTGGGCTTGATTTGAAAAAGCTTTCTTAGGGCGTTTGTTTTCCCAAGAATTGAAAGAGGCAAAGGTGCGAGAGTTCCTTACACTGAAAGAGGACTCTTCGAGTGTGCATGGGTATGGGTTGAAGTTCACCGAGTTGTCCCGCTATGCTCCTAAAATGATTAAGGATATGAGGAGCACAATGAGCTTGTTTGTCGCTGGCTTTGGTTATGCTTCAAGTTAAGAGAGCAGAGTTGCAATGCTGATAGGCGACATGGACATATTAAATTTGAGAAGGTTATCCTAGTCGGCCACAATTTCAGAAACAAAAGGGGCCTGCACCATCATCTACTAGTGTTCCTAGACCCAGAAACAAAGGTGAACATCATAGCTAGAATTCGCAGAATTTCAAAGCCCAACTAGCACATTCTCAAGAAAGTGTGGCACAAGGAGGAAGTTGGTCTAATGCATTGTAACAACCCTAAAAATGGATATGCTAAGTAACGCTTAATGTGTCTAGAATGCCTACGATTAGATCGGGTTCACACGAATTGATGCGCGTAGAACAAGACCTCTGAACCCTTGCGAAAGCCAAGCGAACTAACTTGGGAGTCAGTTGAGCTAGGAAAGGTTGGGTCCAGCCATGTAGCGCTCCCGAATATGAAGATTTACTCGGATGAGTCTTTACCGGACTTAAAAAGGGGAAATCTTAAGCTTGGAGGGTCTAGGGGTAAAATAGTCTTTTTCCAGGCTAAGGGTAGTATCATAATTACCCTAAATATGTAATTAATTATTTAATTGATAAGGTAGAGGGGCATTTTGGGTAGAAAGGGCCAAATTCCCCAGTAAGCAAAATCTTGCTTCACCTGGTTTCGAACCTAGGTGGGAGCAATGATTTTTAACTTGATTATTTATATTGGTGAAATTAATTTAATTAATTAATATTTAAATGCTTATTTAAGAAAAAATAAAATCAGATTATTATTAATTAATTAAATAATGTAATGGGGCGGTTTGGGTTGGGTCGACCCGGAGGGACCGATTTTCGCGATGGGGATATCACGGGTTCGAACCTCGACGGAAGCAACATTTAAGTGGATTAAATTGATGTTTATAATATGATTTTGTAAGAACATTATGGTCATTTCACTAAACTAATTAAATGATATTTTCAAAGTTTGAAAGAGTCCTAGTTGACTAAGTCTAAACAACTTCACCTAATCCTAAGCTACTCACCTCTTTCACGTTTATCTCTCTTTGTTTGACGTCTATCTCTCTCTCATTTCACACTTCCTTTCTGGCTGCCAAACGTGTGAAAAAAAAAAGAAAACAAAATTTCTACACGCTTGAAGAACTTGCACGCAAAACACAAACGAGAAAGCAATCCAAAAACGTTAAGCAAAACGTAATACGCTAGTCGGGTAAGGTGTGAGTTTCTGGATTGGACGTGAATTTGGAGAAGTTATCGGAAGCAAGTTCAAGTGTTGAACAACGTTAAAATCAGGTATGGGTTTTCTTACTCTTGGTACCTTTACTAAGAGACCCTTAAGACTCAGATAATTCTATTCCGAAACTAGGATAGTTCCCCATTATATGTTCCCTTTCACTAGCTCCTATCACTGATCTTAGGTTGGTATGTTTGCTGGTAGATTAGGTATGAAGTGTGATTTTCGTGATAATGTGTTCATGATTTCGGAATTGTATGAACGATGAAGTATGTCTGCCGAAATTTTGTGAAAATGTATATGTATACCGTGACATGATTTTCGGTTTTAAGCCTTAAAAATGATATGTTTTTATGGTTGAATTTTATGTGCGAATGTTTGTGTAAATTATGAGGTGTAAAAGTGGTGTAATGTTGCTGGATTTAATGGTAATTCTTGGCTGAATATAATCATAAAAAGATTACACTTAAAGATGCACCAAATGATCCACGAAATGCCTTAAAAATTAACGTATGAATGATGATAAAAAGAAGCTAAAAATAGTGAACAAATTTCCAGCATTTGGTAGGTTGGGTTCGGCCAAACAAAGTGATACAAAATATAATGAAAAATGAATGTAAAATAAGTGAGATCACTAAGGATTGAACGCAAGACATCATTACATGAAAGCTACAAAAAAAAATGGGCGCCGGGGCCCTGGATGCGCTAGCGATTGGCACATAGGGGAATGGTTGCCCGGGTTTCTCGGCCTGGTATCCTGCACCTCGCGTTCATGATATCTACATTCAACTGTGCCCCGGAGACACGGTCGAAGCACGCCCGTCCAGTGTGCTTCTTTCACGACATGCTATAGTCCACAAAAGATTGAGAGGAAAATTGATTGGAAGAGACCAAATTTGAAGTCTCGACCAAGGATGAGGAAAATTAGCTATGTTTTTAATTTTTTTTAAATATGAGGTCATTGGGTATTGAAGCCATAACCTCACCAAAAGAAAATTTCATAAAATTTTCGTGAGAAAAATGCAAGGAAAAATAGATGTGGTGAGTGGAGATTGAACCCACAATCTCTTGAATGGATGAGAGAGTTAGGAGAAAAATAAAGGAGAAAATAAATGTGGAGAGTGGGGATTGAACCCACAACCTCTTGGATAGGTGAGAAAGTTAAGAGATAAATTAAAAGAAAAATAATGAGCTTGTGGGGTATTGAACCCATAACCTCCTTGACTTAAACGAAAAAGGAAAAAAGAAGCAGAAAGAAAATATTATGGGGTTGATGGGGATCAAACTAGGGTCCCCCAAATCTTATAAATGCGATTATCAAGTTCAAAATAAGATTAAGTGTTGTCCAAGGGATTCGAAATCGGGTTCCCTTGCCCAATTCCGTATTGACACATAAGTCATACATAAGTAAATATTTAATGAATGCTTCCTCTAAAGATCGAAATCAATATCTTGGCATATCTACAAGATGCATAAGTCTTGTACCATATAATCTTGGGTAAACATGAATCACTTAGACTAACTATGAATGAAGCCTTATGGCTTGTATATGTGGACTCATAAGTCTAGCATACTTTTAAAAGTAAGTGATCCTAAGATGTATGTGATAAAATGATGTAACCCTAAAAGGGTTAAATAAGAGTGTGAAACACACTAAATAGCCAAGTGCATTGGCATATGATGAAATGAACATTCACGTGAAGGAGTGAGTAATTATGAAAAGCAAATGTGTTGAAGTTAATGAATGAGGTGACAATATGATAAGAGGCTAATGTGAAAGATGAGAGCAATCTCAAATGAGCCTAAGTAAATGTTACCAAAACGTACTCACTTATGAGAGTGTAAAGTTAATGAAGAGACCAGTCTCTATGAACACTCTAATAAAGTATTGACGTTAATGCATACTTAATACTAATGATGAGATGAAAAATCATCTAATGAGTTATGATATCCTCATGCTAGAAGCCAGCTTCCATGATATATGAGTTGAATGTAATGGAACTTTATACTGAGCACCGATAGGCTAGCTATGAGCTGTGATGCCTTCCTTCAGAAAGAGCGGAGGTTCACGTAACTCTCATGAGATGAGACTGTCCGGAAATACCGGGTAAGAGACTTCTTATATCTCCTAGTCTTTGAACCTATACTGCCAATATAGGGATATAACAGGGTTCAATTCCCTATATACGTTAGCATGTTTTGGTTCACTTTGGCCGGTGATTCTACCTCTTTTCGGTGTGGGGATTACACACTGTATTTCATGATGCTCACATGATCTATGTCGGGTAAGGTTAAAGTTCCCAAAGAAAGAATGAGGTGAATATAATGAAATGAACGATGCCAAAGGTGTTAGGATAGGATGATCAAGAGGTGAGCTAGACTTAAGTAATAACACTAGGTTATTCTTGGTCATTGCACAGCGAACCCGATGAGAGTCTTAAAGTACATCCTAGGTATGAGTGGTGGCTGCACAAGTGTATGAAAGAATGAAAAGGAAGTACATATGTTTGAATGAAGCAGACTCTGTGTTTGTTAAAGAAGGCTCCCTAGTTGAGGTCCCATATGTTGATCCCTCACTTGGGAAGTCCTAATGTCAAGTCCATGATTCCAAGGTCTCATGGCATATGAAAGAATGATATGAACTATGTGATATTGTATGTGTAATATGATATGTGCTATTTGCAAAATGATAAGTATGATGATGCATGTTACTCTCATGGCATGACTTTCCTAATCCGAAATTGGCAAGTCCATTGACTTGACTTTCCATAATTCATATCGATAGGAAAGAGCTGTTTTTAATCATGCATGCCCTTGGTGTGTGCTTGCATATACCCATACTTAGTACAAGTGTTTACTAATCCCATACAGCTCTACATTTTTAGGTGCAGGCACATGTGGACGTTAGAGCTTACAGGTCGAAGCTGAAGCTATCCGAACGTGGATCATTCATTCGGATTTGGTAGGCCCTTATGCTTTAGAGGACGCTTGCCCATTATATTCTAGATTAGATATAGGTTTGAGTTAGTGGAGTATGTTCAACTAGCGTTTCTTTCTCATCTTATTTCAGACATTGCATTGGTGCCATTTTGGCAAGTATACACTTAATGCAGTATGGAACTATTTCTTTCATTTGATGATCTTAATATTAGATGGTTGATTGTGAACGTTTCTGAGTTTAAGTAGAATGTCTTATATGAATGTTAAGTAACAAAAAGTTCAAATTTTCCTCTAAAATTAACCTGGATGAAGTAACGATGACGTATGTCGGCTTGTCTGCGAACTCTTAGAGGTCAACGACGCCGGTCTCGTCTGGGGGCTAGACTCCGGTCGTGACATGCATGTGCTAAGTGTGGTAGAGCTCTCCCAGCTAAATGTCATGATGGACGGACAAGTTGCCTCAATTGTGGTCAAGAGGGTCACTTCATGAGAGAGTGTGCCCTAATAACTAGTAGGGTAGTGAATATCTGGGCAACAAAGTCCAATCTTCATTGGTTGCTCCATCAGACAAGGCTGCACCTCGAGGATCCACTTCTGGTACTGGCGGAGGGGCAAACCGCCTCTACGGAATCACTAGCCACCAAAAGCAAGAGAACTCTCCAGATGTTATTATTGGTATGATCGAAGTCTTTACTTTGGATGTTTATGCTTTTCTAGACCTAGGAGCAAGTTTGTCTTTTGTTACTCTTTATGTTGCAAATAAGTTTAAGATTCTTCCAGAGAAACTTTGTGAACCTTTATGTGTTTCTACACCCATTGGAGAGTCTATTATAGAGAAAGAGTCTATCGTGATTTTTCTATTTCTATCAATCACAAGAGCACCGTGGCTGACCTAGTGGAGTTAGACATGGTAGATTTTGATGTTATTCTAGGTATGGACTGACGTCATGCTTGTTATGCATCAATAATTGTAGAACTCGAGTTGTCAAGTCTCAGATTCCTAATGAGCAAGTTATAAAGTGGATTAGTAGTTTAGTGCCTAAAGGTGGTTTCCATCGTACCTTAAGGCGAGAAAGTTTTAAAGGGATGTATCTATCACTTAGTGTAATTTAACGACTCAATTGTTGAGGTACCTTCGCTTCCGTCAGTTTCTATAATAAAGGAGTTTCTAGAAGTCTTTCCTAAGAGAGAAATAGAGTTCGGCATAGACATCATTCCATATACTCTTCCTAGATCTATTCTTCCGTATAGAATGGAACTTACAGAGTTAAAAGAGTTGAAAGAACAATTGAACTATCTATCAGATAAAGGTTTTCGACCAAGTGTCTTACCTTAGGGCGCTCCGATCATGTTTGTAAGAAATAAAGATGGTTTTCTTAGGATATGTATAGACTACCGCCAACTAAATAAGGTTACCATTAAGAATAAGTATTCTTTACCAAGGGTAGATGATATATTCGATAAACTTCAGGGTGTTACATGATTCTCAAAAATTGACCTCAGATCTGGCTACCATCAGTTAAAGGTTAGGGAATGTGACATTCTGAAGACAACTTTTAGAACCATATATGGGCATTATGAATTGTTAGTCATGCATTTAGGGTGACCAATGCACAATCAACATTCATGGATCTTATGAATAGAGTCTTCAAACCTTCTCAAGATATGTTTGTCATCATTTTCATTGATGACGTTCTAATCTATTCAAGGAATGAAGAAAATGATGCTAGTCTCCTCAGGATAGTCCTTCAGGCTTCGAAAGATAAGGAGCTGTATGCCAATTTCTCCAAGTGTGAGTTTGGCTTAAGTCTGTGGCATTCTTAGGCCACATAGTTTTTGGTGATAGGATTAGAGTTGATACCCAAAAGATAGAAGCAATTCAGAGTTGTCCTAGACTCACATCTCCAACTGTCGTAAGGAGTTTTTGGGTTTGGCTTGCTATTATAGAAGGTTTGTTGTCTATCTCATCTCTCTTCACCAAGTTGACTTAGAACATAGTTAAACTTCAATAGTCTGAAGCTCAAAATTTGAAAAAGAGATTGACTACTACTGTAACATTTCGGAAAATTTTATATTTAGTGAAGATCCCAATAGGTCTTTAAGAATGCGTATTGGGATAGATAGACATTCCAATGCTTAATATTGAGAAATTTTGGGCATAGTATTATAAATTGGCCAACAAGTAATAGCCAATTTATATATAATACCCAATAAGCAAAATATTGGGTATATTAGAAAATATTTGCTTAAAGGGTGTTAGCCATATATCTAAGTATTAATGAGTTTTTTTAGGAAATGTACCTGCAATGAAGACCCTAAGCTAAAATTCAGAATTTCATCAGTCGCAAACATATTATGTACTAGGAATCCAAGTGTCAATCCTAGTATCCTAAGTACATAACCATTTAAAATGATCATGTAGAGTGAGCAGTGCCCAAGGACATAGTGAGGGTCCTTGGGACAATAAGTAAACATTCCTAAAGTAACCATAAATAATAGTTAGTGAGGAAAGTACAGCTAACACATGTGCAGGACATGTGAAGAAGCGGCCAAAGGATAGGACCACCCTAATTGAATTCGGTTAGGGTAGTTAGGGGGGAAAACGTGCACAAGGGACCACTCCATGTGGGGCCTAACTCTAACCAACTCTAGGTCCTAACTAACTGTCCTAACTAGAAAAATAACCTAGGACTAACCTAAATGGACCCATTAGTGCACCCAACAACCTAGGACCAAAACCGGGTTGACACAAACCTAGTACTAGTTAAAGAGACAACCTATTACGTAACCTACGATGGTCCAAAAGGTAAGTTATGGTCCTAACAACTTAGGGGTAATTTATTAATTCTCGTAAATTACCTAATTAATTAATTTATCAAATTAATTAATTAATTTAAAAAGGCTAAAATCCAAAATAAAAAGGAAATTTTCAAATTTCGGTTAAGATAAGAAAGGGACAACCTAGTACCTAACCTAGGATAGTCGAAAGATTTAGTTAAGATCGTAAAGACTTAAGGTCACTTTAGTAATTACCATAGGCTACTTAATTAATTAATTTAGCAACTTAATTAATTAATTTAAAGGGTAAAAACCGTAATCACAAAACGATTTCCAGATTTTGGTTAAGACAAGAAAAAGACAACTTAATACCTAACCTAGGATGGTCCAAATGATTAGTTATGGCTATAACGACTTAAGGGTACCTTAGTAATTAACCTATGTAACTTAATTAATTAAATTAAACATTTAATCAATTAAATTAAAGGGGTCGAGTCGAAAATCTTATGCTAACCTCGTACAATTAAAGAAACGTCCTAGTACTTAACCTAGGATGATCCTAAAGGGTTGATTATGGTTCCAATGACTTAGGGGTACTTTAGTACTTACCATAGGTCCCTATATCAATTAAATTAAGTATTTAATTAAATAAAATAAATTCAAAATGTTGACCAAAACCATAGTCAACACCAAAATTCCAGATTTTGGGTCAAGTCAACATTCTACTATGTTTAGTCAACTTAGGATGGGCTTTTTAGTAATTAGTTAATTTATTTATTTAATTAAATTATTAAAACCTAAGTTGAATTAGTCAAGATCAGTTTATAAGACTTATAATCACGTTCAATCTCATACTAAAGGCGACGCAAAAATAGTAAGCTACGAACGAAAGAAAAAGGCAGAAAATTTATCGATTTCTCTAGGGAGATTTCAAGGTTTCTTCAAGGTTTCGTTCAAGGTGGTCTTCGTAGATTAAGTCTACATAAGGTATGGGTTTCCCTCCTGGACTTCTTTCTCCAAGAGAACTTTCTTTCAAATGATTCAAAGATCTTGAAAACTAGGGTTGTTTCCCGTCGTTCTTGTCAAACTCCTTTCCCTAGTATCCTTGTTACGATTTCAATGTTGAATAGGTTAGAAATCATCTTGTTGGTATGTGGTGCTGTCTGATCTTAATGTGTATGGTTTTTGATTAAATAATGATTGAATGAACCTATTAATTGGACTTGTTTGATGCTAAGTGTTATTATGTGAATTAAAAGAATGATACTATGTTAAAGATATGTCCGAAAATGTTATTTATGAAGATGTTACGGTCTGTTGTGCATACTTGCTGTTAATATGATAGTATAAAGATGATATATTCATCAAATTCTAATATGATGCTGTCCAAGATGTTTAAAAAAACGTTATGCCTAAAGTTATGTTATAACGTTATCTAAAAAGATCTCCGTGAAATCATAATATGAGTGAATGTTTGACTTATGTCAATAAAATAGCTAACAAAAACATTATTCAAAATTTAAATGGGAATTGTCTATAATGTTATATCTAAATAAGTAAAATATTGGGTAATGAATAATGTATCCCAAATGGAGCATGATTGAATGAAACTTTTGCTTATGCCAACAAAACAATTATGAAATCTATAGCCAATTGCTCATGCCAATACTAATCATATGCCAATAAATTGGCTAACACTACATTGTCAAACAAGTTGTAGGGAATTGGCTATAATATTATGTTAAATAACTAAAAGATTGGCTAATGTATAATATTTAAAAACTTAAGCATGTTGAACATGAAAATTGGCTTATGCCAACAAATATGGTTATTAAATTTATGCCCAATTGTTTATGCCAATACTAATTGTATGCCAATAAAATGGGTAACGATACATTGTCTAAGACTGATGCATATAAATGGCTATAATATTATGTTAAATAATGGCTAATGGTTCATGCATATTAAATTTAAATATGAATATACGTAAAATTGGCACATGCCAACAAAAATAGTTATGTAGTTAAATATTCAAAGGTTGAGGCTAATACTAATCATATGTCAATCTTGTGTAATTAGAGTATCAAATGATAATCTAAGAAATTTTGAACTAATTCAATGAACTCATAATCAAGGGCATGCCACTCATTGGGACAACTCCTAACATGCTCTGAAAGAATTACATATGAACTCATAAAACTTATTGAATGAAGTGCTCATCATCCATAAACGATGATATGACTCTACTACACTAAAGTAAGTAAGTAACGTGAGTTATAACATAATTAAAGGGGTATAAAGTAAGTAAGTGACCAGAATGGGGTGTTAAAGGAAGTGAGACAAGTCTCACTTACACCTAAGCTACTATGTTAAAAGAATACTCACGTATGAAGGTGTTAGAATGTGTGAGCCAGTCTCATTAACACCAAAGAATGATATGTAAGGAAAATTCACATTTCATAAATATAAAGAAGGATGACCAGTCATCAATAGATGGTTGTTACATTTATGTTGATCTTTGTATATGATGAATTCATGAAATTACTATATGAAGTCTATGTATACTTCATACGTTTAAAAGTTTTAATTTTTCCGCTAAAATTAAACATATGAATGTGATGAATGCAAGATGAGGCTTGTCTGCGACCTCTCAGTGGTGAACGACGCCTGTTGTAATTCGGATTCCAGAATCTAGGTCGTGACAACTACCCTGGTTTTGACATTACCAAAGGTAACTCAAGTTTTTATGGTTTATTGTGATGCATCTAGAGTTGGGTTGGGTTTCACGTTAATGCAGAACGACAAGGTTATAGCTTATGCCTCTAGACAGTTGAAGATTCATTAGAAAAATTACTCAACCCATGACTTAGAGTTGGATTTTGTAGTTTTTGCCTTTAAGATATGGTGTCACTACTTGTATGATATTCATGTTGATATATTATCATGCCCCGAGCTACCCTAGAGACACGGACATGGGACCTAAGAACACAAGAGATCCAAAGTTAACCTTGTTAGTATGATCATGAGCATACAAAGATGGGGAAGCTAAATAATAATTAAAATGAAAAGATGGGGAATACCCTTATACTATAACTGAGATATTTGAAACTGATGAGTTTAATACAAAGAAAATATTAACACAATACTAAGCTAAAACTAACTATGACTAAAACTATCCTCTAACTGACTAAAAATGTTGGAACAGGCCCCAGCTAAGTCTAGCAAAACTTAACCTAAAGAACTAAAAATAGTGCAAAGAAACTCATGACTATTGTCCTCTAAGAATGAGGACTCACCACTAATTCTGCTGAACTAGAGATCGAGAATCGATCTAAGTGCAATATGGAAACTAAGAACCTAAACCTACATCAAGAGAAAATGTAGTGCACGTATGCGTCAGTACTTGATAGGTAGTGAGCATGTACGATAGAGTAAAACTGAAATAAAACATAACTTAACAAGTACAAAAACAAGTATAATATTTTGAACATGATGCATTAAACGTTGAGACAACTGGATGCAATAACCAAATTTATAACATGTTGAGATTGAATACTAACTGAACTTTAAATATGGATAATGCAATAGAGTGTGATTTAACTGTGGGAGCTACTAACACAACAATTCACACTAGTTCATAGCCTAGGGTTAGAGACTTGGATCAAATTTATGATCTACTTCACAACCTATGTTAGGTACTCAAGAACTAGAATAATTGGATTTAAATATATCACAATCTACTAATAAATTGACATAATTAAAAATATAATAGTAATTCACACATTAACCAAGCCAATTGTATCAATACTACATAATTCAATTCAAGATCACAACCTAGGATTAACGGGAAAAGAACATCTTTTTACAAACTAGGTCAATTAATCAAGAAGTATTGTAGTTGAAATATAATACATGTTAATCTACTAATAATAACCAAAAGGAATCGTAAACAAGAAATTCACAAGATCAATTTCGTAATAGAAGAAAACCCACTTGAATTTCATACTTTTTAAATCAACTTGGAGGAATCCTTTAGGAAAGAGATCCCAAACGTGAAAGGAATCACATACCTCACTAATTTATGAAGTTTGGAGAAAAATTCATACTTTGCAGCCATATAACCATCCTTTACTTGGTCTTCTATGGAGTTTCTTTGGGAGAGAGAAAGAAGAGAGAAGGAAGAGCAGTTGGATTTTTGGAATTATAAGAGTTGGATTTATTCTAATTAGGTTTGGGGTCTTTATAGAAGTCATTATATAACTTATTTAGACCACCATTAAACCCCTAAATAATAAATTAACCCCTTAATTGACTAAATGAAATAAGTAAAGCAAAATAGTCAACCACAGACCTGACCTACGAGACCCGGACTGACGGACCGTAGGTCAGTCGACGGGCAGTGTGGCATCCGTGCTGCACGTCCATGGTATTGGTAAGAATTTGTCCAAAACGACTTCCAAAAAAATTAGCTAAGTCTTCATATACACCTCGTCGATTCACCAACGCCCCGTCTCCTGCAATCCATGGATGGACACTGCCTAATGGCAGCTTTTTGCCAATTTGCAAGGGTCCTCTGCAAGGGCCCTTGGTTCGTCCTTGGGGAGTCTTTACTAAACTTTTAAAGTATAAAATAACTCTAATATGTGTTAGACACGTCATCACAAAATTTTATTGTTTTCTGACTCTTAAAACTTAGTCAAATAGGCTAAGGCACACTAGCACCTGTTGAACTAGTTTCCGGACGTCATGGACGTGCCTTGATGTTTTGATTCTTAAACTTCCTATATGAATTATGTATATTATAATTGACGTAAAAACAATGTTACAACTCTTAGAATCCAATGTTAGGGCCCTATATTAGGATTTTGGACATTCGGAGTATTACATGGGCGATCCTTCGTTGATCATACAAACTGAAGATATTGGGATCAAGGATAGCTTATCTTACGAAGATATTATACTTTGAAATTTTAGATCTCAATGTTTGCAAGTTGAGGACAAAAGAGGTAGCAACAGTCAAAATCCCTTGAGGAAACAATTCTTTCAGAATTCTACATGGGAAGCTGAGGAAGATATGAACAAGAGATATCCATATCACTTTGTATGCAGAGAAGTTCCAAATTAAGGTACTAATCATTTTCTTGGTATTTATTTATAAGTTGGCTTTTTGTTATTACAATGCTTGTTAGGTGTTTGAATGTTACTTCATTATCCTACTAAGAGTAATATCATTGAAAAATGTTCGAAAGGTGGTGATATTTTATCATATTTCAAGTTGAAATAACTAGGAAGGAGATAATAATTAGAAATATTGATTTTTTGAAAGAATTGAAATCTCAAATTTTTTTAAAGTTAAGTTAAAAATAAGTTTTTGGTCAACATACAACGACAATAACTCCTAGCTTAGGATGCTTTAGGTGTACTTCCAGGTATGGCAGGAAAGATTTTGGAATAGTCTTTCCAGCGCCATCAAGTTTACGTGACTCCAAGTTCGTATGAGTGAAATCTTCCCTTTAGAAGTTTGGTTGTTCAAATAAGGAATGTCTAGACCGGATTTTTGAAGGGTGTTTTAGTATTTTTCTTAAACAATTATTTTATTTCTTTTAAGGTAATTAAGTTAAGATCTAAAAAGAATAAGATCAGTTTATGCTTTTACCAAAATACGCTAGGGCTTGGAGAAAACAGAAAAGGGAAGAAAGTTCAAGATTCGTCAAGAACGTTAAAGAATCGCTTGTGGATTTTGTCAAGAGGTCATCCCTATGAGGTAAGTAAGATCACATAGCGACGGGCTAGTTCTCCACCAATCATGATTAAATTTCATTAAGTTTATTATATTCGAAAGTAAATCCCTTGAATTATTGATGAAGTTTGTTTGAATCCTAGTGGGTTGTGTTGTTTGAGCTTTATTGAGATCGATAAATGTTTTTACTTGTATTTTTTATTAGAATATGATGTATGTTGAGGGAATGTATGATTCTAAGTGTATGGGGGAAAGAACCAAATGATTTCGATATGGTTTAGAGTTTTACAAAGAAGTAGGAAATCAACAAAAATCTGGGTAAGGAGATTGGTGCACCGCGCCCCAAAACAATCTCAGAAGTTTGGGTCTTGGGGCTCCGCACTATCCAGAGCGCCCCACCCATCTCTCTGAATTTTAAAGACATAAAGTTTTAGTTGAGTAAAGAGTAAAGTTTGAAGTTCATTGTTTCAAAGAAGTATATGGGGACTATGTATTTCCAAAAATATTAAAAAAATGTTCACATTCAATCAAGAAAGGAACACGATTCAAATACAGCTTTTAAGATAAGTTTTGAGTAATTATCTCCAACCAAAGAAAGGAGTTTGTTTTAAAAACATACAAGCTAAGTATATTTTGGGAGTAGTATTGAGCACCGATACGGGGATGTTAGTTCATATTAACTCTAATCTTTATAAACCATGTAGCCATCATGGGTGGTATATGATCATACTTTTTAGATGACCTCTTAAAATATTTTTAGCATACACTAGTGGATTACTTAGTCAAGGCATTGTATATGAAGGTAATATATCGGACATATCTGACAACATGAGCAAGACGATGTATCACAACTTAGTCCCATAGTGGTGGTTATTGGTTAGAGAATCTCCCACAAAAACTATATTACTTTTTACATAAGTAAAGATAAGTTTGTTATTGCATTTTTTAACGAGCTAAGTTGTTTTCCGCTTTTTTACAAGATCTATATATAGTGCATCTATTTTATTGCTTTATATATTGAGTTAAATTATTTATGAGTTGAATAAAGCAAAGGTAAGTGATTTTTTCAAGCCTATGTTGTGTTTATCATTCAAACTCGCATACATATGATGGCATGCAGTGTTCATGAGTTTGAAGAATGGGTGTTTAATTTGTCTCATTCGTGATAGTATTTATTAAATATTTTGTTTTATTCAAAAAGTGAAGAAGATCATGCCAATCATCTTCGCATTGTTTTGGTTGTCCTTGGGAAGCAAAAGTTGTATGCTAAATTTTCTATGTGTAAATTTTTGTTGAAATCGGTTGCATTTTTGGGGCATGTAGTTTCAAAATAATATGTAATGGTACATTCTCAAAAGATTTAGGCTGTTAATAATTGGATTCGGCCAAGTTCGGTAACGGAAGTTTGGAGTTTTGTGGGACTCGCTAGCTATTATCATCGATTTATTAAGAATTTTTCCTCTATCGCTACCCACTTGACTAATTTCACTAAGAAGGAGATATCGTTTGAATGGAATGAAAAATTTAAGAGAGCTTCCAAAAACTCACGACTCAATTGACCACCGTGCCCATTCTCGCATTACGGTTGAAGGTAAATTTTATCGTTACTGTGATGCTTTAAATTCTTATTTGGGTGGTGTGTTTATGCAGAGTAAGAATGTTTTAGCCTATGCCTCACGTCAATTGAAGTTGAATGAGAAGAATTATCCAACACATGATTTAGAGATGACATCGGTAGTGTTTTCTCTCAAGATTGGCGACATTACCTCTACGACGTTAAGTGTGAAGTGTTCACCAATTATCATAGTTTGGGGAATGTGTTCACTCAAAAAGATCTATTTGGAGACAACGAAGATGGATGAAGTTACTCAAGGATTATAATGTTACCTTTTAATACCATCCGAGTAAGGCTACGGTTGTGGTAGGCGCTTTGAGTTGAAAAGTGATACGTATAGGTAACTTAGATTACTAAAGTGTAACCAAGCAACCTTGGGCCAAGGAAATTTAGATCTTTGAGTCCAATTTCATGTAGTTGGGCATCTCTGGATGTGGCAAAATGCTATCTACCATTGAATTTATGGTCTCATTCATTATGGAAAAAAAAGAAAAACAATTTGAGGATAATAATATTAAATAACTTAAGGAGAAGATGGGGAATGGTATGGAAAAAGAGGCCAATCTTGATGGGGATGGAGTACTAAGTGTTAATGGAAGAATTCTTGTTTCTTAAGTTGATGAAATTGATTAAAAAATTGTTGGGAGAATCTGATGGTTCACAATATTCTATTCATCTGGGTGTGACCAAGATGTATAGACATATTAAGCAAATTTATTGATGGTCGGGTATTAAAAATACATTGCGAAATTCATGGTCAAGTGTCAAAATTGTCTAGAATTGAAATATAAACATAAGAGGCCTGTAGGTTTGTGTCAAAGAACGCCAATTCCCGAATGGATGTGGGAAAGAATAACCATGGACTTTGTGGTTGGTCTTCCCTAGACTTTGGAAAAGTTTTATTTTATTTGGATAGTGGTTGATAGATTGAGTAAATCAACTCATTTTATTCCAGTAAGGATAGACAAAAATGTTAGACAGTTAGCTAAGGTGCATGTAAAGGAGATAGTGAGGCTGCATGATGTGCCCCTTTCTATCATCTCAAATCCTGGTACCCAATTCACTTTAGAGTTTTGGAGAAAATTGAATGATGAATTGGGCACACAACTACCTTTAGAACAACTTTTCATCAACAAACAGGTGGACAATCTGAGAGGACTATTCAAGTTTTGGAAGACATGTTGAAATCATGTGTTATTTATTTTGGAGGGCAATGTGATAAATTCGAACCTTTAAGCTTTTCCAATGAAAATAGATATCTGTTAAGCATTGATATAGCACAATTTGAAGCATTATATGGGAAGGATGTAGATCACCCATATGTTTGTTTGAGGATGGAGATGTGAAACCTTTAGGGTTTAATTTAGTGAAGAACGCTCAAGATAAGGTTAGGAGTATTCAAGATAAGCTTTTAGCAGCCTAAAGTAGACAAAAAAAGTATGTAGCTCATAAGGTAAGACACACGGTATATCAGACGCGAGTGAACAATCTCTTAAGGTATTACCCATGAAAGGGGTGATGAGATTTTTGAAGACGAGCAAGCTAAGTCCATGATACATTGGACCATTTGAGCTCCTTGAATGTATGGAAACGGTAGCGTGTAGGTTGGAGTTACCTCTTAATTGATCAAGTGTTTATTTGATATTTCATTTATCCATGTAGAAGAGATATCGTGTCAACGAAGATTATATCATTATGTGGGACTCAATCGTACTAGACAAAGACCTCAATTTAAGGAGGAACCAGTTGCTATTCTTGATCAAAATTGCGTGAAGGAAGACCAAATATATTAAATCCGTGAAGGTTCAATGAAAGCATCGTCCAGTCGAGAAAGCTACTTGGGACACCGATAAGGGCATGCAAGAAAAGTATCCTGAATTGTTCGTCGAATCAGGTACTACATCTTTCTTCTCTTATCCAAATTTTGCTATGTTATGTCACTCGGGGAAGAGTGATGGGTAAATTGGTATCTATTGTAACAACCTATTTCCATCGTCATCGAAATGCCTACGGGGTGAAATTTGGGCAGGATATTTTTTCATTGTATTTGGATTTTTCCCAACCTTGCCCAGATTTTGAGAAAATCGGAGTCACCAAGGTGTAGGGAAATCTGGTACCAATCGGGTGGATCATATATGATTTTTATTGCATAGTTAGTTAGATAGCTCATTAAGGGTATTTTCGGAGCGTCGTGAGTTAGTGTGTTGTCAAATGGAAATTTGGAAATTCCTTAATTTTCTCACGGGTTTGGAAATACTGCGCTGGCGCTAGGTTTGGCCGCTCTCGCAAGGCTTTTACAACAGATATGTGGCGCTGTAGCGGGTGCGATGGGATTTAAAATTTAAGATATAATATGAAGAGGTCACTGGTTCAAAAGTGCAACTTTACCAGGCCCTTGAGTCATTTTGGTGCCGCCGCTACGCCTTGATGAGGATCGGTGTGGCGGGCTGACGTGACTCAATGTCATTAATAAACCCCGAAACAACCTTATTTGGCACATTTTTACTTTTAGAGCTAAAGAGAGACCCCCAGGCGATTTGTGCTCAGTATCCATCATTATTGAGTCTAAAGGTAAGATTTTAACCCCCCTAATCCACTATTCGATCTGTAAAACATACTAGAATGGGTTAATAATAAAAGAGAAAAGGGTTTTGTCATAGATTCTATGCTTAAAACAACCCTAATTTGGATAGTTGGGATCATGGGTTTGATCGAGGGTTCAATGAATTGTTAGTAATTGATACTTTTATTTGTTTTCTTATATGCTCGTGATCAACTACGTTTACCCTACAATCCGAGTGTCTATGAATCAAAATGAGAATAGTAGCGCAACATGGGGTCGGTGTCGTATCCCAAGGGAATGGTAGTGAAAGTAATAGCTACTTAGAGTTTCATTCTAAAAAGTGATAGTTTACATCATTTGTGAGTGTTAAAACAAAACAAGTTTAATTTGTAACACCGAAGTGTCAAATATCGAAAAGGAGTTTTGTCACAAGTAGTAGAATAACAAAAATTTTAAAGAGAAACAAGTATGGGAGAGAGTTCTTGGGGTGTATCCCTATATGTGAAGATAAAACTGGTGGGTACATGCTTTTGGTAGCTAATTTCACAAGAAAATGGTGACTAGTGTAAGCTTTGGGTGAAAGCAAGTTCCCTCTCGGGCAACTTACCCCCATATCAAATGGTTTCCTCTCAGAAACCCACTCGTCTAAACTATCGTGCCTACGCCGTATCACACCTGCTGTTTCTACGGGAGTTCTTTGATATGGGACTAGGGTTCACCCTCTGGGACTGAACCTTTTTTCGACCCACTCCTAAGGAGATCAGTTTAGAGGTCTTAGTTTCACGACCTTTATCTCGAGGAAGTGTAATACACATGGGTGGTTTAGTATTTGCAACTACAAACCCATTAGATTGAACCACAACCACTAGGTGAAATCACCACTAAAATGCAATCTAAGCTACAAGCAAGCAACACCCAACAAATTAATCAACCCATAATTGCTAAATCACACACCAAAAATGGGGTTTTTAGCCACACATAACAATAATCAAATATACTAAAATTGATAAATAAATTAATTGTACATATGAGATTAAACCTTAAAAGTAGAAAAGGAAGGTAAATGGATAAGACCCACTTCCAAAATTTGAAGAAGAACTTCTTTCTTCAAGCTTCCTCAAAAACCCTCTCGAAAATTTGAGAGAAAACTTAAGCACAAAGTTTCTAAAATTAATATCAAGTGTAAAATGTTTCACTCTCTAAATTTCTATATATAAACAATAGAAGAGTTCAGTATTTATGGACAACAAAATTGTACTAGAGAATCTTTACGGAAAAGTTAGTCGTGATTCACCGAGTGATTCGGTAAATCGCCCTTTGTCAGATCATCGCTTGTACGATGCTTTCTTTTTCTATGTGTTATTTATCTATGGGCAGTAATATTCTACTTCAAGGAACTGAACAGCGATGCACCGATTGATCCTTTTTTTCATTTTTTGATGCACTTCCTTTAGGGCTCACTTGCTGTAGCAGAAGGCATAACTCTGCTATACGGTGAATAGCCAAGTGTGCTTGGCGATGCACACCTTTGCATCATCACTCTTCTACTTCCTTTTGCTTCCGCTTTGCGCCTGTCCATTCTCTTACCAAATCCTCAAATACCTAAATCTTAGGAGTTTCTATCAGATATCGAATCAAGACATTATTTTCAATTAAAATAAGGCTCAAGATGAGTCCAATTTGAGGACTCGACAACATCCCCAACTTTACCTTTTGTTTGTACTCAAGTAGAACTGTAGTTCAGTCGTTCAAGTAGGATGTCTCAAATATTGTTACACAAGAGTCAATCATGAATATATACAACATTAATCAAATTACTCATGCATATTTGTATACTCAGAGAGTCAAGTTGAGACACGCCATTACCAAGGATTCTCGAGCTCATAATACTTTCTACTAATGCAAGTTCAAGCTCACCAAAGTATATACATGCTCTTACACAAAGAATTATTCCATTTTCATGCACGTAAATGTCAACTTAGGATAAGGAATTTGATGCAACGCTCACACGCACAAAAAGGAACACAATGCATGTTTTCGCCCATAAGTTTTCCCTTATTTTCGAGTTGACTTTCGATCCGGTTCACTCAAGGACAAAAAGGTCTTTCTAAGGCTTGTAATAAGGGTTAAGTGCAAAGGTATGGTCATTTAGGCTCGGTAACTTTTCCCTCAATGAGATGTGACTTTCTCAAACATTCCCTTTCTTTCTTTATCAATCGAACTTCTTTTGTGATTTTATTCCACAACCTTCTTTTCTTTATATTTTTCTTCTTCACCCCCCTTTTCAATATGGAGGGTTTCCATTTCTCTGTAGTACCATGGGTTTGCTACACTTTCTTGCACTTCTTGAATTCTCCTTTATTCCTTACAACACCCTAACTTAGGCTTTTGGTTTGTGTTGGCTATTCACTTATATCACACATCTCAAGAGGATTATAGGTGATGGATAACGTAACGTCTAGAATTAATCAAGGCTTTTCAAAGAAGCGTTAAGACCAAAGGGTGTTCAAGAGAGTTTGACACGCTCACGGGTAGGCAAAAAATAGGTATATGTCAAAATTTGCTTACAATCATTGAATGTTGCCTAAGATCATCTCAAGAGGATAAGTTTCTATATAAATCAGACTAGTGGGGTAAATTTTTCATGACCAGGGAGCACCCCCTACACGTGACCGGCATCCTCATCCTCAGAGAGGACTTGGACAAGCCCTTAGCATTCTTCATAACATATCATAGGTCTAAAATGCGCAAAATTAAAAACTTTTTACATACTGAGGTATACATAGACCTCTCACATATCCTATATGGAGTTTACATAGACTCTCACTTATTGAAGCTTACATAGGCTTCTCGTTTGGACAACATAACCAATACATAGAAATTAGTGTAATAACAATGTCTCACATTAAACAATCTAAAGAGTATTACAACATTTGGACATAGCCCATACTTCATTACAAAGAGCCAATGATAGGCTTACAATAATAGTCTCAAAGATAAAAAAATGAAATTGTCTTTAGACATCACAACTTCATAGGTAGAATAGTTTAATGGTAACATCCGCGAACATTTGCTAAGTGGCCTCCTATACTTCAATTGCCCGAACCTACATTGATTGGGAAAGGAAAATAATACGGGTTAGTACAACCATATGTACTAAGTATGGAAATATATGGAAGAAAAACAATTGAAATCATGTTTATAAGGACATTTAGTTCAAAACCATGCCAAGTCACTTGCATAAGCCTTTATGAACAATTAAGAATATATACAAGCCAAAAGACATAACATCATTTAAGACAAGTCCGTATTCAACACAAGACAAACATCATCATATAGTCAAGTCAACATGGATAAAATTACCATCAGGTCATATCATCATGAATAGATTCAACATAAAGTCATAAAACCATTTCATGTAATAGGGTTCATAACATCATAGCATATAAGACCCTTACTCACAACCCCTTCCCAATCCTACTAATGTTATGCTTTTGTGAAGCCCCATAACCCCACACAATCAAGTAAAGCAATCAAAGTATCATAAGAAATGTCTACATTTCATATATATTTATATTATGCATAATCATAATCATATACATAACCTTAAACCAATATCATGTTCATCAATGAAAGTAACATCATATAGGATCATCAACATGTAAAGTCATCATACACATTTCATTCATATAATAAGTACATAAGAACAACCTCCTAGGACTTCCATCAAGGTCAAATTGTGTCATGTATAAGTAGAGTTCTATACCCCTACCTACACTAAGTAGAACCCTCAAGTCAACATGGATATCATCAAGATAAATTCATATCGTCATGAATATCTTCAACATAAAAAATAACAAAATTTCATGTAATAGGGTTCATATTATCATACCATATGAGACCCTTACTTACAACCCCTTCCCAAGCCTACAAGTGCAATGCTTATGTGCATCCCCATAACCCACATAATGAAGTAAACCAAGAAAATGATCATAAGCAATATCTACATTTCATATATATTAAGAAATTCATAATCATGTACATCAACTTAGACCAATAGCATGTTCATCAATGAAACTAACATCATATAGGATCATCAACTTGTAAAGTCATCAAATACATTTCGTTCATATCGTAAGTACATAAAAACAACCTCCTAGGACTTCCCTCAAGGTCAACTTGTGCCATGTATAAGTAGATTTCCATACCCCTACCTACAATAAGTAGAACCCCTAAATTCACCCTAGTCAGAGTTCACTTTCATTACTTCATTCATTCATTTTACTTTCGGGACCAATCGCCTTAACCGACAATAGACCATGTGAGCTAAACATGGAATCCGGTGTCATGAAACCCTACACCTAAAGAAGATGCTCTACTTTCAAAGGTAGAATAAAAACATTAACATATAATTAAATGTGGATCCACTAGCTAGTATTCCTATGGAGGCAACTTAGTTAAGGAACTAAGAGATTTGTCTTAAAACCTCTTCATTCCCATTAGAATTGGAGTCTTTATCTCATGAGAACGTTGGTGATTCTTCCTTCCACTGAGGAGTCAACACCTTTCATTTTCAAGTTCACTCGGTGCTAAGGTAAATTCCCTTTATGAAATGTCTTTAAGCCTTTCTTTATCATAATATCTTAGTACAGGACATATGAGACTAATCCCTTGTATAATCATATAATTATCTCATTAGGTATTGTATGAGAATTTCCTTTCATAACAACCCTTCATTTGTGAGATCAACACATCATAGTAATATCAAAGTAAGGCACGCTAATGATTCATATTCAACCTAGTATCATCATACCCTTAACACGATCTCAAAATTCACATATTCAAGACATTTCATCATAATCATCATATCATAATTTTCTTAATGTAATCACATAATCATACTTCAATTGAATAACATAATTAAGTATAGGTCATCATCATTGAAGTAAAGATTTCATAATCATAAAAGGTCTTACCAATAGCTTCCAAAACCTTCTTTAATATCATACACTCAATTCATCACAATTATCCAATGATCCACTCATCATCATCATAATATAATGAATTAAGCAATAACATAACCAATTCCAACAACACTAATCATCTACAAGTCCAAATTCAAAGCTAGGGTTAGGGGAAAGGGTTTATCCATGAATTTATCTAAGAAGTAAATCTAATACCAACAATACATGACAATAGGGAGTCCATGAATGGAATGGCATAGTTAACACAACGCTAACAATCAACGTACTCATTATTTCCAATCAATTCATAAGAAAAATCCAACACTTGGGGAAATTTTTGAAAGGACATGGATCACATGAAATTCCCCTTTATTCCAGATTAATTACCCAACTGTATACACTTAATTAGTCATAGGTAATCACAATTCGTCATAATTAATTATTAATTTCATGTTTAGAAGAAAACCCATTTGTAGAGAAAAACCCTTTGATTTGGTGATTTAGAAATCAACTTTGAATGGACCTCTTGGGGAAAGGAGACCCAATACTGAAAAACCCATACCTTAATGAAGACTAAATCCACAAATTTGAGAAGAAAATTTTAGTTAGAAGAGAATTTAGAGAGAAGTGAGAGTATTTCAGGGAATTAATTTAGATGGGTAATAATGAGATAAAATTGAGCCTTAATCAATATGTAATAACTCCATGAATTTCAAAAAGTACCCACTCACTTAATGAAATCTTTTTATGATGTCAAATTCACTTAAAAATGATGCAAACGAATATGGGATGTGGCTGCGGGTCGCCGAGGCGATTCCGTATCTTTTTCTGAAAATCGGCTAGAGGCATTGAACTTCATGAAGGCCCCACGTCGCGAGGAACTTTTTTCTTGCCATGTTCTGGTTGTGCGACGCGTGAAGACCTCGTATCTTAGATGCACGCAGGCTGCTTTGACAGCCTACTTGCCGATGTTCGGGTCCTCCTCAAGGATACTTCGGGCGGTCCTTGAAGAGTCGTGACTGATATTTTGACCCAATAAACATTATTTTACCTACTTAAAGTGTTTTTACAAGTTTTACACTTCATATATTACACTCCCAAACCTTTTCCAAAAAAAGAACGTCTACTCATTCAATTTCGCTAGTTTTCGGACGTCAAGGTTTTTCGTTGACATTTAGGCTCTAATACTCCTAAATCAACTTTATTACATTAGTACACGTTTGGAAACATCATTTTAATCATTATTAAATATATGTGGATCTAGTCTAGTTTATAGGAATTCTGAGGTGTTACATTATCCAGCTAGAGAACATTCGTCCCTGAAAGACACATAAATCATTTATAGGGAAGGAAAGAAACTCAATACTAGCTGCCCAACAAAAAACAACAATTAAGATTATAATCATCATTAATCACAGACCATATGAGTAATTCACAACTCCACTCAACACATAAACATGACATTTACGCATAGAAACTCAAATCACAGTTTACCACATATAAGAGCTCAACATCACAACATGAGGTACCACCTTCTCAATATCAACATGAGCTCAACATGAACATCCAGAGTCACTTATGCCAACCTTCTTTCAACACAGCTTAACATGCTCACTATCATTTCATAAAGACAACTTTACACATCACAAATAAGTGCACGTTAAGCAAAAGAGCATTTTTACAACAAAATTTATTTTAGCATAAACCTTTACCAATAATATGCACATAATTAGCAAAGCAAGAAAACTTCAACATTTTTAATTATTTTAAAAGGATTATTAGTAATTTCAAATTTTGCTAGAATTTTAAGGAAAAAGATGAGGATAGCGGGACTTCATGTCGGCCTCGGCCTACCATGTTGCTCCTCAACTAGGTGGTTTCTCCTTTGGACTTTTAAGAAAGTCACCTCTTTGTCGGTCAACTTCTTCACTTGGAGATCTAGAATTTCCAGTAGAACCTCTTCATAGGAAATGGTATCATCCACGGCTAACCCTTCAATAGGGACAATGGATTCGGGATCGCCAATACATTTTTTAAGCATCGAGACATGAAATACCGGATGAACTGAAGTTAGTTCACTAGGTAATTTCAACTCATATGCAACATTCCCGACCCGTTGCAATATTCATAAGGACCCACATACCGGGGACTAAGCTTCACCTTTTTACCGAATCACATCACCTCTTTCATAGGTAAAATCTTTAAGTAGACCAAATCACCTACTTCAAATTCGAGGTCTCTTAATCTATTGTTGGGATACGATTTTTGCCGACTATATGCCATTTTCAACCTATCCCTTATCAACTGAACCTTCTCTAAGGCTTCATAGATTATCTTAGGACCAAGTAGTGAATATTCACTAACCTCAAACCATCAAACTGAAGACCTACATCTCCTACCATAGAGTATTTCAAAAGGTTCCATGGAAATACTCGAATAGCAGCTATTATTATAGGAGAACTAAATCACCAGAAGGTGATTGTCCTAAATACCTTTAAAATCTATTACAAAATCTCTTAACATATCTTATAGAGTGTGAATGCTATGCTTCGCTTGACCATCTGTTTGAGGATAAAATGCGGTGCTAAGCTTACATGAGTACCCAACCCTTTCTTAAAAGACCTCCAAAAACGAGCACTAAATTGAGAACCTCTATCTGATATGATGGACAAGGGAATCCCATGTAAGATCACTATCTCACTAATGTATATTCTTGCATAATCCTCTGCCAAATAAGTAGACTTAACGGTGATAAAGTGAGAGGATTTCATCAACCTATCCACAATAATCCAAATTGAGTCATTTTGCCTCTGGGTTCGAGGCAACCCTACAATGAAGTCTATATTAATTTCTTCCCACTTCCAAGTAGGTTTATCCATTACTTTTGTCAAACCACTCGTCTTTAGATGTTTGACTTTAATTTGTTGGCAATTTGGACACCTAGCTACGAACTCCTCTATGTCCCTTTTCAAACCATCCCACTAATATACCTCTTTAAGATCATGATACATTTTGGCACCCGGATGAATAGCATATTGGGGATCATAAGCCTCTTCCAAAATTTTACTCCTTAAATTATCGACATCCGGTACACACAATCTTCCTTGGTACCTTAGCACACCATCCCCCTTAGCGAGAATGACTCATTGAATTTGCTAAGTACAGATTCCTTCAACTCCATCAATATAGGATCAAGGTGTTTCTTAGACTTCACCTCAACCGTTAAAGATGACTAGGAGTTATGATAAACCATAAAACCACCTTTCATAGAATCTTCCAACCGAGCTAATCTATGCACATCTCTCACAAGGTCTTTCATACTTTCTTTCACATGAGACAAACTACCCATGGTCATAAAACATAGATCATCCACAATAAAATTGGCTTTTTCGGGGTGGTAGAGAACAACCATGTCGTATCCTTCAATAATTCCAACCATCTTCTTTGTCAGTGATTCAACTCCTTTTGAGTGAACACATATTGAAGACTCTTATGGTAGGTAAATACATCCACATAAAAGGCATAGAAGTAATGTCTTACTATTTTGAAAGCAATCACAATGGCCGCTAATTCAAGATCATGAGTTGGATAGTTCTTCTCATGCACCATGAGTTGTCTAGAGGAATAGGCTACCACCTTACCATGTTGCATAAGGACACAACCCCAAACCTACTCGGGAAGTGTCCCAATACACCAAAAAATCCGTGTAACCCTCCAGTAAGGTAAACACTGGAGCGGAGGTAAGCATATCTTTCACCACTTGGAAACTTCTTTCACATGCCTCTGACCACTCAAACATAGCATTATTTTGGGTTAAGGTAGTCAAAGTAATAGTAATGGATGAAAACTTATAAAAAAACTTCCTATAATACCTGGCTAAACCCACAAAACTTCTAATATCGATTGGTGTCAAAGATATAGGACAATTCTTAACCGCTTTTTTGCTCTTCGGATCGACCTAAATACCCTCACTAGAGATGATATGACCAAGACACGCAGCCGATCTCAACCAAAATTTACACTTACTATAATTGGAAAAGAGTTGGTGTTCCTTAAGGACTTGCAATACTACCCTCAAATGACCCATGCGATCATCCTCACACTTAGAATACACCAAGATATTATCAATGAAGACAATTACAAAAGAGTCAAGGTAATTTCGGAACACTCTATTCATTAGGTCCATAAAAGTCGTTGGGGAATTAGTGAGACCAAAATACATCACTAAGAACTCATAATGACCATACCTAGTTCGAAAATCCATCTAAGGTGTGTCTTCACCTATAACCCTAAGTTGGTGATACCCCGAGATCAAATCAATTTTAGAAAAATAGCTTGTCCCTTGGAGTTGATCAAACAACTCATCAATCCTTGTGAGGGGATGCTTGTTCTTTATGTTGATCTTATTAAGTTGACAGTAATCAATTCACATCCTAAGGGACCTATTTTTCTTAAAAAAGAACACTAGATCTCCCCATGGCGAGGTACTAGTTTTTAAGAAACCATTGTCTAATAAGTCTTTGAGTTGAATCTTTAGCTATTTTGATTCATCCGAGGACATCCTGTAAGGAGGCATTGAAATATGCTTGGTATTCGGTAACAAGTCTATACCGAATTCTAGGCAAGTCATCGGGAAAGGCTTTCGGAAAATCCGTCTCTATGAGTACCAACTCTAAAGGTGGAATGTCGTATTCAAAATCCTTGATCTTCACGATATGGTAGATATACCCCTTAGAGATCATTTTACAAGCTTTTCAACATGAAATAATTTGACCTAGAAAGGATTGAGTTACCCCCCATCCATTCTAAGATGGGTTCATTAGGAAAATTGAACTTAACTACCCTTATTCTACAATCAATGGAAGCAAAACAAGCATGCAACTAATCCATTCCAAAGATGACATCAAAATCAACCATATCAAGTTCTACCAAATCAACCCATGTAATTCTATTGGGAAAAGATATAGGACAACTGTTATAAACTCATCTAGCCACAATAGAGTCACCCACTAGGGTAGTACCATAAAAGGTTCAACTAGAATATTGGTATCGAACATTAAACTTTTTAGCTACTATGGGAGTTACAAATGATAAATTGTCACCAGAGTCAAGTCAACCATAAAAATCACTGGAAAGACTTGTAACATACCAGTGAACACATCAGGAGATTTCTCTTGTTCACCCCTAGAGTAGAGAGCATAGAAGTGGTTCCTCTTTTGATCATCGGAACTAGGACTGCTTGCTTGAGCTTGGATACTCACCTTTCCTCTAGACTTATTCATGGGACAATCTTAACCTTATGGCCATCTTTTACAAAAACAAAGCAATTACCCGTTCCCACCAAGCATTCACCCATATGATTCTTACTGCACTTGGTACAAGTAGGTTTCTCACTTGGTGAATTTCCACTTCATCCACCTTGAGGCCTAAGTTAGACACCCTATCCTTGCTAGTCTTAGAAAATATAGCAGGAACTTGGTTATAGAAAATCTTCTTGAACTCTCTTGTATTTCAAGACTACCCTTAGAAGTACCTCCTACATAAGACCTTGCCCTCTTACAATCCCTATTCTTTCTCTTAAGCGTAGTCTCGTCATTTTGTTGAGCATGCACCATCAAATGAGAAATGTACATATTGTCATGAAGAACCGCCGAACGACACTCTTCAACTAGATCATCTGATACTCCAATCACAAAGAGAATCATCTCATCCCTAGGATTAGATACCAAAGAAGGAGAAAACTTGGACAATTTATTGAACTTCAAGGAGTATTTTTGCACACTCAGACATCATTGACAAAGGTTGATGAACTTTTACACTTTCACCTCTCTTTTATCCCATGGAAGGAACATATCAAGAAAGGTGTCTCTAAACACCTCCCAAGTTATAGGACCCACTCTAAAAGTCCTATTATCTCTCAATTAAGTATACCAAGTTTGAGCTACATCCTTGAGTTGTTATAAGACTAGCTCGGCCTTCTCATTAGAACTAACTTCCATAGCATATAGGATCTTGTAGACCTCATCAAGAAAGTTTTGGGGGACTTAATTTACCTTAGACCCATAGAACATTGGAGGGTTCATCCTTGTGAAGTCCCTCAAGTGAGAATCCATGGTACTAGCATTTGGTTGAACAAGGGGTCCTTCTCTTTGATTTGCTTAAGTCGTCATGGATTGGGCCTGAGTAGCTACCGCTTAGGCTTGGATTGTCATATGTTGAGCAAAACATAAAAAAGTCAACCTTATCTCTCCATCCGTCATGGTTGGAGGAATGACCGGAGCTTGGTCTTGAGGAGGAGCTTGGTTGCCTTGTGGAGGAGTTTTCTTTGTTGGGGAAGAGCTCCCGCATTAGCCAATTCTTCCTCCACTCTCTTTGCGGCTTCCCTTCTCATAGTCATGGCCTATATCCACAAGGAAAAGTATTAGAAATAAAAGGGACACATTGAGTTACCATTCTTGAGGCAGGACTTTCAAGATTACCAAAAAGTTAGACATCATAAGCATCAGATAGCTTCTCCTTCATAAGTGTGGCGCGCGTCGCACCCATGAATAGGAGTCTATGTATACGTGGTTTAGTGAGACACCAATTTGAAGATTACTTCAACCTCGTGCTCTGATACCAAGTTTTTTCATGATCGGGTAGTACCCCGTAGACATAAGGGCGTTCTCCTCGAAGAGGACTTGGACAAGCCCTTGGCATTCATCATAACATACCATAGGTCAAAAATGCGGAAAATTAAAATCTTTTTTACATAGTGAGGTATACACATACCTCACACATATCATATATGGAGTTTACATAGACTTCTCGCTTATTGAGGCATACATAGGCTTCTCTTTTAAACAACATAACCAATACATAGGAAATAGTCTAATAACATTGCCTCACATTAAACCATCTAAACGGTATTAAAACATTTATGCATAGACCATACTTCATTACAAAGAGCCACATATAGGCTTACAATAATAGTGTCAAAGATAAAGGAATGAAATAGTGTCTTCAGACATAACAACTTCATAGCTTGAATAGTGAAATGGTAACATCCCCGAATATTGAGGACCTACCAATAACTTGGGGAATTACTTCCTAGTCGTCTTGCAAAGTGGCCTCAAATACTTCAATGGCCCGAACATACATTGTTAAAGAAAGGAAAGGAATATGGGTTATTACAGCCATATGTCCTAAGTATGGAAACATATGCAAGTAAAACAATTGAAATCATGATTAAAAGGACATTTAGTTTAAAACCGTCCTAATTCACTTTCAAAAGGTTTTGTGCACAATTAAGAACATATACAAGCCAATAGACATAACATAACTTAAGACAAGTCCATATTCAACACAAGACCAACATCCTGATACAGTCAAGTCAAGATAAATTCATATCATCATGAATATCTTCAACATAAAGAAATAATAACATTTCATCTAATAGGGTTCATATTATCATACCATATAAGACCCTTACATACTACCCCTTCCCATGCCTAAAAGTTCAATGCTTATGTGAAACCCCATAACCCATATAATGAAGTAAACCAAGAAAAGGATCATAATCAATATCTACATTTCATATATATTCATATATTCATAATCATGTACATCAACTTAGACCAATAGAATGTTCATAAATGAAACTAACATCATATAGGATCATCAACTTGTAAAGTCATCATATACATTTCGTTCATATCATAAGTACATAAGAACAACCTCCTAGGATTTCCCTAAAGGTCAACTTGTGCCATGTATAAGTAGATTTCCATACCCCTACCTACACTAAGTAGAACCCCTAAATTCACCCTAGTTAGAGTTCACCTTCATTACTTCATTTATTCATTTTACTTTCGGGACCAATCGCCTTAATCGACAATAGACCATGTGAGCTAAAAATGGAATTCTGTGTCATGAAACCCTACCCTGAAACAAGGGGATCTACTTGCCAAGGTAGAACAAAAAAATGAACATAGCATTGTAGATAGATCCACTAACTAAAATTCGTATGGACGCAACATAGTTAAGGAACTAGGATCTATGTCTTGATCCCTCTACATTCCCATTGGCATTTGAGTCCTCATCTCATGAGAACATTGGTGAATCTCCCTTCCATTGAGGAGTCAACACGTCTCATTGTCAACTCCACTCGCTGCTAAGCTAAAGTCCCTTTTTGAAATTTCTTTAAGACTTTCTTAATCATGATATCTTAGTATAGGCCATAGAATACTAACCCCTTGTATAATCATATCATTATCTCATTAGTTATTGTATGAGAATTTCCATTCATAACAACCCTTCATTTGTGAGATCAACACATCATATACATATCATAGTAAGGCACACAAGTGATTCATATTCAATTTTGTGTCATCATACCAGCAACATGATATGACTATTCACATATTCAAGACATTTCATCATAATAATTATATGATCATTTAATGATCTTCTTAATCTAATAACATAATCATACTAGAATTGAACATCATCATCAAGTATAGACCATCAACATTATAGTAAAGAACTCATAATCATAAAACGCCTTACCAATAGCTTCCAAAACCTTCTTCAATTCATCACAATTATCCAATGATCCACTCACCATCATAATAATAGAATGAATTTATCAATAACATAACCAATTCAAACAACCCTTATCATCTACAAGTCCAAATTCATAGTTGGTGTTAGGGAAAAGGGTTCATCCATGAATTCATCTAAGAAGTAGAACTAGTCCTAACAATATATGACAATACGCACTCCCTGAATATAATAACATAGTTTAGGGTTCATCCATGAATTCATCTAAGAAGTAGAACTAGTCCTAAAAATATATGACAGAATGCACTCCCTGAATGGAATAACATAGTTAACACAAGTCTAACAATCAATGTATTCATTACTTCCGATAAATTCATAAGCAAGATGCAAGACTTGGGGAAATTGGGGAAAGAACATGGACCACACGAAATTACCCTTTGATAAATATCAATTGCTCAATAATATACACTTAATTAGCCATAGGTATTCATATTTTGTTATAATTAATCGTCAATTGCAAGTTTAGAAGAAAACCTATTTGTAGAGAAAAACACTTGTAATTTGATTTAGAAATCAACTTTGAATGGACCTCTTAGGGAAAGGAAACCTAAGAGTGAAGAATCCATACCATTAATGAAGAATAAATCCACGAATTTGGGAAGATAAGTTGAGAACTTGGCCTTCTTCTCCAATTTTCCAATGCTTTCAATGGAGGTTGAGTTAGAGAGATAATTTAGAGAGAAGTGAGATTGATATTGGGGAATTGATTTTTGGGTAGGTAATAATGACTTAAAAATGACCCTAGATCAATATATAGTCACCCCTAAATTACAAAAAATACTCTTAACTTAATTGGGTCTTTTTCTGAAGTCAAATTGACTTTAAAACAATGCGAACGAATTTGGGAAGTGGTTGCGCATCGCGGGGGCAGTTCTATATCTTTTTTTCTGAAAACCGGCTGTGAGACACTGAGCCTCATGAAGGCCCCGCATTGCTAGGCACTTTTTTCCTATCAAGTGCGGGTTGCACGACGTATGACAGTCCTCATATCTTTGTTGCTCGCAGGCTGGTCCTCCTCAAGAACCTTTCGGGTGGTCCTTGGGGAATCGTGACAGGAAATTTTGACCCTATAATTATTATTTTTGTAACGACCTGTTTAGTCGTTTTGAGCAGCATATTTTATTTCTGGAAAAACTGGCTGAGACGACGGAACCCACGACGGACCGTCATGGGCACGACGGACCGTCGAGGGGGTCTCGTTCCAAAATACTTAGAATTCTGAAATTTGGGTACTGAAATCGACTCTCTGAACTTCGTAACGGAATGGCAGGACGGACCGTCGTGGGCACGACGGACCGTCACAGACTCTTGGTAAAAATCTAGTCTCTGAACTCTGTGACGGAGCAGCAGGACGGACCGTCGCAGGCACGACGGCCCGTCACAGACTGCGTAATCCCAGGCTGGGTCGGATTTCTGTTA
>NC_028644.1:12116358-12220301 GCF_001406875.1 Solanum pennellii | reverse complement strand
CAGACCGGTCAACAATTCTCTGAGTCTGGAGGTCATCCCCAGACTTCGTCGTTCTCACAGAGAACTAAGCTTCAGTCCAGAGAGTGTTATGAATGTGGAGAGATCGGACACATTAGGAGGTTTTGTCCAAAACAAGGTTACAGACCCCCAACAGTCAGAGGTAGAGGTGGTCATGGAAGAGGCCGTTATTCTGGAGGGCGTGGTGGCCGAGGTAATGGTGGTCACCAAAACGGCCAGGGTGACGGACAAATTGGAGCTACTACAACACCACATGGTAGGGGAAACGGGCAGACAGGTGATAGGGCCCATTGTTACGCTTTCCCTGGGCGGTCTGAAGCGGAGACATCAGATGCTGTTATCACAGGTAATCTTTTGGTTTGTGATTGCATGGCTTCTGTATTATTTGATCCTGGCTCCACATTTTCATATGTATCTTCCTCATTTGCTACTGGTCTTAATTTACATTGTGAAATGCTTGACATGCCTATTCGTGTTTCTACTCCGGTGGGTGAGTCTGTGATAGTCGAAAAGGTATATAGGTCTTGTCTGGTGACTTTTATGGGGAGCAATACTCACGTAGACTTGGTTATCTTAGAAATGGTTGATTTTGATGTAATTCTGGGTATGACTTGGCTTTCTCCGCAATTTGCGATCTTGGATTGTAATGCTAAAACAGTGACGTTAGCCAAGCCTGGGACAGATCCGTTAGTGTGGGAGGGTGACTACACTTCCAATCTGGTGCGTATCATCTCCTTTCTTCGTGCTAAGAAAATGGTTAGTAAAGGGTGTTTAGCTTTCTTGGCACATCTCAAGGATGATACTACCCAAGTACTTTTGATTGAGTCGGTTTCGGTGGTCCGTGAGTTTCTGGATGTGTTCCCTGCAGATCTTCCTGGTATGCCACCAGATAGGGATATTGACTTCTGTATTGATCTTGAACCGGGTACTCGCCCCATTTCTATACCCCCTTATAGAATGGCTCCTGCGGAGTTAAGAGAGTTAAAAGCCCAACTTCAAGAGTTGTTGAGCAAAGGCTTCATTAGACCAAGTGCATCTCCTTGGGGTGCTCCGGTTTTGTTTGTGAAGAAGAAGGATGGGAGTTTTCGGATGTGCATAGACTACCGGCAGTTGAACAAGGTAACCATAAAGAACAGGTATCCTCTTCCTCGCATTGATGACTTGTTCGATCAGTTACAAGGTGCTTGTGTCTTCTCTAAGATTGACTTGAGATCCGGTTATCATCAACTGAAAATACGGGCAACGGATGTGCCAAAGACTGCTTTTAGAACCAGGTATGGGCATTACGAATTTGTAGTGATGTCTTTTGGTCTTACGAATGCCCCTGCTGCTTTCATGAGTTTGATGAACGGGATTTTTAAGCCATATTTGGATCTCTTTGTGATCGTATTTATTGATGATATACTGATATACTCCAAGAGTAAGAAGGAACATGAGGAGCATTTGAGAATTGTGTTGGAAATGTTGAGGGAGAAAAAGCTTTATGCCAAATTCTCCAAGTGTGAGTTTTGGCTAGATTCAGTGTCCTTCTTGGGGCACGTGGTTTCTAAGGATGGAGTGATGGTGGATCCTTCTAAGATCGAAGTAGTGAAGAATTGGGTAAGACCTACTAATGTGTCAGAAATAAGAAGCTTTGTTGGTTTAGCCAGTTACTACCGTCGATTTGTCAAGGGATTCTCTTCTATTGCTTCCCAATTGACGAACTTGACTAAGCAGAATGTTCCATTTGTATGGTCGGATGAATGTGAGGAAAGCTTTCAGAAACTCAAGACCTTGCTGACTACCGCACCTATCCTTACCTTGCCAGTAGAGGGTAAGAACTTCATTGTGTATTGTGATGCATCCTATTCTGGTTTGGGTGCAGTGCTAATGCAAGAGAAGAACGTAATTGCGTATGCTTCGAGGCAACTAAAGGTGCATGAACGTAATTATCCGACCCACGATTTGGAGTTGGCTGCGGTAGTGTTTGCATTAAAGCAATGGAGACACTATCTATATGGGGTTAAGTGTGAAGTCTATACGGATCATCGCAGCCTACAGTATGTCTTTACTCAGAAAGATTTGAATTTGAGACAGAGGAGATGGATGGAACTACTGAAGGATTACGATGTCACTATCTTGTATCACCCAGGAAAGGCTAATGTGGTGGCAGACGCCTTAAGTAGAAAAGCAGGGAGCATGGGTAGTTTAGCTCACTTACAAGCTTCTAGACGCCCATTGGCTAGAGAGGTTCAGACTCTGGCTAATGACCTTATGAGGTTTGAAGTAAATGAGAAGGGAGGATTTTTGGCCAGTGTGGAGGCGAGATCTTCTTTTCTTGACAAGATCAAGGGAAAACAGTTTAATGATGAGAAATTGATCCGGATCCGAGATAAAGTGTTGCGAGGAGAGGCTAAAGAAGCAACAATCGATGAGGAAGGTGTTTTGAGAATCAAGGGAAGGGTATGTGTACCCCGTGTTGATGATTTGATCAACACTATTCTGACAGAGGCTCATAGTTCAAGGTATTCTATACACCCTGGTGCAACCAAGATGTATCGTGACCTAAAGCAACACTTTTGGTGGAGTAGAATGAAGCGCGACATTGTTGATTTTGTTGCCAAATGTCCAAATTGTCAACAAGTAAAGTATGAACACCAGAGGCCCGGAGGAACACTTCAGAGAATGCCCATTCCCGAATGGAAGTGGGAAAGAATTGCAATGGACTTCGTGGTTGGTCTTCCAAAGACATTGGGTAAGTTTGATTCTATTTGGGTAATTGTGGATAGGTTAACTAAGTCTGCTCACTTCATTCCGGTCAAGGTGACTTACAATGCAGAAAAGTTAGCCAAACTCTATATCTCAGAGATTGTTCGGTTGCATGGAGTTCCACTCTCCATCATATCAGATAGAGGTACGCAGTTTACTTCTAAGTTTTGGAGAACATTGCATGCGGAATTAGGTACTAGGTTGGACCTTAGTACTGCATTTCACCCTCAGACCGATGGACAGTCTGAGCGAACGATTCAAGTGTTGGAGGATATGCTTCGTGCATGTGTGATAGAATTTGGTGGCCATTGGGATAGCTTCTTACCCTTAGCGGAGTTTTCATACAATAATAGCTATCACTCAAGTATTGACATGGCCCCATTTGAAGCATTGTATGGGAGGAGATGTAGGTCTCCCATTGGGTGGTTTGATGCATTTGAGGTTAGACCTTGGGGTACTGACCTTTTGAGGGATTCATTAGAGAAGGTGAAATCTATTCAAGAAAAGCTTTTAGCGGCGCAAAGTAGGCAAAAGGAATATGCAGATCGAAAGGTTAGAGACTTGGAGTTTATGGAGGGTGAGCAAGTCTTGCTGAAGGTTTCGCCCATGAAAGGGGTGATGCGGTTTGGTAAAAGAGGTAAGCTAAGCCCAAGGTATATTGGACCATTTGAAGTACTTAAGCGAGTAGGGGAGGTGGCTTATGAATTAGCCTTGCCTCCAGGACTGTCAGGAGTGCATCCGGTATTTCATGTGTCTATGTTGAAAAGATACCATGGGGATGGAAACTACATCATTCGTTGGGATTCAGTTCTGCTTGATGAGAATTTGTCTTATGAGGAGGAGCCTGTTGCCATTCTAGATAGAGAAATTCGCAAGTTGAGATCAAGGGAGATTGCATCCATCAAAGTTCAATGGAAGAATCGACCAGTTGAAGAGGCCACTTGGGAGAAGGAGGCTGATATGCAAGAAAGATACCCACACCTGTTTACAGATTCAGGTACTCCTTTTCGCCCTTGTTTTTCTTCTTGTGATCGTTCGAGGACGAACGATGGGTAAATTGGTATCTATTGTAACGACCTGTTTAGTCGTTTTAAGCAGCAGATTTTATTTCTGGAAAAACTGTCTGAGTCGACGGAACCCACGACGGACCGTCATGGGCACGACGGACCGTCGAGGGGGTCTCGTTCCAAAACACTTAGAATTCTGAAATTTGGGTACTGAAATCGACTCTCTGAACTTCGTGACGACATGGCAGGACGGACCGTCGTGGGCACGACGGACCGTCACAGACTCTTCAAGGAAATTGAGTCTCTGAACTCTGTGACGGAAGCAGCAGGACGGACCGTCGCAGGCACGACGGGCCGTCACAGACTGCGTAATCCCAGGCTGGGTCGGATTTCTGTTAGTAATTTAAGGGGCGTTTTGGACTATTCCTGCTTTAATTATAAAGTTAGTGGGTTAATGTTAATAAGTCTAATTACTTGGGGGTTAAAAGAGGTAACCTTGAGTTAATTAGGTGGATATTATTACCACCTTTATACTTAATTATATGCTAATTAGGGTAAAAGAAAGAGGGTTTGAATAAGAAAAAGAAAAAGAACAGAAAGAGAGGGAGAACGAGTAGAGAGAGAGAGAAACGAAGAGGACAACAAGACTTTGGGGAATTTGCTTGCTTGATCACGAATCTTCGGTGGAGGTAGGTTATGGTTTATGCTATTCGTAGTAAACTCTTAATAGCGAATGATATGTATTGGGTAGTATTGTAAACCCTTCTATATGCTTAATTGTGTGCATGCATGATGTGATTTTGTATATAATTGTGATAAAATAAGCATGATGAAGCTATTGAATCCCAAATCTTGAAAAACCCTAATCTACTTTGTTAATGAGATTGATGATGCCTTGGTATAAAAGAAGGCTTGATGAACTAAAGTAATGGGGTTGATGATGCCTTGGTATAAAGAAGGATTGATGAATTAATAGAATGAAATTAGGGGAGCGGGTGTCACGAACCGACACGTAGAATTAGGGGAGCGGGTGTCACGAACCGACACGTAGAATTAGGGGGACCGGGTGTCACGAACCGACACGTAGAATTAGGGGACCGGGTGTCACGAACCGACACGTAGAATTAGGGGATCGGGTGTCACGAACCGACACGTAGAATTAGGGGGACCGGGTGTCACGAACCGACACGTAGAATTAGGGGATCGGGTGTCACGAACCGACACGTAGAATTAGGGGGACCGGGTGTCACGAACCGACACGTAGAATTAGGGGATCGGGTGTCACGAACCGACACGTAGAATTAGGGGGACCGGGTGTCACGAACCGACACGTAGAATTAGGGGATCGGGTGTCACGAACCGACACGTAGAATTAGGGGATCGGGTGTCACGAACCGACACGTAGAATTAGGGGATCGGGTGTCACGAACCGACACATAGAATTAGGGGATCGGAGTGTCACGTACCGACACATAGTAGTAGGGGAGCGGAGTGTCACGTACCGACACAAGAGGAATAAAGATAAAGAATCTTGAAAGATGTTAATATACTCAATCTAATGAACCTAATTCCCAAAAGAGTATGGTATTGAGGCTTGAGTCCTCATGTGTGAACTTGGCGGTGCTTATTAATGATTATAGAACTTGTTGTTGCTACACGTTGAGTATTGTAGTTGATTTATGATATTATCTGATATATACTGTTTTCTATTTTGAGTTGGCCGATGATATCTACTCAGTACCCGTGTTTTGTACTGACCCCTACTTGTATTTGTTTTCTTTGTTATTTGTGGAGTGCAGCAAACGTACCGTCGTCTTCAACTCAACCGCAACTCTAGCCAGTCTTCATTACACCGGATTTCAGGGTGAGCTAATGCTTCTAGCTTGGACTGGATCTTCTTCCTCATGTCTTGATTCCTTGAAGTTCCGGCATGGACTAGCTTTTGTTTATTTTAGCTTCTTAGAATACTCTTAGTTTAGTAATTTGATCATAGATGTTCTTGTGGTGATGACTTCCAGATTTTGGGGAATAATAGATGTTGAATCTTAGAAGTTATTGAATTGGTTTTTATTAATGAGTTTAAGTCTTCCGCATTATTTTCTGTTGATATTAAATTGAAATGTTAAGGTTTAGATTGGTTGGTTCGCTCACATAGGAGGGTAAGTGTGGGTGCCAGTCGCGGCTCGGTTTTGGGTCGTGACAATTTTACCTATAAAAAGTCTTTGTAGAAGTTTTAGACTTCATACGACACTTCCATACCTTCACAAAACACAAGGACGTCTACTAGTTCAATTTTGCTAGTTTAAGAATTAAAATTATTGATTTTTGGAAAGAATTGAAATCTCAATTTTTTTGAAGTTAAGTTAAAAATATGTTTTGGGTCAAGATACAACGACAACAACTCCTAGCTTAGGATGTTTTAAGTGTAGTTCCAGGTATGGTAGGAAATCTGTTGGAATAGTCTTTCCAGCTCCATCGAGTTTACGTGATTCAAAGTTCGTATGAGTGAAAATCTTCCCTTTGGAAGTTGGGTTATTCAAATAAGGAATGTTTAGACCAGATTTTAAAGGGCGTTTCAGTTTATTCCTTAACCAATTATTTTATTTCTTTTAAGGTAATTAAATTAAGATATAAACAGAATAAGACCAGTTTATGCTTTTACCAAATTATGCTAGGGCTTGGAGAAAAGAGAAAAGAGAAAAGAGAAAAAAGTTCAAGATTCGTCAAGAACGTTCAAGAATGGCTTGTGGATTTTGTTATGGGGTGATCCCTATGAGGTAAGTAAGATCCCATTGTGATGGGTTAGTTTCCATACGCTAATCATCATTCTTTTTCATTAAAGTTTATTAGATTTGAAAGTAAATCCCTTAAATTCTTGATGAAGTTCGTTTGAGTCCTTATGGGTTGTGTTGTTTGAGTTTTCTTGAGATCGACAAATATTTTTAGTTGTATTATTTAGTAGAATTTCATCTATGTTGAGGGAATTTATGATACTAAGTGTTTTTTTGGAAAAACCAAATGATTTTAGATGGTTTAGAGTTTTACAAAGGAGGAGGAAATTCATAAAAATCTGGGAAGGAGATTAGGGCACTACGCTAGCCAGAACGCCCCACCAAACTCTCTGAAGTTATAAGACTTAAAGTTCAAGTTGATTAAAGAGTAAAGTTTGAAGTTCATTGCTTCAAATATGTATTTGGGGACTATGTATTTCCAAAAAGATAAAAAATGTTCAGATTTGATCAAGAAAGGGAACATCTATTCAAAGAGAGCTTTTAAGCTAAGTTTTGAGTAATTATATTAAACAAAAAGAAATAAGTTTGTTTGATAAACATACGAGATAAGTATGTTTTGGGTGTAGTATTGAGCATCAATACGGGGATGCTAGTTCATATTAACTATAATCTTCGTAAACCTTATAGCCATCATGGGTAGTAAATGATCATACTTTTCAAATGACTCCTTAAGATCCTTTTAGCATAGACTAGTGGATCCACTCAGTTAAGGCATTGTATATGAAGGTAATATATAGGACAACTCTAGCAACCTGATCAAGACTATGTATAACAACTTAGTCTCGTAGAATATCCCACAAAAACTATATTACTTTTTATATAAGTAAAGCTAAGTTTATTATTGCATATTTTTTAACAAGCTAAGTTGTTTTCCACCATTTTACAAGATTTATATATACTGCATCTGTTTTATTGCTTTATATATTGAGTTAAGTAAATTATGAGTTGAATAAAGCCAAGGTAAGTGTTCTTTTCAGTTTCATTTCCAACCTACGTTGTGTTTAGCATTCCAACTCGCATACTTATGATGGTCTGCATAGTCTTCTGATGTAGACACGAGTAACCATGATTAACATCTAGCACCTCGTTGATCAAGTTGAACACTCACTGTCACATTGGTGAGCCTCATTGCGTTGCGGAGGAATCTTTAAACTTTGCTTTACTATTCATCGTTAGGATATTTGGGGGTATTTTCCCTACATACCTCCTTTTTTTAGAGATTCCATAGATAGTTAGTAGTTCAATATTGTTTACATTATCATTCAAACATTGTTTAAAGACTTAAGTGGCCATTTTGGCTAAGTTTTATTTCTCCTTAAAGTTATGTTTTGAGATTATCTTGTTAAGTTAAGTCTTCTACTAAGTAAGTAATACAGAACAAGGACTCTCTTGGGGCCATTAATTGTTCTCGAATGCCATTCACGTATCGAGTGTAGGATCGGGTCATGACAGACTTGCATCGTCTTATGATGAAAACACATGTAACTAGGATAAGCATCTAGCACATCGTTGATACAGTTGAGAACTCTGAGTTTGATGGTGAGCCTCCTTGACTTTTGGAGGACTCCTTTTCATCATTTCATTGTTAGGATGATCAGGGGTCTTGTCTCGACATTTATTTTAGAGGCTTCATTGACAAACAATATTAGTCCTCTAGTCTTATTTATTTCATATGCATACGTTTAATCTATGAGATGTCATTTTGGATAAGTTATTATATTTTAAGATTATTGCATGAATTGTATTCTTGTGTTTAAGTCTCCTTTAGAGTAAGTAAGCTAGGCCAAGGATTTGCTTGCGGCCATTACTATTTCTCGATTACTAGCCATGTCTGGGTGTAGGCTCAGGGCATGAAAATAAAAGGACACGCATACTATATAGTGTTATATATTGATAAAAAGACAATATTGATAAATATATTATAACACTTTAATTCAAAGAAAGAATTAAAGATCCGTCAATATTCAAATTCTTGTATTCTTAATGTATATAATTATGAGTTCTCAATAGAAATAGTCTTAATGTAAGAATCCTTTTGATTTGATTAAATTTAATCATTCTCATTGCTGAAAAATAAAAGGGACTATACGTAACGACCTGCTCCTGTTGTTATAGAAAAGACAACATGGAAAAATTTTGGGCAGGAAAATTTTTTGGTAGTAGCATGAGAATTCCTAGCCCAGTTCAAATTTGGATGAAATCGAAGTAAGAGAGGTCTAAGGAAATCTTGTAATAAATGATAGATATGATTATGAATTAAATCACACGAGTAAATAGCTATGACATTTAGGAACCATTACGACTTTACGATATCGAATTCATGCGAGTAAAACTCCCAAAACTAACCTTAGTGTGAACTGGTAGTTTATGATTGTCATGGGTTGAAGATGTGTTGTAAAATTGAGGTTTGGAACTGAACTATAGACTCTCTATTTATGTGCCAGTCGCCAGGGAGGGGGCTGGGGCGCTTTGGCGTTTTGTGTTCCACTACGGTGGGTGAAGCGCGACTCAATTTGTAATTAAATCCAAAAACGTCATTATTGTGGAAACATACTTCATAAGAGCGAGGTAACGACCAAGGCAATTTCTTGACAGCTTTCCACTTCTTTTGGTGCAAAAGGTAAGGTTCTAACCCCCCTAAACAAATTTTCGATCCGTAGAACATACAAATATTTATCATTGGGGAGGGTTTTTGGAATGAATCAGATGGTGGGAAAAATCCCTAGTTGCACCTCATCATCATTAGTTTGGTATTGGATTATTAGATATGTTATAATCTAGGTAAATTAGACATTAATTATTGATCCTTGTATTAAATTACATGTTTGTAGACCTAGAACAAGCAGAAAGAATCCGGAAAGGGAAGTATCAAGTTTCTTAGGAGGATTCAAGCTTCATTTTGAGGTAGGTGACGGATTGATTTAATCTTTTTTATGAAGTATGTTAGTATTTGATTCATTGTAATGCATGTGTGAATGCGAATTTCATACTCTTGATCACATCTAATGCAAACGAGTATGAATACATGACTCTAATCCATGAATCAACACTTGATTGTATGGTTATGACAATGTATAATGTGATTGTAATTGTGCCATGTTGAATAGATCGGGTGTCACGTGTTGACACACTAACAAGATTTGATTTCACATACCGACATTCATATTAGACAAGTATCACATTTTGACACACTAAATTGGAGCGGTCGTCACGATTCGGCACAGTAATAGTCTGGGTATGGGTTCCATGAGAGGACAATTGACTTGTCATATATGCATATTATTCAAAATGTCGACTGATACATTGCTTCTAAAAAGATAACTGATAATTATATGTTTGGTATATGTGTGTTTAGTATGATGTGACTGCCTATATTTGTTTCACTAACTGGAATTGTCTCGTGATCCTATTAGTTTACTCTGGTTGTGTAGTGGTAATAAACTTGATCTTTCTTTGAGTACATGACATCTTTAGGCAACTACCGACATACATCAATTAAGAGATCAGTAACCAAGATCAAATTCAAAGGTAAGTCATTTCTTTTAGGTTGCACTGGGTCCTCAATGTTTAATACACTCTTTTCAGATTGATATTTTCTAGTTAGACATACTCGTATGTTTAGTTTGGGTTGTAACCATTTTCCTTAGACTTGTAGAACTTTAGATTTTTGGCACATTAAATTTTAGATTTTAAGGGTGTTTTCCGCAATATTTTAGTGACAATTCATTCAACTTCCAGAGTTTATAGGATTTCCACTTTATTTTTGCATTTAAAGTGCTTCTGTATCCTTAAAGAACATGTTTTGGGGTTAGTTAATTAGTATTAATGGTTCTCCCATCAGAGGGTCAGTGTGGGTGCCAATTACGACGGTTTTTGTTTTGACAATATATTAATTCATTGAATGCACGAGTATGTAATATAGTTTGATAATGAAAAACTAAACTAAATGTTTAAAGGTAATTCAACTGAAATATAGTATAAATTATGATGAAATATGATTAAGCTCTTACCGTAGAGATTCAAGAACGTAAATCCTAAACTGAATAGTAAATCACTGTAGAATCCCTTTAACGGATACCCATTATTATTAGCCTCGTGATATTACATCGTCTTACCCATACAACCAAAATTATCCTATACCATGCAAGAGTATATAGAAAAATCGACTCATGAATCCACTATAGGATTTTGTTCAAAGGCAGTGAGGAGTCGCCCCAAAGTCAGTGTGATCCTTACCTACTCCGGCTACATGGTTTATGGGGAATGTGAGATATTTCAATATATATATGTTCAATACTACTAAAAAAGTATCTAATTCGATGTTGAAGTAACAACTCTCTCTCTAGGTTGTGATAACTTCTTGAAAGAGCCTCTTAAGGAGGTAACTGCTCAAGTAAAAATACTCTCTCTAGATTTTTTGATGGATTAAGTTTTTTGTTTATAGTTCATTTACATGTATAAATTATTAAGGAAAGAAACATGTTATAAAAGTAATAGAATATTTTCAACATATAGATATCTACAGATAAAGAAGAGAAGTGTAACTAAAAAAAGTTAGTAACCTACATATATATATATATAAAAATAATAATGAACAAGAGATATTGATGAGTATGAGTGAAATGATTTCAAGTATACAGAAAAATGTAAATTTATACTCTTTTGGATGGTTATTATGCATTATTTCATAATGCATCATATAGTGTTCAAATATCAAATGTTTGGATAATGAAAAAAAGAGACACTAAATTTTTTGTATCACATTATTAATTTAAATTGAATTATAAAGGGCTCAAAAATATTCCTAAGTTGTTTATACATATTAAAGTGCATTAGGATTTACTATTACTATATTGTTTCACTTTTCATAAGTGACAAGTATATTTTACGAGTTAAGCAACGCTCTAGAACACACACAACTAACTTAAAATTTTAATTAAATGTGCTTTAATTTTTTTGTTTGTTAAATATGAGTTAGATGGTATGTATTTTAATATTGTGAATAACATTTGGATGATTTCATTAACCATGACTTTATTAGGAAATGTGCATAATAGAGCAAGAGCAAATTTAGAATATATACAAGCAAATTAAAAAATATATTTACCTAAAAAATTATCATTAATTTACATATTAACTTACTAAAATATTTTTTTACAATGAATGACACCATAGTTTTTTAATAATCTAATGACATAAATCTAACTAAGAAATTTATTTTGTTTGCAGTTAGCATCTTTACTTGTTTACAAATACAAAAAACCAAAAACAGAAATTTAATTAATATGAAATGATTTGTGTTCAAATCTATAAATAAGAAACATTATGAATATTTTTACTTTTTTGTCATTTCATTTTATTTTTAACATATTTTATCATGATTTTATCACTATAAATATATCTTTAGAAGAGAGACACAATATCACTTTTTCTTACATTCTCAAAACAGAAGCTTAGTTATGAGATAACCTAATTGTCGAAAAAGAGTTAAAATGGTGATTATACCAAATCAAAGCAATTTACGAATAACATTCTCAAAATGATGCAATGGAGTATTTAAATAGGCAAATGAGCTCCCCACTTTATGTGGTGCTGATGTTGTCGTTATAGTTTTTATTCCGAGAAATAAACCATAATCATGTGGATACCCTTCCGTTGAGTCTATAATGAATAGATTTTTGAGAGAAAATCCCTGACTGATTATGATGATCCTAACACTATTTTTACTGCTCATCAAAATGCAAATGCTGATGAAATCTATAGGAGGCTGAACATACTGGACGTACTTGAATGATAAAAAAAATATGGGGAAGCACTTCAAGCATCGAGGAAAGAACCTCAAATAAAAAACCTCCGAACTTTTGACAAATAAAATTGTGCAACGCCTTGAAAGTTGTAGGTGAGGAAATTCAAAGAACGGTAAGCATAAAAAGGAGCATGATTTTAAATTTCCTAATAAAACCATTGGAAGAGCATTTTATTCTCTAAGAGTTACTAAACATTGTTTGTCTGATTCTGACGAAGGGTCATCTGGATCCAATGAATAGAGTTTTCTTGCTTTAATTAAAATTCAATCACTTAATTTAACACTTATTGAGTTAACATTGTCATATTAATGATTATGCTCATTCTATCTTTGATTTTAATATATCTTTCAGTATGTTCATAATGGAATCAGACGTGTTTTTTATTTAGTACCTTCTTCATTTCAATTTCTTCTCTTGTTTTTTTTGTCCTTCTAAAGAAAACAATATCTTTTCCTTTTTTGGTAACTCGTAATTTTTAATATTCACTTTCCATATTTAAGAACATAAGAATAAAGAGAACCTTTATGCATTTTACATATTTTCAATTTAATATTACTAGATTCAAAAATCTTCTTTATTTTCATTAATTATGTGCAAAGCAAAAATTAGATGGAAAAAAATTAAACCGAAGGGGATATGTGGTAATTTATCATTTGTTATGTTCAAAATAAGTGTTGAAAGCACACGTAGTAAAATATTATTGAATAATACAATGAATTTCATGTCAATTACCTTAAAGTTCCAAATCTAGTTTAAAATAAATTGAATCCTAATGAAGTATCACGTGTATCTATATCTATATAATATAAATTATGTTAATTTATATTGACCAGTAAAGTTGTTGACCGCTTAAGATATACATACTTATCCATATTGATAAATAATATTTTTATTGTTAATAAAAGACCACTAGACATACTATTTTGTGTTATATATTGATAAAAAGTAAAAACAAGTAAATATATCATATCACTTTAATTCAAAGAAAGAATTAAAAGATCCGTAAATCTTCAAATTCTTGCATTCCTAATGTATATAATTATGAGTTCTCAATAGAAATACTCTTACTATAAGAATCCTTTTTATTTGATTATATTTCTTTCTTCTCATTGCTGCAAAATAAAGGGATCATATGTAACATGTTGTTGCCGTTATTAAAAAGACAACGGAAATTTGTTTTTTTTCCGGAATTTTTTTTTGTAGTAAGTTAAGAATTACTAGCCTAGTTCATGATTGGGTTAAATATAATCTAGCGAGGTCTAGGGAAATCTAGAAATTAATAACAAATATTATTATGGAATTGATCAGACGAGTAGATATATATCACATAACGGAACACTACAATATTATGGTATCAAATTTGGGTAAGTAAAACTCCTCGAACTGACCTTAACGTGAACAATTAGTTTTCTGACTGTCATGGGTTGAAAGTGTGTTGTGAAATGAGGGTTTGGAACTTAATTTTCAACTCTCTATGCTAGCCCCCATGGAGAGGCTGATGTGGCGGTCTGTGTCCCGCTACGACGTGCCATCCGCGTGTTAAGTCTGAATTTAGCCCCAAAATGTTATTATTCTGGAAACATCATTGTTATGAGCTAGGTGATGACCCCATGCGATTTCTTGTCAGCTTTCCATTACTTTTGGTGGAAAAGGTAAGGTTTTAACTCCCCAAATCAATTTTTCAATCCGTAGAACTTAGATTCTTGGATTTTGGTCATTAGGGATGGTTTTTGTACTAGATTGGATTGTGGGGAAATTCCATAGCTACACCACATGTGATTATTTTGATTTCGTCTTATTGGATTAATTATAATCCGGGTGAATTAGGCCTTAACTATTGATCCTTGCATAATATTACTTGTTTCTTGACCCTGAACAAGCAAAAAGAATCCATAAATGGAAGAATCAAGCTTCTAAGGAGAAATCAAGCTGATGGTTTGATTTCATGTTCGTGTGACGTATGTTAGTATTTGATTTAGTGTAATGCATTTGTGTATGTGAATGTTGCACTATTGATCATATCTAATGCAAATGAGTATGATCGAATGATTGTAATTCATGAATTAATACTTAATTATATGATTATGAGAATGTACTTTGTGATTGTGATTGTGGCATGTTGAATGGATCAGGTGTCACGTTCTGGCACACTTATTGGCATTGGATTTCACATACCGATGTACATATTGGAATGGGTGTGATGTTCTCATACACTATCTTGGATCGGATGACATGATCTGGATCATTAACAGTTTTGGTATGGGTTCTATGAGAGAACAATTGACTTGTCATATATGTGCATTATTCAGAATGTGGAATGGTACATTACCCCTAAAAAGATAATTGATATTGTGTATGTTTGATATATATGTGTTTACTATGATATGACTGATTATACATTTTTCACTTAGTAGAATGGTCGCGTGATTCTACAAGTACACTATGGTTGTGTACTAATACTACCCTTGATCTTTCTTTGTTAAGTACAGAGAATCTTCAGATGGCTACTGAAAGACCTCATTTAGGACAGTGAGAAGAATCTGATTCAAGGGTAAGGCAGTTAAATTAGGCTGCCATTGTTTTGGCACGTTTAATATTTTATGGGTGTTTTTTTGCAATGATTTAGTGATGATTCGTTAGACTTTTGGAGTTTATGGGAACTCAACATTATTTATGCATCTAAACCTGCCTCGATATCCTTAAATCACTAGTTTTTTGGTAAGCTAATTAGTATTAGTGGTACTCCCATCAGAGGTGAAATGATATACTTCCATCTTTATAGAAAGGCCAATGTGGGAAAATTGGGACCGAAAAAACTTTTTCATAGCATTTATATTTTTCCCATCCTTGTCAAGATTTAGAGGATATTAGAGTCACCAAAGTGAATGGAAATATGGTAGCAATTGGGTAGATTATTTATGATTTTGAATGTATTGTTAGTTAAACAAATCATTTATGAACCCCTACGACTTTACAGAATTAAATTTGGGTAAGTAAAACTCCCATCGAACTTAGCATGAAGGGTATTTTATAAGCGTCGTGAGTTAGAGGTGTGTTATGAAATGGGGATTTTAAAATTCATTAATTTGCTCACTATTTCAGAAAGTTTTCCCTAGCTCCTGATATGGCAGCTCTAGGAGGGCCGCTACAGTAGGATATGTGGCGTTATGGTGGGTGTGATGGAACTTAAAATCAAAGCTAATATATTAAGAGATCACTGGTTCAAAAGTGCCGCTTTGGTGGTCACTTGAGTCACTCTACGCTATAGTAGGATGAGGGTCGATGTGGCGGTCCATACACGAATCAATTTTGTTAATAAAAACCTAAACAACCTTGTTTGGACTTTTCAACTGTTAGACTTAAGGAACGATCCCAGGCAATTTTTGCTTGTTTTTCAGAATTCTTGAGTCTTAAAGTAACATTTTCACTCCCTTAATCCATTTTTTAATTCGTAGAACATAAGAGAATGGGTTGATAATTTAGGGGAAAGGGTTTCTTCAATCGATTCTATGATGAAAATAACCCTTATTTGGATAGTTGGGATCATGGATTTGATCTAGGGTTCATAGAATTGTTTGTAATCCGAGTAATTATCAATTGTTAATTGATTCTCGTATTATATTTATTGTTGTAGACCAAGAACAAGCGGAATGAATCCAAAAAGGGAAGGATCAAGGTTCTTAGGATTCAAGATTTTTTCGATGAAGGTGATTGTTATGATTTTATTTTTTTGTGATGAATGCTTATTCTCTCTTCATTATTATACTTGTATATGTATGAATGTGGCAGTACTAATCAAACTTGTTTTAAATGAGATAGATGAACATTTCTATGAATTCATGACTTGAATGTATCATGTGATTAAAATTTTGTTTGACTTGTTTGTGTTACACTAGTGTGAGCCGCATGATCTTACCAATACACTGTGGTTCTCTACTTATATTGCACATGCTCTTATTTTTGTTGGTATAGCACACCTTCATGCGACTATTGACATACCTTACGTAGAACACCAGTGATCGTGGCTTCAAATTCAAATGTGAGCCAATTCTTTTTGGTTGCCATGGGATTCTTTTTCTTCCAAGTTCACTATTTTCGAAGATAGACATTTGTTTTAAATAGTAGAGTAATTCATTAGTGTGGAGATGTATCCCTACTTGTTAGATTTATGAATCTTGGTAGATGTTTTGGTACATTGACTTTAACTAGGTATATATATTCCACCTTCTTTAGTTAATAACTTGCTTCCATAGCTTAATTGTCTTAGTTTTGGACTAATTTCTTGGTTTGGGTTGTAGTAGCGGTTCTTCCATCGGAGGGTTAGTTTGGGTTCCAATCACGATGGTATGGGTCATGACAAAATTGTAATCAAATCCTTGGTTTGTTGATCTCGATGTAATGAAAAGAGTCTTATAAAGTCTCATGGAATAGTAGGGGACTCATTTACATTTCTTCGAGAGGCTATAGGACTTAAGAAAATCTCTACATTTTCTCTTGTTCCCTTCCGTGCTATAACTTTGGTTTAATTGTTGTCTAGGTGATACAAATCGATATCAAACCTGCTTCAAACTTCTGTCAGCAGATATTTAATAAAAAGTTCGACATTTTTCTTCCCACATCTCCTTCCAATGATGCAGCTGAGAAACCTGCAGCAAGAGTTCGCGGTCGAGGCAGGAGAAGAGGAAGAGCGAATGGAAGAGGCTATGGAAGAGTAGGGCCCGCTGAGAATGAGGTACTGGTTGACAATGTTCCTTAAAATGAGGTTCCACCAGTCCAAAATGAGGATATAGAGACATTGAGGAAAATGTACTAGAGGAAGAGATACAGGTAGAGACTACAATTGTTCTCCATATCGATCCGGTGTTAGCTCAACAAAATACAGCTTTCTTAAAAGGGTTGGCTGGTCAAGGAGTTCTTCCACCAACTCAAGTCCAAGCTAATCCTCCTATTGGTAACATTGTTCCAAGACGGGTACAAAAGTAGGTTCGAAAGATTTCTTTCAGCCTTTGTTGCGTCCCGTTATGACCGATAATTAACATGACATGTTGACTGATTTCTTGAAGCTTAAGCCTCCGATTTATTCGGGCTCTAAAATTTAACATACTTATGAGTTTATATTGGACTATTATGAGAGGATGCATAAATTTGGTATTGTTCACAAACGTTGGGTTGAGTTCGTGTCCTTCCAACCTCAAGGTAAGGCCAATAAATAGTGGAGAGCTTTTATGAGTGCAGATGTTCTACTTTACCTCCACTTACCTGGACTCAATTTCATGGTTTGTTTATAGAAAAGTATATACCTATAACCTTTAGGGATTACAAGAAGGATAAGTTTATGGCCTTTGAGCTTGGTGGTATGTTTGTGGCATCTTACGAGGCGATGTTCAATGCATTATATAGATATGCTACATAGTTATGAACTGCTGAGGAGGAGAGAATCCAATTATTTTTTTGGGTACTAAACTCTGAGTTGCAAGTGTTATTTGTTCATAAGACTTCTACAGGAAGGAGATTTATGAGGTGACATACTAGGTTATGAAAGTAGAGGGGGTTAAACTGAGACGTTCAGGCTAATGTGTTGGCTAAGAGAGCCAAGAATTCTGCTAATTTTCAGGGCTCATACTCTAGAGGATCTAGTAGACCAACATTGGCAGCCAAACCAATTATGTCCGCTATGCCTGCCTCTACAGGTAACTACTTAAGAACTCCATCATATAATTTTTACAATAACCAGGGAGTTGTGCCTTCAACGGGCTTCACACTATATTTTGATCGTACTTGGTATAATTATGGAAAACCTGGGCATACGAGGATAGATTGTATAAGACGTCAACAAGGTTGGTAATGAGGTAATCAACGAGGCCATGTATGTAATGTCTCTCAAAATAAAGTAAGGTGTCTAGAGCCTCACATGTTCCTGAAAAGGATAATAATATGTTTATCTAGTACAGTGTGTATACTTGATTTGAAGTGATTTGGAGGTCAAACGTCCAAGAAGGTCCGCGTTCTTTGGAAGTTAGACTTTAGACGTGCTAGTGTGCCTTGGTATTTATTATTTGTTTTTTATGCTCAAATTGATAGGGAAGAACCTTAACATGTATATGATCGTAATTAGGTTCAAAACGTTTGGACATAACTCCCCAAGGACCACCCAAAGGGTCCTTTCGTAGGACCCAAAGGCTTGCTAGAAACTTCCTTGGCAGTATGCAATAGACGAGCCAATGGATTAAAAATCATGCATGGATCGATCCCCCATATATTGGGGGGAATCGCTCAACACTGAGAAGAGTAAACTCATCCCCGCAACATGGAGTTTTTGTCACCATTAACGGATGTGCAGCACGGCACTGCCGTTCCAACGACGGTATGTTGCCATGCACATCGATTTAAGCTGCAGGATCTGCCTGCAACACGTTGATCGTTAAAGGGGTGAATGGGGAAATTCACCCTACGTCATAAATATACCCTACTCACTTATTCTATCTATTTTTTACTATATTAAGTTAGTCAAAAAAATATCAAAACCCCAATTAGACTTCATTCTTCAAATTAGATTTTCCATTTCAAAACAAATCCTCCTAGAAACCTCCATTCGAGTTGAATCTCAATGACATCTTATGGATAGGATTTCCATGGATTCTTCATAAAGTTTTCATGGATCTTTTATCTAATGAGTTATGGCAATACTTCATCCTTAGTTATCAATTCATCTAAGGAGTTCTTTCCAAAGTTTTCAAGGAGATTTCATGATCAAATTGTCCATCTTTCTATCTAAATATGGGTTCATTCTCAAATTGATTCCAAAAGAAGTTTTATGATGAATTTATGGTTTTCTACTATTTTTAATGAGGATTCCAATCCAATTACATGAAGAACCCATGATCCTCCAAATTTCTCATTATAGCCTATAATATGGGCATTGTGATCTCGATTCTACGTTGATTGAATTATAATTCTATAATGTTTAATTGCTTATATATATTGTTTTCTATATGAGTTTATTGTAAATTATTCGTAATTGATCAATGATGATCTAAACATTGAAAATTCATAAGGTTGACCTATCCCCTCTACTTTCTATAGAATTGACAGTGAATTAGCCTTGAATGACATTGTGTGGTATGGTCTACTTGTCAATCTATATAGGTGTTGATTATGTCCTTTAAGGAAAGTTTATGCATTATTAATGTGTGGTTATGATGATCATACAATGTAAATTATACCTCTATTCTCCTTTACTAGTATTATGTTTTAGGTATATTGATGTCTCCTACATATGAATGATCACACTAGGGTTAGGAGGGTCTATACGTGCGACATTGATGAAGTTATATTGATTAATGAACCCTACTATGTACCCCTATATGTACATTTTGTCATAAACACGATTATGAGTCCTAGATGGAAATGATGAATATTCCTTGTTTCCTATGGTATAATGTGGTGTGTGGTTTATGTATGAATGTGTATTGTGATCTTATGATGGTTGCTTTCTCAATACTATGTTGATAGCAATAATGTGACCATGTTTACCAATGTGCACACACTCACAATTCATGCATGTCTATGAGTAAGATAGATTCATAGTGTCTAATGAAAGGAGAGTTCTCATATGCAGTATTGTCTACTACTATCCATGTAAAGTATATGTCCATGAAAGTATTAAAATGTATCTTAACTGGATGACTTTATAGTTGAACTAGTACAGGTAAGGGTATGAGACTTTCCCTATACATTGAACATCCCTTCCTTTATAGAATAGTTCCTAGGGTTATTACTCTACATACATAAATATGAATGAATGATGCTAAGATGTTAAGTATATGATATGATGAAGTATGCATATGTTTTGTGTCTAAATGTAGTATGTGAAAGATTTCCTCATGCATAAACATGTATACACACATGAATGAATGTATAATGAATCATGTATTATAACCTAGTAAGTAGATAGCTTTGAAAGGTTTGCTCAATTGTACTCTAAACTAGACTATTCTTGAATTTTCTGTGTACATGTTAAAGGATAATCTCACATGATAGATTGATGAAAGGATACTTCTTATCTATAACCTATGAGCTAAGCATATGAGGGGTTAAATCACCTTAATCCTATTTTATGAAAATAATACTAATAATAGGTTTTATAAAAAGGGAAATTAGCTTAGCACCGAGTGAACTTGAGGATGAGAGGTGTTGACTCACCTTGGAGAAAGATTCACCTATGGATTCTTATGAGGTGTTGACTCCCTTGGAGGGAGATTCACCCAATAGTTCCACATAAGGTGTTGACTCTCTGTGGAGGGAGTTTCACCAATGGTTTCTCATGAGGTGGAAACTATAATGCCTAAGGTAATAAAGCGGGTTTCAATATACATTTCCTAGTTCCTTAACTATGTTGCCACATAGGACCTAGCAAGTAGATCCACCTAGATGCTAGCATGATGTTAATGTTCTACCTTGGCAAGTAGAGCACCTCCTTTTGGTCCGGGGTTCCACAACAACGTATTTCATGTATAACTAACATGGTTATATTGTCGGTTAAGTCTAGGATTTCCCTAAAGTAAAATGGACATTGGAAGTTAAGTAATGACCCTAATTAGGATAACCTAAGGGAAGAAGCTCAGTGTAGGTGAGGGTATGTTACTTTACCTATGCATTGGACAAGTAGCTCTTGAAGGGAGTTCTAGGATGGTGTACTATATGCATATGTATATGTATATGTTTCTTATGCATCACATTATGGTATTGACCTGCTTGTATATTAATATTCACATATAGTATGAGTCCTATTCTGTCTATATGATGAGGTCTTACTTTAGATGCATAATGTTGGTCTTATTGACTATATGATGAGCTCTTACCTTATATGTATGATGTTGGTGTTAATGGCAATATGATGAAGGTCTTACTTGATATGCATGTAGTTTGATAAAGTCGTAATGTTGATGTATGAAGTAAATAATATGCTTGTGGTCTCTTTGTGACTGTACTTAGTATGTGTGAGGTAATGGGGCTTCACATTTACATTGTACTAGTAGGCTTAGATTAGGATGAGTAAGGTTTAATGATGTTTAATGAAATGAAGTTTCATGTATATGTTGACTATTGCGTTTCTGTGATGATGTTGGAAGTCTTGACTTGTATGTTGTCTTGGAATAAGTATCCTATGTCGTCTATAAAGCATGTTGAGTCATGTATGATGTATGTATCTTATAATTTGCTATGTTCTTATGAATGTGTATGTTTGAGTTAATGAAGGTTGTATGAATGTTCCCCTTAATGACCTTAAAGTGATACTTGAGTGTGGATGGTGGAATCGGACTCTATTCATGCATTGCACCAATTGTTACTTGAGGATTAATGAATTAAGGTAAAGGAAGGTAATGACATGAATATGATTGATTTTATTTAAATGCAATAATTGTGACTTGATGTGTTTACATGAATAGTGTTTATGCCTACATGAAGTATATGAATGATATTTTGTAATTGTGTCAATGTTTAGGAAGATTTTTTCAAAAGGCATGTTGCATGATTTCTAACTAAATGTCCTCTCTGAATGCATTTTCTTGTGTGGTTGTTATACTTAGTGCATTCTTGTACTAATACTATTCTTTTTCATATTTTTACTCAAAGTGTAGATAATAGATGCCTAAAGGATGTCTTTTAAAGTGAAGGGATTAATAGATGTTTCCCGAGCTCAATAAAGGGGTCCTTAAGATTCAAAGATAGCCTATATTAGAGTTCTTATGTACAGTTTACGTAATAGCTTAGTTATTATTAAATGTTGATAAGGGTCGTTTCCCTATTCTACTCTATTGATGTTGAGCCTAATATGGCGAAAGAGACTTATAGATTAACTATGTATTATGACCTATATTATGTTAAAATGAATTGATGATTCTAGTAGATAATGTACTATGAGAAGTTTTAAATTTTCTGCTAAAATTTCCTATGACAATGTGATGAATGATGTCTATAGGCTTGTACAAGACCTCCGAGAGGTCAAGTACGCCATGTTACTTTTAGGGGGTGCTCCCCGCTTGTGATAATGCGGGTAGAGAAAATGGTTGTGGAGGTCATGGTAATGCACAAGCAGGGAGGGAAGTGGCTTGTCAAGATGATAGAGCTTAATGTTATGCTTTTCCGAGCAAGAATGAGGCAGAGGCATCTGATGAAGTGATCACATGTACTATTGTTGTCTATGACCAGATTGCTAATATGTTGTTTGATCAGGGTTCTACTTATTCTTATGTATCCGCGAGATTTTCTCTAATATATTACATGATTTATGATGTACTTGATTCCCCCATTCATGTTGCTACCCCAGTTGGAGAGTCAGTCATAGTTACCCATGTGATCGTGCTTACCCTATTTTTTTTATGGGATATCAAACATTATATGATTTGGTGGTTTTGGATATGATTGTATTTGACATAGCCTTAGGCATGACTTGGTTGTCCCCTATTATGATGCACTTAGTTGTTATACTAAATTTGTAACTCTAAATATTCCGTGAAGGGAAAATTGAGAGGTGGAAGGCGTGAACAAGCCTATGCAAGCTAAGATTATATCCTCCATTCAGGCTAGTAAATTAGTACAACAAGGGTGTTTTGCTTATTTGGTTCATATTAGTGATGTTGAGATTGAGGCTCTATCTAGTGAGTCTATTCCTCTAGTATCCAAATTTAGTGAAGTGTTTCATAGTGAATTGCCTGACATGCCTACAAAGAGAGACATAGATATTTAAATTGATTTAGAGACTGGTATGCTCCCCATCTCCATTCCTCCATATCACATGGCTCTGGCAGAATTTGGAGAGCTTAAGGATCAAATCCAAGAACTTCTTGATAAGGGATTTATTCGCCATAATTCTTCCTCATTGGCTGCTCCAGTTTTTTTTGTTAAGAAGAAATATGGTAGCATGAGAATGTGTATAGATTACTAGCAATTAAATAGAGTCATTATTCGATACAATTATCCTTTGCCTCGAATAGATGATCTCTTTGACCAATTGCAAGGGACAACGATTTTATCTATGATAGATCTAAGACCCACTTACCATCAATTGAAAATTAGGCCTTAGGATTTACCCAAGAGGGCGTTTAGAACTCTTTAGGGGCATTATGAGTTCTTAGTTATATCATTTGGGTCGACCAAGGAACCTTCAGTGTTCATGAGTTTGAATAATGGGTGTTCAAACAATTTTTTGTCTCATTCATGATAGCATTTATTAATGATATTTTGTTTCATTAAAAAAGTGAAGAAGATCATGCCAACCATCTTCGCATTGTTTTGGGAATCCTTGGGAAGCAAAAGTTGTATGCTAAATTTTCTGAGTGTAATTTTTTGTTGAAATCGGTTGCATTTTTGGGGCATGCAGTTTCAAAAGAAGGTGTCATGGTACATTCTCAAAAGACTGAGGCGGTTAAGAATCGGGTTCGGCCTAGTTTTGTAACGGAAGTGTGGAGTTTTTTGGGATTCACTAGCTATTATCATCGATTTATTAAGAATTTTTCCTCCATCGCTACACACTTGATTAATTTGACCAAGAAGGAGATACCATTTGAACGCACTGAAATATTTGAAGAGAGCTTCAAAAATCTCATCATTCTCTTGACCACCACTCCTATTCTAGCATTACGGTTGAAGGTAAAATTTTATTGTTTACTATGATGCTTCACATTCTTATTTGGGTGGTGTGTTGATGCAGAGTAAGAATGTTTTAGCTTATGCCTCAAGTCAATTGAAGGTGCATGAGAAGAATTATCCAATGCATGATTTAGAGATGGCATCGGTACTGCTTGCTCTCAAGATTGGTGACATTAACGTTATGGCGTTAACTATGAAGTGTTTACTGTAGTTTGGAGAATGTGTACACTCAAAATGATCTAAATTTGAGACAGAAGATGGATGAAGTTACTCAAGGATATTGATATAGCCATTCATATGCACATACAACATAGAAATCATGCTAAAAAGGACGTTTCATTAAAGAATGTTAATTTACTTTGAAGAACATTATGCACTTTCAAGAACCAGTACAAGTCAATGGCACATCTTCATTAAGTCAAGACCATGTAGATCACAAGACCAACAATAGCGAGTCGAATAAAGTCAACATGCATATCGACATAATTGAGTATATAATAAAGACAACCCTATCATCAAGTTATAACATCAATAAGCATGTATAAGAGTTCATAACATCATAATCAAAGAAATACCCTTACTCATGAACCCCATTAAGTCCACTAATGCAATGACTAAGTAAGGCCCCATAACTTCACTCAATCAAGTAAAGAGAACAAGAATCATAAGCAATGCCCACTCCACATACTATATCATTAAGAGTAAACATAATCATAGTTTAACAATAGAGACCAACCATATGTTCATAAGTTAAACCAACATAACATATTGTCATTAACATGTTCGATCAACATAAGCATATCATTTACATTTATAAGCATGAAATCATATAGGAAAATCTTTCTAAGACTCCCTTTAAGACTAACTAGTGCAATGTATAGGTAGAGTCCCATACCCCTACCTTGACTAAGCCAAACCCCTCAAGTCATCCTAGTTAGAGTCCACTTTATTCTTCATTTTACTTTAGGAAACATCCTGCCGTAACCGACATAGAACACATGAGCCAATGTCGAGTCCGGTGTCATGGAACCCTACACCAAAGGAAGGTGGACTACTTGCCAATGAAGTACCAAAACATGAACATAGCATCTATGTGGATCAACTAGCTAGTATTCCTATGGGGGCAATATAGTTCAAGAACTAAGAGATATAGTTAGGACCCTCTTTATGCTACATGAATTGTAGTATCCAATCTCATGAGTACATTAGTGATCCTACCGTCCAAATGTGGGAAGGGACACTCCTTACTACTAGTTCACTCGGTGCTAAGCTAGAGTCCCTTTTGAAATGTTTTCCATTAATAATCATAACTTTGTTTAGGTCATAGGGTCTACCCCTTATATAGAAATAGTCATATCTCAATAGGAATTGCATAAGATCACCTTCCATTACAACCATCATATGTGAGATTAGCACATTAATATCATCATATCATAGTAAGGCACATAGGTACTTCATTACAAACCTTATATCAATACATATTAAGCATCATCTCAAAATAACATAAATTAAGACATTTAAATTCGACATCGTAAAAATCCTAATCAATCTTATCATACTATACTTTAAGACAACTTCATCACTAAACATAGGAAATCATAATTGAAGTAAAGAATTGCAATCACAACACTTACCTCAATGTCCTTCACAAGCCATCATCATGGTCTTACCATCAACCACCGATTCAACCCAATAATGAGTGTAATATCATCACTGGATGGTATTTTATACAATAATAAAGTCAATTTAATTACTACACAACAATTCATCACTAGTTCGTAGCCTAGGGTTAGGGACTTAGGTCAAATTTATGATCTACTTCACAACCTAGGTTAGTTACTCAAGAACTAGAATAATTGGGTTACAATATATAACAATATACTCATAAATTATCATAATAACAACATAGAATAGTAATTCACAGCCAATTCTATATATACTACATAATACAATTCAAGATCACAACCTAGGGTTAAGGGGAAAAGGTCATATTTCCACAAACTATGTCAATTAATCAAAAAGTATTATAGTTGAATCATAATATATGTTAATATAATCATAATACATGTTAATATAATCACAATAACCAAAAGGAATCATAAACAAGCAATTCACAAGATCAATTTCGTAATAGAATAAAACCCCCTTGAATTTTATACTTTTGAAATCAACTTGGAGGAACCCTTTGGGGAAAGAGATCCCAAAGGTGAAAGGTATCCCATGCCTGACTAATTGATGAAGTTTGATGGAAAAAACTTTATCCTTTTCAGCCCTAGAACCCTCCATTGTTGGTCTTCTATGGAGTTTCTTTGGGAGAGAGAAATAAGAGAGAAGGAAGAGCAATTGGGTTTTGAGAATTATAAGAGTTGGATTTAGTCTAATTAGGTTTGGGGTCTTTATAGGAGTCATTAGCTAACTTAATTAGGAATACCTTAAACCCTAACTAATTAACTAACCCCTTAATTAAATAAATGAAATATGTAAAACAAAACAGTCAACCACAGACCTGACATACGAAACTTGGACTGGCGGGAAATAGGTCAGTCGACGGGCAGTGCAGCCTCCGTCCATCACTTCCATGATTTTGGTCCGAGATTTGTCCAAACCAACTTCCCACAAAATTTTATAAGTCTTCATCGATGCCACATCGAATGTAATCCGTCGATGGACACTGCCTAATGGTAGCTTTTTGCAAATTCACAAGGGTCCTCCACAAGGACCCTTGGTTGGTCCTTGAGGATTCGTACCTGGATGTTTCGAGTATAAACTAACTGAAATACGTGTTAGACACCTCACCACCAAATTTCATCATTTTTTGACTCTTACAACTAAGTCAAATAGGTTAAGGCACACTAGCACCTCTTGAACTAGTTTCTAGACGTCATGGACCACCCTTGACATTTTGGTTCTTAAACTTTATAAATGACTTACATACATTATTATTGACCTAAAAATAGTGTTACAACTCTTAGACTCTCAGATTAGGTCCTATATTAGTCTTTAGACTTTCAGAGTATTACATGGGCGATCCTTCGTTGATCATACCAACTGAAGATATTGGGATCAAGGATAGCTTATCTTATAAAGTGATGATACTTTTAAATTTTAGATATCCAAGTTTTCAAGTTCAGGACAAAGGAGGTAGAATCAGACAAAATCCTTTGGAGGAAACTATTTGTTGAGAAAGCTACATGGGATGCTGAGGAATATATGAAGAATAGATATCCACATCACTTTGAGTGCAGAGAAGTTCCAAATTAAAGTACTAATCCTTTTCTTGGTATTTATTTATAAGTTGGCTTGTTGTTATTGCATTGCTTGTTAGGTGTTTGAATTTAATGTGACATGTTACATCATTATCCTAGTAAGAGTAATCTTATTCAAGGACGGATGTTCCAAAGGGGGTGATATTGTAACATATCGCAAGTTTAAATAACTAGGAAGGAGTTAAGAATTACAAATAATGAATTTTTAGAAACAATTGAAATCTCCAAATTTTTTTGACGTTAAGTTAAAAATAAGTTTTGGGTCAACTTACAACGACAATAACTCCTAGCTTAGGATTCTTTAGGTGTAGTTCTAAATATTGTAGGAATACTATTGGAATGGTGTAACACCTTGAAAATCAAAGACGTAAAGTACATCCTAACATAGGTGTCATAATTTCTAAGTACTGTTTTTAAGTCCATCATCATGAATATAGGTCATTTAGGAAGTTTAAGAACCAAAACGTCCAAGAACGTCCATGGCGTCCGGAAGTTTGGTTCAAAAGGGTACTTGTGTTCTTAGCCTATTTGACTAGTTTATAGGAGTAGGAAATGTATGAAAAATTGTAAAAGGTTAGATAATAGGTGTTTGAGTTGTTTCATGATTGAAACGTCCGGGTACGACTCACTAAGGACAAACCAAGGGCCCTTAAGGAGGACCCTTGCGTTTTATGAAACACTGCCTGGGCAGTGAGCATTGACGGGACCACCTACGATCAGCCTGTGGACTAACGGGGCGTCGATACCACAATCGATCCATACTTATCCAATTTGAGGAAATCCCCCTCCTGCACAATCTCTGAACTCATCGACGGAGTGCAGGACGGAGGGGTGATGGTCTGTAGGTTCACAGATGGCCCTTCGGCGGGGTTCAGTTAATTAATCAAGAATGCCCAATAAAAGACCCTTCTCTTCCATTTATGAAGATTTCGCCGCCAGTCCTTCTCAATCGACCGAGCTGAAGGGTGAGTTTCCTGCACAGTGATTCATTTCCTTCACATGTAAATGTCTATATATAATGATGATTATCCTCTTGATATATGTAGTTGGACTATATTGTTAAAGTTGGACATTAGTTATGTTTTCTCGTTAAGTTTACTTGGTTGAGAAAGGTTATGGGGCTTTGCTTGATTGAACTTGTTGACTTGATAAGGATTCATGAGTAGTTGTCTTACTTATTATGACATGATTGACTCTTATTCATTCTTGTGATGTTAATCTTGATGATAGGGTTGTAGCAAATCATGGTTTAGGGTATGTTGGAACACGTATTACTTGTTGAGTTAGTAAGCATGTTTGGTTGGTTGATATGACTTGCTTGTGTTTGCATTAGGTTCCTAAAAGGGTAAAATGGCATGTTTTAACTAAAATTCCCTTTTTAGCATGTTTTTCTTGTATATGTGCATAAGGTCTCATGGTTAGTACATGTGGAGTACTAACCCCATTTTCGTCCCTTTTCCCAAACATTTTAGGTTCCAGTCATTAAAGAGTTTAGAAGGTGACATTTTTGAAGGTTTGGATTCTTAATTTCATCAAATTAGAGTAGTTCCTCAATTTCCGAGGGAAATGCCACTATCTAGCATACAAACTTGTTATGAGCTTAAAGACTCTTTCATTTCTTTCCATTTCAATTGAGTACTATATTTTTTTTATGACCTATATGTGGTCTTGTAGGATTGATGTAAGGTCTATGCGCATATTGTGATAATCATTTAGATGGTATGAGATGAGACAATCTTTGAGACTATTTTTCTATCTTGTATATGTATATGTGCAATAAAAGTAGAAGGCTATGTAACCTTCCTATAGAGAGGTCTATGTATACTCGATACGACTATTTATTATGTGTATGTAGAGGTATATGTAAACCTCAAAGTATTTGTAATGAATGTTTTAAATTCTTACGCATTTTTCAACCTATGAATGTAATGACATGAGACTAAGAGGCTACTCTTAGTCCTTGTAAAAAATGATGATGCTGGTGACGTCTAGGGGGTAAACCCGGATATGATAAACTTGGTATCAGAGCATGAGGTTGAATATCGTTGAGTTATATCTCTCTCTCTACTACATCAATGAAGGTTTGTATTAATAATTGTGAAGCGCGTCAACTTATGAGTAGGAACCTATATGATGCTTAGGAATCACTCTCATTCTTAGAAATCTTATATCATGAAATAATAGTATACTTATGGTGTGCTTTTACATCTAATTCTATTATTGTGCTTATTGGAAGCATGAAGACTCAAAGGAATGTGGCTCGAAGACTTGAAGAGAAAATTGCCAATGCGGGAGCTCCTCCTCGTGGTGAGCAAGTTCCTCCACATGAAGAAGATGCTAATGTGGATCAATCGCCAGCCAATCCTCCTCATTTGACGGATGAGAATATAAGAACCGCTCTTTTTCAAATGGCCCAAGCTATCACCACTCAATCACAAGAGGCCACAACTCAAGCCCAAGCTATAATGGCTCAACCAAACTGGGACGTCGTGCCCTGTCCTCATCAACAAGTCACTACTATGGCTTCCCATCTAAGGGACTTCACTCGAATGAAACCTTCTACTTTATACGGGTCTAAGGTTGATGAAGACCCCCAAGAATTTATTGATGAAGTCTCTAAAATACTTTTTTCTATGGGGTTGTCCACAAATGAGAAGGACAAGTTGGCCACATATAAACTCAAGGATGTGGCGCAAGCTTGGTATGTACAATGAAGGGATAATAGGCCATAGAGGGGTGGTCTGGTGACTTGGAAGATCTTTAAGGAAGCTTTTCTACATCGATTCTTTCTAAGGGAGATGAGGGAGGACAAAGTGGTGGAGTTCATCAACCTTCGCCAAGGAGGAAAGAGTATCCATGAGTACTCTTTGGAATTCATTGAGTTTTCCAATTATACTCCTTCTTTGGTCTCCGATCCTAGAGACAAAATGAGCCTTTTTTTGACGGGGGTGTCGGAGGACTTACAAGAGGAGTGTCATTCGGCCATGCTACATGATAACATGAACATTTCCCGTCTTATGGTGCATGCAATAAGGGTTGAGGAGGCAAGGGCTAAGACAAAAAAGTAGACATGCTAAAAGAGCAAAATCATTTGATGGAGGTTCTTCAAAGAATAGGCTTTAGATACAAGACAAGCCTAGATTTAAGAAGCGAGTTTCAAATCGATTCCCTTCCAAGTTCCCAAAAGCTAGGGGATAGAGTGTCTAACCCTAAAAGGTACTAATTCACCAAATAAGAAGCTTACATGTGCCAAGTGTGGAAAAGGTTATCTTGGTGAGTGCTTGGTAGGAACGGGGATTGCTTTAATTATGGCAAGAGTGCTCACAAGATGATAGATTGTCCAATATTGAAGGGTCAAGAGACAGGTGGTCAAGATCAAGCAAGTGGCCTTAGTGATACTCCAAAGAAGAACTCTATGCTCATCGCTTTAGGGGTGAGCAAGAGACTTCTCCCGACGTGGTGACCGGTATGTTGAAAGTCTTCTCTATTTATGTATATGCCTTACTTGATCGCGGTGCTACTTTATCATTTGTTACACCTCTAGTAGCTAAAAAGTTTGATATTTTACCTGATATTTTTCATGAACCTTTTATAGTGTCTACTCCGCTAGATGATTCAGTCATTGCAAAAAGGGTGTATAGAAATTGTCCAATAATATTGCCCAATAGAGTTTCTTATGTTCAGATAGTAGAACTCGATATGCTTGATTTTGATGTTATATTGGGTATGGATTGGTTGCATGCATGTTTTGCCTCTATTTTTTAATACAAGGGTGGTGAGGTTTAACTTCCCTAATGAACCCGTTGTTGAGTGGAAAGGGGAAAATTGTATTCCTAGAGGTCGTATCATCCCTTGTCTAAAGGCATGCAAAATGATCTTAAAGGGTAGTCTATATCACATAGTAAGATTCCAAGATTTAGACTCTGAAATTCTTCCTATTGAGTCGGTACCCGTAGTGAGTGATTTTCCAGAGATCTTTCTTAATGACCTTCCCGGTATTCTTCCCGAACGGGAAATTGACTTTGGCATTGATTTGCTACTGAAGACAAATCCCATATCAATTTCTCCTTATCGGTTGGCTCCGGCCGAATTAATGGTGTTGAAGGCTCAACTCAAGGATTTACTAGATAAGGGTTTTATAAGGCCTAATATTTCTCAATGGGGTGCTCCGATTTTGTTTGTGAAGAAGAAGGATGGGTCCTTTAGAATATGTATTGATTACCGTAAACTTAGCAAGTTCACCATTAATAATAAGTACCCTCTGCCTCAGATTGATGACTTGTTTGATCAACTCCAAGGGGCGAGCTACTTTTCAAAGATAGACTTGAGGTCGGGGTATCACCAACATAGGGTGAGAGGTGAGGATATACCAAAGACAAAAAGGACTTGGTATGGGCACTATGAGTTCTTGGTAATGTCTTTTGGTCTCACTAATGCTCCGGTGGCGTTTATGGACCTAATGAATAGAGTGTTTTGAAATTACCTAGATACATTTGTTATTGTCTTCATTGACGATATCTTGGTATATTCGAAGGATGAGGGTTAACATATGGGTCATTTGAGGGTGGTATTGCAAACCCTTAAAGAACATCAATTGTTTGCCAAATATAGAAAGTGTGAGTTCTGGTTGAGGTCAGTGACATTTCTTAGGCACATCATCTCTAGTGAGGGAGTTGAGGTAGACCCAAGGAAAATGGAGGCGGTGAAAAATTGTCCTAGACCTTTGACTCCAACCGACATTAGGAGTTTTTAGGGTTTAGCATGTTATTATCGGAGGTTCGCGGATAGTTTTGGATCCATTGCATCCCCTTTGACTACTTTAACTCAAAAGAGTAAAAAATTTGAGTGCTCGGAGGCATGTGAGAAAAGTTTCCAATTGTTGAAAGATAGGCTTACTTCCACTCCGGTGTTGACTTTATCGGAAGGTACAAAGGGTTTTGTTGTGTATTGTGACGCATCCCGAGTGGGTTTGGGGGTGTGATTATGCAACACGGGAAAGTGATGGCCTATGCCTCTAGGAAACTTAATGTACATGAGAGAAACTATCCCACTCATGACCTTGAATTAGCTTCCGTAGTGTTTACGTTGAAAATATTGACGCATTACTTGTATGGTGTTCATGATGATGTTTTTACCGATCATAAGAATCTCCAATATGTGTTTACCTAATAAGAGTTTAACCTCCGGCAAAGGAGGTGGTTAGAGTTGTTGAAAATTTATGATATGAGTATCCTCTATCACCCCGACAAAGCTTATGTTGTGGCGGATGCCCTTAGTCGTATGACTATGGGTAGTGTATCCCACCTTGACGAAGCCAAGAAGGAGTTAGCGAGGGAGGTACACAGGTTGGCTAGGGTGGGGGTGAGGTTTGAAAGTTCTCTAAATGGGGGTGCTATAGTCCATCATAACTCCGAGTCATCTCTAGTGGTGGAGGTGAAGTCCAAACAACACCGTGATCTATCCTTAATGATGTTGAAGAAATCGGTTCTTGGCAAGTTGAATAAATCATTCTCCTTAGGGGGGGATGGTGTGTTAAGGTACCAAGGGACATTATGTGTTCCTGATGTAGATGGGTCGATGGATCGGATCCTAGAAAAATCCCATGGGTCCCGCTACTTAATTCATCCGGGTTCGACAAAAATGTACAATGACCTAAGGGAGATATATTGGTGGGAAGATCTAAAAAGGGACATAGCGGAGTTTGTCGCTAAGTGTCTCAATTGCCAACAAGTAAAGGCCGAACACCAAAAGCCGGGTGGGTTACTATAAGAGATGCAAATTCCTACTTTGAAGTGGGAATACATCAATATGGACTTTGTAGTAGGTTTACCTCGGACTCAAAAGTCAAACATGATCCTATATGGGTGGTTTTGGATCGATTTTCTAAGTCCGCTAACTTTATTCCCGTCAAGTCTACATATTCGGCGGAGGAATATGCAAGGATCTTCATAGATGATATTGTATGCCGCCATGGTATTTTGTTATCCATCTTATTAGATCGGGGCGCACAATTCACATCTAGATTATAGAGATCATTCCAAAAAGGGTTGTGTACTACGGTGAAGTTGAGTACAACTTTTCATCCCCAAACGTATGGTCAAGTGAAGCTACCATACAAACCTTTGAAGATATGCTTAGGGCGTGCATTATTGATCTTAAAGGGAATTAGGATAAACATTTACCTTTGGTGGAGTTTGCCTATAATAATAGTTTTCATTCATCCATTTCTGTGGCTCCCTATGAAGCCTTGTATGGCAAGAGGAATAGGTCTCTAGTTGGATGGTTTGAAGTGGGTGAGCCATCGCTTCATGGTCCCGAGTTGATGTATAAGACTTTGGAAAAGGTTAATATCATAAGGAAACGACTGCAAACGGCCTATAGTCGCCAAGAGTCTTATGCCGATCATAGGGAAGGGATGTGGAGTTTTAAGAAGGTGATAAGGTGTATTTGAAAATTTAACCAATGAAAGGGGTAGTTAGATTTGGCAAGAAAGGGAAATTGAGTTATCATTATGTGGGTCCCTATGAAATCTTGCAAAGGGTTGGTAAGGTTGTCGATGATTTGAAACTTCCTAGTGAATTGATTTCGGTTAATCCAATTTTCCATGTTTCTATGTTGAAGAAGTGTATCGGTGATCCCGAGTCCATTCTTCCTATTGAGGGTCTTGGTGTAAAGGATAACCTCTCTTATGAGAAAGTTCCAGTTCAAATTCTTAATAGGAAAGGCAAGAAGTTAAGGAATAAAGAGGTAGTTTCCTTAAAGGTGTTATGGAAGAATCACCTAGTTGAGGGTGCAACATGGGAGGCCGAGGCCGACATGAAGTCCCGTTACCCTCATATTTTGATAATTAAGGTTAGTCATTATTTTTTATAAAATAAATATGACTACAAATTGAAGTTTCTTGATTTTTGGGTAAAGTTTCGCAAAATGTGTATTCTCGAGTACTTCACAGTGAATTTACAGCAAAATTAGTGCTTTCGACTTGAAAATTTTCTTTTTTCTTGCTTTGAGTTATGTTGTGCATTTTTATAAGGTGAATCATTATGAAATGATACGTAGCATGTTGTCAAGTTGAACTTTGTGCAAATTGACTCATGTATTGTACGTTGAACTCTTAAGTGTTATGAGAAGGAAATTCCTCATAATGAAGTGATTTGAGCCTTATGTGTAGTAATATGAGTTTTGAAGTTACCTTGTTGAAATGACATGATTTATTTTGATTTGATATGTTTATTGGTTGGGCTGCTCGTCTTGAGTCTATTCCCTACTTCAAAAGAGTTTTGGTGTCATTTGGGGACGAATGTTCCTAAGGGGGGATAATGTAACACCTTGAAAATCAAAGTCGTGTCGTAAAGACAAACATGGGTGTCATAAGGTCAAAGTACTGTTTTTAAGTCCGTCTGAATGAATATAGGTCATTTAGGAATTCTAAGAACCAAAACATCCAAGAACGTCCATGACGTCCGGAAGTTTGGTTCAAAAGGGTACTAGTGTGTCTTAGCCTATTTGACTAGTTTGTAAGAGTCGGAAATGTATGAAAAATGGTGAAAAGGTAGATAATAGGTGTTTGAGTTGTTTCATGATTGAAAATTCATGTTACAACTCACCTAGGACTAACCAAGGGCCCTCGAAGAGGACACTTGCGTTTGAAGAAACAGTGCCTGCATAGTCAGCATCGACGGGACCATCTACAGTAGTGTATGGACTGACGGGGCGTCGATGCCACCGTCATCGCATACTTATTCAATTTAATAAAGGAACCCGCCTTCACAGTCTCTGAACTCGTTGACGGAGTGCAGGACCGAGGGGTGAGGGTCCGTAGGTTCACAGACGGTCAGCGGGGTTCCATTTGTGAAGGGTTAGTTTCCTGCACGTTTTTATATTGATTCATTTATTTAATAAGGTGGTTTAGGTGTTAGTTAGGTATTAAGGGGAGACTAATTAACTAACTTAAAACCCATATAAAAGCCCCAACCCCAATTAAACTAATTAGAACTCTAAAAACACAAACTCTCTTTCTTCTCTCTTCTTTCTCTCTCTACTTGAACTCACCATTGAAGACAAGCAAGGATAGGGGTTTGGGGGCTTGAAAGGGAAGAATTCACCATAATTTCATTATCAAACGTTAAGGTATGTGATCTAATTCACCTTTGAGACTCTTTCCTGAAAGGGTTCCTTCAAAATGGATTTCAAAAGTTTAGTCTTCTTTTGGGTTTCATCCAATTACGAAAATAAAGTTATGAATTGAGTTGTTGATGATTTCTTTAGGTTATATCGAATATATTAGCATGTAATTTAACTTTTTTATGGTAATTGTTGATGGTTTAGTCTAAATTGAATAACATGATCCTCAATTCCTAACCCTAGGTTGTGATCTTAACCTATATTGTATTGTGATCATTCAATTAACTTTGTTATTGATTCAACTAATATCCTATGGTGTTATTATGAATAAATTAATTTTAATATATACCTATCATGCTAATTCTTGATAATTGATTTAGGTTATGAAGCATATTGTGAAATTAGCCTATGTATCTTGTCTTAAGCTATGATCTAGTGTTGAATTATGTAATAGAGATGCAATCGACCTTGTTATTTTATTGGTTATCATTGTGTGATGATGTTGCTACCCTAGTTGGGTTGGGTTATGGGTTGATGGTAAGACCTTGATGATGAACTATAAGGAAGACTTGGTAAGTTTTAGAATCTCCATTTTTACTTCCAATTGCGATTAATTGTGGTTAAGTTGTGATATTATATTGGAGTATGCCTTGTATTAGGATTGATAGGATCATATTATGATTGAATTGAAATATCTTGATTATGGTTGTGAGGTTGATTAGGATTTAAATGCTAGAAGGATGGTAATGTATACCAATGTGCCTTATTATGAAATGCTATGTAATGTGTTAACCTCACTTATATGAATTGTGATACAAGGACTATAGTCATGCAATTCTTATTGAGCTATTAATGATGATGATTATACAAGGGATAGACGTTATGACCTAAACTAAGCTATCATTGTTAATTAAAGGCTTAAAGACATTTTAATATAGGGACCTAGCTTAGCATCGAGTGAACTCGACAATGGGAGCTGATGACTTCCCAAAGAGGAAAATTCGCCCTATTGTCTTATATGAGATGTTCACTTCCCAAAGAGGAATACTCATCCAATGGATTCCCATGAGAGGAGGCCCCAACTACCAAGTGTTATTAAGAGGGAATATATTATATCTTAGTTCTTGAACTATGTTGCCCCCATAGGAAGACTAGCTAGTGGATCCTCCTAGAAAGCTACATTTGTGTTTTGTTCTACTTTGGCCGAGAGACCACCTTCCATCAGTGTAAAGTTTTACAACACCGAATTCCACACTTAGCTCATGTGGTCTATGTCGGTTAATTCAAGTGTTCTCTAAAGTAAAATTAAGTAATGGAGTATAAGCTAACTAAAGTTACTTGAGAGGTTAAACTTAGCCTAGGTAGGCGTATGGGACTCTACCTATGACTTGCACTAGTTTACTTTGATGGAAGCTTTAGGAAGTTGATATGATGTATGTATATGATAATGATGTATATGATGATAATATGTTCATGCTACAATGTAAATGTCTATATATGATGATTATTATCCTCTTGATATATGTAGTTGGACTATATTGTTATAGTTTGACATCGGTTACGTTTTCTTGTTAAGTTTACTCAGATGAGTAGGGTTATGGGGCTTTGCATGGTCATTGCACTTGTTGATTTGATAAGGATTCATGAGTAGTTGTGTTACTTATTATGATATAATTGACTCTTATTCATTCTTTTGGTGTTATTCCTTGATGATAGGGTTGTAGTAAATCATGATTTCAAGTATGTTGGAATACGTATTACTTATTGAGTTAGTAAGCATGTTTGGTTGGTTGAAATGACTTGCTTGTCTTTCCATTAGGTTCCTAATAGGGTAAAATGGCATGTTTTAACTAAAAGTCCCTTTTTAACATGTTTCTCTTGTATATGTGCATAAGGTCTCATGCGTCGTACATGTGCAGTACTAACCCCATTTTCTTCCCTTTTCCCAAACATTTTAGATTCCTGTCGTTGAAGAGTTTATAACGCGACATTGTTGAAGGCTTGGATTGATCATTTCATCCAAGTAAGGTAGGTCCTCAAATTCAAAGGGCAATGCCACTATCTAGCTTACGGACTTCTTATGAGCTTAAAGAATCTTTCATTTCTTTCCTTTTAAATTGAGTACTATACTTTTGTATGACCTATATGTGGTCTTGTTGAATTGATGTAAGGGCTATGCCCATATTGTGATAATCGTTTGGATAGTATGATATGAGACAATCTTTCAGACTATTTTTCTATCTTATACATGTATATTATGTGCAATAAAAGTAGAAGTCTATGTAACCTTCCTATACGAAGGGTCTATGTATACTCGATAAGACTATATATTATGTGTATGTAGAGGTCCATGTAAACCTCAAAGTAGTTGTGTGAAAGTTTTATGTTTTTCCGCATTATTCATCCTATGAATGTAATGACATGAGAATACGAGACTAGTCTTAGTCTTTGGAAAGGATGACGATGCCGGTTATGTCTACGGGGTAAACCCGGATTTGACAAATGGTCTTTCCAGAGCCATCAAGTTTATGCAATTCCAAGTTCATATGAGTGAAATCTTTCCTTTGGAAGTTAGGTTGTTCAAATAGGAATGTCTAGACCGGATTTTCGAAGGGCATTTTAGTCTTTTCCTTAACCAAATATTTTATTTCTTTTAAGGTAATTAAGTTAAGATCTTAACAGAATAAGATCAATTTATGCTTTTACAAAAATATGCTAGGGCTTGGAGAAAACAGAAAGGAGAAGAAAGTTCAAGATTCATGAGGAACGTTAAAGAATCGCTTGTGGATTTTGTCAAGGCGTCATCCCTACCAGGTAAGTAAGATCACATAGCGAAGGGCTAGTTCGCCCACACACCAATCGTGATTCAATTTCATTAATGTTTATTAGATTCCAAAGTAAATCCCTTGAATTATTGATGAATTTGGTTTGAATTCTTGTGGGTTGTGTTGTGTAACACTTCAAAAATTCAAGACGTGTCCTAGAGCCTAACATAAATTTCATAACGTTTAGACACTATTTTATGGTCCATTTTAATGATTATAAGTGATTTAGGAAGTCTAGAAACCAAACGTCCATGAAGTCCAGAAACTAGTTCAAGGAGGTAATAGCATGCCTTAGCCTATTTGACTAGCTTTTTGAAGTCGAAAAAAGATGAAAATTGGTGGAAAGGTGTCTAAAATGTGTTTAAGTTGATACATGGTAAAAACTTTTGGGTAGGACTACCCAAGGACCAACCAAGGGCCCTTGAGGAGGACCCTTTAATTTTTGGGGTCAAAGACTGCCTGAGTAGTGTGCATCGACGAAGGTAGTCGACGAGGCGTATGTGGATCGACGGGGCGTCGATGGAATCCGTCGACCAACACTTAGACATTTTGGATAATGGTCCATTTTGAACAGTCTCTGAACTCATCGACAAAGTGCAGCAATCAAGGAGGCAGGGCTCGTCGACTCATAGACGGACCGTTGGTCAAGATCTCGTCTATGAGGGCCTGACTTTGCTACACATTTTTAATTGGTTTCAGTAAATTAATTAAGGGGTTATTTCTTTATTTAGGGGATTAAGGAATCCTAATTAAGTTTATTAACACCCCCTATAAGGACCCCAACCCCATTAGACTAATCACGACTCACAAACCCAGTCTCTCTCCCTTCTCTCTTCTTTCTCTTTCTAGTGAAGACTCCGTTGAAAACCAAGATAGGGGAGAGTTATAGGGATCAAATTACCAAGGTTTCTCCGTTAAACTTCATCAATTAACAAATTATGGGATCTAATTCACCTTTGAGACTTCTTTCCTTAAACAATTCGATCAAATTGATTTCTAAAATTGAGTTTTCAATTGAGTTTCATCAAATCTCGAAATTGATGTTATAAATTAATTTGTTTATGATTTGTTTTTTATATTATTAATGTATTAACATGTATTCTAAATTAATTATGATATATCATTATTGCTTGGTCTAATTTGTAGAAAATGACTTTTATCCCTTAACCCTATGTTATGATCTTAATATGAATTACATTGTATTGGTTCAATTGACTTGGTTATTGATTGAATTACTAAAATATGAAGTTTTTATACAATTAATTAATGAATTAGGATGATTTATAGACCTTTCATGTTAGTTCTTGAGAAGTTGATCTACGTTATGAAGTATGTTATAAATTGACCTAAGTATCTTGTCTTAAGCTATGATATAGTATTTAGTTGTGATGTAGTGATTCTTCTAGTCATGTTATCATGTTTGTCATTGAATGATGATGAGGTTATCCCAAATTGGGTTGAATTGAAGGTTTGTGGTATGACCTTGATGATGAACTATGAAGGAGACTTGGTAAGTCTTACGATCCCTATCCTTTATTTCAAATTATGGTTAATTACGATTGAGTCATGATGTTGTATTATATTATGCCTTGTATTAGGTTTAATAGGATGGTATGATGTTGAATTGAAATGTCTTGAATATAATTTTTTAGGTGTTATATTAAGATGTAAATGTTATGAGAATGGTGAATGATTTACCAATGTGCCTTATCATGATATGAGAATGTTTATGTGCTAACGTTATCTATTGTAATTTTAATGAAAGTACAATACTCATTCAATTCTTATTGAATTATGATTATTATAATCTAATACAAGGTTTATACCTTATGACATACCATAATCTATGATGATTAATAAAGACACTAAATACATTTCAAAAAGGGACTCTAGCTTAGCACAGAGTGAACTAGAGTGAGGAGTGTCCCTTCCCACATAGGGAAGGTAGGGTCACTAATGTACTCTTGAGATTGGATAATACAACTATATCTCCTAGTTCTTGAACTATGTTGCCCCCATAGGAATACTAGCTAGTGGATCCATATAGGTTCTATGTTCATGTTTTGGTACTACCTTGGCAAGTAGTCCGCCTTCTATCGGTGTAGGGTTCCATGACAACGTATTCCACATAAGCTTTTATGGTCTATGTCGGTAAGGGAAAGATGTTCAAAAAAGGTACCTTGTGGCATACCATAATCTATGATGATTAATAAAGACACTAAATACATTTCAAAAGGGGACTCTAGCTTAGCACAGAGTGAACTAGAGTGAGGAGTGTCCCTTCCGACATAGGGAAGGTAGGGTCACTAATGTACTCTTGAGATTGGATAATACAACTATATCTCCTAGGTCTTGAACTATGTTGCCCCCATAGGAATACTAGCTAGTGGATCCATATAGGTTCTATGTTCATGTTTTAGTACTCCCTTGGCAAGTAGTCCGCCTTCTATCGGTGTAGGGTTCCATGACAACGTATTCCACATAAGCTTTTATGGTCTATGTCGGTAAGGGAAAGATGTTCAAAAAAGGTACCTTGTGGCATACCATAATCTATGATGATTAATAAAGACACTAAATACATTTCAAAAGGGGACTCTAGCTTAGCACAGAGTGAACTAGAGTGAGGAGTGTCCCTTCCGACATAGGGAAGGTAGGGTCACTAATGTACTCTTGAGATTGGATAATACAACTATATCTCCTAGGTCTTGAACTATGTTGCCCCCATAGGAATACTAGCTAGTGGATCCATATAGGTTCTATGTTCATGTTTTAGTACTCCCTTGGCAAGTAGTCCGCCTTCTATCGGTGTAGGGTTCCATGACAACGTATTCCACATAAGCTTTTATGGTCTATGTCGGTAAGGGAAAGATGTTCAAAAAAGGTACCTTGTGGCATACCATAATCTATGATGATTAATAAAGACACTAAATACATTTCAAAAGGGGACTCTAGCTTAGCACAGAGTGAACTAGAGTGAGGAGTGTCCCTTCCGACATAGGGAAGGTAGGGTCACTAATGTACTCTTGAGATTGGATAATACAACTATATCTCCTAGGTCTTGAACTATGTTGCCCCCATAGGAATACTAGCTAGTGGATCCATATAGGTTCTATGTTCATGTTTTAGTACTCCCTTGGCAAGTAGTCCGCCTTCTATCGGTGTAGGGTTCCATGACAACGTATTCCACATAAGCTTTTATGGTCTATGTCGGTAAGGGAAAGATGTTCAAAAAAGGTACCTTGTGGCATACCATAATCTATGATGATTAATAAAGACACTAAATACATTTCAAAAGGGGACTCTAGCTTAGCACAGAGTGAACTAGAGTGAGGAGTGTCCCTTCCGACATAGGGAAGGTAGGGTCACTAATGTACTCTTGAGATTGGATAATACAACTATATCTCCTAGGTCTTGAACTATGTTGCCCCCATAGGAATACTAGCTAGTGGATCCATATAGGTTCTATGTTCATGTTTTAGTACTCCCTTGGCAAGTAGTCCGCCTTCTATCGGTGTAGGGTTCCATGACAACGTATTCCACATAAGCTTTTATGGTCTATGTCGGTAAGGGAAAGATGTTCAAAAAAGGTACCTTGTGGCATACCATAATCTATGATGATTAATAAAGACACTAAATACATTTCAAAAGGGGACTCTAGCTTAGCACAGAGTGAACTAGAGTGAGGAGTGTCCCTTCCGACATAGGGAAGGTAGGGTCACTAATGTACTCTTGAGATTGGATAATACAACTATATCTCCTAGGTCTTGAACTATGTTGCCCCCATAGGAATACTAGCTAGTGGATCCATATAGGTTCTATGTTCATGTTTTAGTACTCCCTTGGCAAGTAGTCCGCCTTCTATCGGTGTAGGGTTCCATGACAACGTATTCCACATAAGCTTTTATGGTCTATGTCGGTAAGGGAAAGATGTTCAAAAAAGGTACCTTGTGGCATACCATAATCTATGATGATTAATAAAGACACTAAATACATTTCAAAAGGGGACTCTAGCTTAGCACAGAGTGAACTAGAGTGAGGAGTGTCCCTTCCGACATAGGGAAGGTAGGGTCACTAATGTACTCTTGAGATTGGATAATACAACTATATCTCCTAGTTCTTGAACTATGTTACCCTCATAGGAATACTATCTAGTGGATCCATATAGGTTCTATGTTCATGTTTTAGTACTACCTTGGCAAGTAGTCCGCCTTCTATCGGTGTAGGGTTCCATGACAACGTATTCCACATAAGCTTTTGTGGTCTATGTCGGTAAGGGAAAGATGTTCAAAAAAGGTACCTTGTGGCATACCATAATCTATGATGATTAATAAAGACACTAAATACATTTCAAAAAGGGACTCTAGCTTAGCACAGAGTGAACTAGAGTGAGGAGTGTCCCTTCCCACATAGGGAAGGTAGGGTCACTAATGTACTCTTGATATTGGATAATACATTGCATGTAGCATAAAGAGGATCCAAACTATATCTCCTAGTTCTTGAACTATGTTACCCTCATAGGAATACTATCTAGTGGATCCATATAGGTTCTATGTTCATGTTTTAGTACTACCTTGGCAAGTAGTCCGCCTTCTATCGGTGTAGGGTTCCATGACAACGTATTCCACATAAGCTTTTGTGGTCTATGTCGGTAAGGGAAAGATGTTCAAAAAAGGTACCTTGTGGCATACCATAATCTATGATGATTAATAAAGACACTAAATACATTTCAAAAAGGGACTCTAGCTTAGCACAGAGTGAACTAGAGTGAGGAGTGTCCCTTCCCACATAGGGAAGGTAGGGTCACTAATGTACTCTTGATATTGGATAATACATTGCATGTAGCATAAAGAGGATCCAAACTATATCTCCTAGTTCTTGAACTATGTTACCCTCATAGGAATACTATCTAGTGGATCCATATAGGTTCTATGTTCATATTTTGGTACTACCTTGGCAAGTAGTCCGCCTTCTTTCGGTGTAGGGTTCCATGACAACGTATTCCACATAAGCTTTTATGGTCTATGTCGGTAAGGGAAAGATGTTCAAAAAAGGTAAAATGAACTAAAGGAATGAACTCTAACAAAGGTGACCTTAGGGGTTTAGCTTTGTCTAGGTAGGGGTATGGGACTCTACCTATACATTGCACTAGTTAGACTTAAGGGAAGTCTTAGGAGGATGTTCTTATGTATGCATATGCTTATAAATATAAATGATATGTATATGATGATCTTACATGTTAATGATGATATGTGATGTCCGTTACTCTTATGAATATGTATTTGGTTTATAATGCTGAAGGTATGATATTGTGTACTCTTAATATCATGTTATGTGAAGTAGGATGTTGGTCATAATTCTTTTTGAGTTATTTGATTGAGTAAGGTTGTGGGGATTTGCTTAGTTATTGCACTTGTTGACTTGATAAGGGTCATGGGAAATTGTCTTACTTTGGTTCTATTGAAGTTTGCTCTTATTCATGCTAGAGTTGGTCATGACTTGATAATAGAATTACTTTGACTATTTGTATAAATACATGATATACATGTTGGCTTGACTAGTTTTGATGTTGTTAGTATTGTGATGTACATGCCAATGATTTTGTGAATGTGTCCTAAGTAATTCGGTATCGTCTTGTTGATTATGTGTAAGTGTTCTCAAGCAAATTACATTCCTTTATGAAATATCCTTTTTCCCTAGTACGTTTTCAAAGTATGTGCGCATATGGTCTCATACTTAGTATAGGTGGTGTACTAACCCCATTTCTTCCTTTTCCCAACATTTTTAGGTTCCAGTCATTGAAGTGCTTTTGAAGACGACTTGATGAAGGCTCGGATATCATATTCATCCAAGTAGGGTAGGTTCTCACTTTCCGAGGATGATGCGACTATCAAGCTATGATATTGTTCTATTATTAAAGACTCTTATGTTTCTTTCCTTTTCATTTAGTATGGAATATATTATAGTCCATGTGAGGCATTCTTACTTGATGTATGGGCTATGCCCAAAATCTTACACTCTTATTCGATGGTTATAAGATGAGACAACTATTATGACTATATTATCTTTAATATAACCCTATGTGCAATAAAAGTAGAAGAATAAGTAACCTTCCTATACGAAGGGGCTACGTAAACTCAATATAAATATATATATATATATATATATATATATATATANATGTAAACCTCCAATTAGATTTAATAAAAAGTTAAAAATTTCCGTTAAATTTGACATATGAATGTAATGATATAAGAAAAGAGGCTAGTCTTAGTCGTCAAAGAGGACGACGACGCTGGTTACATCTAGGGCTATTCCCGGATGTGACATGTTTTTTGAGTTTTCTTGAGATCGATCAATGTTTCTAGTTGAACTTTTGAGTAGAATATGATGTATGTTTAGGGAATGTATGATTCTAAGTGTTTGGTTAAAAGAACCAAATGTTTTTGGTTGTTTAGAGTTTTAAAAGAAGTAGGAAATTCAAAAAAATCTAGATAAGGAGGTTTGGGCACCGCGCCCCAAAATAGTCTCTGAAATTTGGGTCTTGGGGCTCCGTGCTAGCCTCAGCGCCCCCTAGCTCTCTGAAGTTTTAAGATTTAAAGTTCAAGTTGAGTAAAGTTAAAGTTTGAATTTCATTGCTTCAAAGAAGAATATGGGGACTATGTATTTCCAAAAAGATTTAAAATGTTCACATTTGATCAAGAAAGAGAACATAGATTCAAAGAGATCTTTTAATCTATGTTTTGAGTAATTATATCCAACCAAAGAAAGAAGTTTGTTTTAAAAACATACAAACTAAGTATATTTTGGGAGTAATATTGAGCACCGATACGGGGATGCTAGTTCATATTAACTCTAGTCTTTATAAATCATGTAGCCATCAAGAATAGTAAATGATCATACTTTTTAGATGACTCATTTAGATATTTTTAGCATAGACTAGTGGATCCACTTAGTCAAGGCATTGTATATGAAGGTAATATATATGACATCTTTGACAACGTGAGCAAGACGATGTATCACAACTTAGTCTCTTAGTGGTTGTTATTGGTGAGAGAATCCCCCACAAAAACTATATTACTTTTTACATTAAGTAAAGATAAGTTTGTTATTGCATTTTTTTAACGAGCTAAGTTGTTTTCCCGTTGTTTTACAAGATCTATATATACTTCATCTATTTTATTGCGTTATATATTTAGTTAAGTTATTTATGAGTTTAATAAAGCCAAGGTAAGTGCTCTTTCAGTTTCGTTTCAAGCCTATGTTGTGTTTAGCATTTAAACTCGCATACTTATGATTGCATGCAGTGTTCATGAGTTTGAAGAATGGGTGTTCTAACCACTTTTTGTCTCATTCATGATAGTATTTATTAATGATATTTTGTTTTATTCAAAAAGTGAAGAAGATAATGCCAACTATCTTCGCACTGTTTTGGGTGTCCTTAGGAAGCAAAAGTCGTATGCTAAATTTTGTAAGTGTAAATTTTTGTTGAAATCGGTTGCGTTTTTGGGGTATGTTGTTTCAAAAGAAGGTGTAATGGTACATTCTCAAAAGATTGAGGCGGTTTAGAATTGTGTTCGGCCTAGTTCGGTAATGGAAGTTTGGAATTTTGTGGGACTCACTAACTATTATCATCTATTTGTGAAGAATTTTTCCTCTTTCACTACCCATTTGACTAATTTTACCAATAAGGAGATACCATATGAATGGACTGAAAAATTTGAAGAGATATTCAAAAAACTCACGATTTTGTTGACCACCGTGCCCATTCTAGCACTATGGTTAAATGTAAAATCTTATCGTTTACTGTGATGCTTCAAATTCTTGTTTGGGTGGTGTTGATGCAGAGTAAGAATGTTTTCGTCGATGTCTCACGTCAATGAAGGTGCATGAAAAAAATTATCTAACACATGACTTAGAGATAACATCGGTTGTGTTCGCTCTCAAGATTGGGGACATTACCTCTATCGCGTTAAGTGTAAAGTGTTTACCAATTATCATTGTTTGGAGAATGTTTTCACTCAAAAGGATCTGAATTTGAGACAACAAAGATGGATGAGGTTATTCAAGGTTTTTTATGTGACCATTCAATACCATCCGAGTAAGACTAATGTTGTTGCAGACGCTTTGAGTCGAAAATTGATACGTATGGGTAACTTAGCTTACCAAAGTGTAACCAAGAGACCTTTTGCCAAGGAAATTTAGATCTTCGATTCAAAGATCATGTAGTTGGGCATATCTGGATGTGGCGGGTGTTAGCTACAATTGAATTTATTGTCTCATTTATTGAGGAAATAAAATAAAAACAATTTGAGGATAATAATATTAACTAACTTAAGGAGAAGATGGGGAATGGTAAGGAAAAAGAACCCAATCATGATGTGGACGGATTAGTCAGTGTTAATGGGAGAATTCTTGTTTCTCGAGTCAATAAAATTGATTAAAAATTGTTGGCATAATCTGATGGTTCAGATATTCTATTCATTCGGGTGTGACCAAGATGTATAGAGATATTAAGAAAATTTATTGGTGGTCAGTTATTAAAAATACATTTCAGTGTTCTTGGTGAAGAGTCAAAATTATATACAATTGAGGCTCAAGAATCAAAGACCTGCATGTTTGCGTCAAACAATGCCAATTCCATAATGGAAGTGGGAAAGAATATACATGGACTTTGTGGTTGGTCTTCGCTAGACTTTGGGAAAGTTTTATTCTATTTGGATAGTGGTTGATAGATTGACTAAATTAGCTTATTTTATTCAAGTAAGGATAAACTAAAATGTTGAACAATTGGCTAAGGTGTATGTGCAGAAGATAGTGAGGCTGCACGGTCTGGCCCTTTCTATCATATCATATCCTCGTATCCAATTCACTTCCAAGTGTTGGAGCAAATTGAATGATAAATTTGGCATACAAATTGCTTCTATTACAACTTTTCATCCATAGACAGGTGGACATCTGAGAGGACTATTCAAGTATTGGAAGAAATGTTGAGATCATGTGTTATTTATTTTGGAGGGCATTGGGATAAATTCTAACCTTTATGCTTTTCCTATAAAAATAGCTATTACTTATGCATTGATATGGCACAATTTGAAACATTATATGGGAGGGATGTAGATCACCCATGGGTTGGATTGAGGCTGGAGAAGTGAAACCTTTAGGGTTTGATTTAGTGAAGAATGCTCAAGATAAGGTTAGGAGTATTCAAGATAAGCATTTATCAGCCTAGAGTAGACAAAAGAAGTATGTCGATCATAAGGTAAGACACATGGTATTTCAGACGGTAGAGAAGAATTTTCTTAAGTTATCACCAATGAAAGGGGTGATGAGATTTTGTAAGATGGGTAAGACAAGTCCTTGATACATTGGACCATTTGAGCTCCTTGAATGTATGGAACCGGTAGCATGTAGGTTGGCTTAACTTTTAATTTATCAAGTTTTTATTCGATATTTTATGTGTCCATGTAGAAGAGATATCGTGACGACGGGGATTATATCATTATGTGGTGCTCAATTGTTCTAGACAAAGACATCCAATTTGAGGAGGAACCAATTGCTCTTCTTGATCGTGATATGCATGAAGGAAGGCCAAAGATATTAAATCCGTAAAGGTTTAATGTAAGCATCTTCTAGTCGACAAAGCTAATTAGGATACCGAGAAGGACATGCGAGACATGTATCCTTAATTGTTCGTCGAATCAGGTACTGCATCTTTCTTCTCTTATCCTAATTTTCCTAAGTTTTGTCACTCGGGGAAGAGTGATGGGTAAATTGGTATCTATTGTGACAACCTATTCCCATCGTTATAGAAATGACAACGGGGGAAAAATTAGGCTGGATATTTTTTTTGTAGTATTTGGATTTTTCCCAACCTTGTCCAGACTTGGAGAAAATTGGAGTCACTAAGGTGTAGGAAAATCTGGTAGCAATCGGGTGGATCATATATGATTCTTATTACATAGTTTGTTAGACAACTCATTAAGTGTATTTTATCAACGTCGTGAGTTAGTGTATTGTGAAATGGAAATTTGGAAATTCCTTAATTTGGTCACAGGTTTGGAAAGCCCGCCTTGGTGCTAGGTTTGGCCGCTCTCACAAAGCCTCTACAGCAGGATATGTGGCGCTGTGGCAAGTGCGACGGGATTTAAAATTTAAGATATAATATGAAATGGTAACTTGTTAAAAAGTGCAACTTTAGCAGGCCCTTGAGTCATTTTGGTGCCGCCGCTACACCGGGATGAGGGTCGCTGTGGCGGGCCAGACGTGAATCACTGTCTTTAATAAACCCCAAAATGACCTTATTTGGCACATTTTTACTTTTAGAGCTAAAGAGCGACCCCCAAGAGATTTCTGCTCATTATCCTTCATTAATGAGGCTAAAGATAAGATTTTAACTCCCCAAATCCATTTTTTAATCCGTCAACGTACTAGAATGGGTTAATAATAAATGAGAAAAATGTTGTCATATATTTTATGCTTAAAATAACCCTGATTTTGATAGTGGGACATGGGTTTGATCGAAGGTTCATAGAATTGTTAGTAATTGATACCTTAGTTTGTTCTTTTATATGCTGGTGATCAACTACATTAGCCTACACTCTGAGTGTCTACGAATCGAAATGGGGTTTCATCGCTATATGTCAAGATAAAAGTGGTAGGTATATGCTTGTCTATGTGTTTTTGATCTATGGGCAGTAATCCTCTACTTCAAAGAACTGATCACTAATGCGTCGATTGATCTTTTTTGTCGTCTTTTGATCCAATTCCTTCAAAGCTCACTTGCTATATCAAAAGGCATAACTCTACTATATGGAGAATCGCCAAGTGTGCTTGGCGATGCACCCTTTGCATCATCAGTATAATGCACTGTTTTTCTTCTGTTTTGCGCCTATGTGTCCATGCTCATACCAAATCCTTAAATACCTGAAACTTAGGATTTTTTATCGGATATCGAGTCAAGGACATTATTTGCAATAAATAAGGATCTAGTTAAGTCCAATTTTGAGGACTCGTCAATATCCCCAACTTTACCTTTTTCTTGTCCTCAAGTAAAACTCAAGTTGAGTCATTCAAGTAGGATGTCTCAAATATTGCACCACAAGACTCAATCATGAATATATACAACATGACTCAAATTTTTCATGCATAGTTGTATACTCATAGAGTCAAGTTGTGACACGCCATTACCAAGGATTATCGAGCTCAAATACTTGATACTAATGCAAGCTCAAGCTCAACAAAACTATCTAGATGCCTTTACACAAAGAATGATTCGATTCTCATACACGTAGATATCAACAAAGGATCAGGAATTTGATGGAACACTTAGATTCACAAAAAGGAACACAATGCATGTTTTCACCCATAGGTTTTCCCTTATTTCCAATTGACTTTCGGTCCGGTTCACTCAAGATCAGAAAGGTCTTTCTAAGGCTTGTAATGAGGGCTATGTCTAAAGGTATGGTCATTTAGGCTCGGTAACTTTTACCTCAATGAGATGTGCCTTTATAAAACATTCCCTTTCTTTCTTCATCAATCCTTAGTAAAGTGCCTTTAAGTAATCTTTTTATTCTTCTGCATGGATTTCTTTGAAGTCGAACTTCTTTTTGTGATTTTACTACACAACCTTGTTTTTATATATTTTTCTTCTTTTCCCACCTTTTCTTTTAATATGGAGGGTTTCCATTTCTCTGTAGTACCATGGGTTTGCTAGACTTTCTTGCACTTCTTGACTTATCCTTTATTTCTTATAAAACCCCAACTTAGGATTTTTGCTTGTGTTGTCTATTCACTTATGTCACACATCTCAAGAGGATTATAGGTGATGGATAACGTATGTTCTGGAATTCATCAAGGTTTTTTCAAAGAAGGGGTAAGGCTCAAAGGGTGTTCAAGAGAGTTTGATACACTCACGTGTAGGCAAAAAATAGGTATATGTCAAAGTTGGCTTACACACATTGATTGTTGCCTAAGATCATCTCAAGTAGATACAATAAAACTAATAAGGTAGATTATTCATGACCAGGGAGAAAACCCTACACATAATTGGCGTCCTCGTACTCGGAGAGGACTTGGACGAGCCCTTAGCATTCTGCATAACATATCATAAGTCTAAAATGCGTAAAACTAAAAGCTTGTTTAGATAGTGAGGTATACATAGACCTCTCACATATTATGTGTGGAGTTTACTTAGACTTCTCTCTTATTGAAGTTTACATATGCTTCTCATTTGGACAACATAACCAATACATAGAAAATAGTCTAATAACATTGTTTGACATTAAACCATCTAAATAGTATTACAACATTTGGGCGTAGCCCATACTTCATAAAAAAGATCCAAAGATAGGTTTACACCAATAGTACCAATGATAAAAGAATGAATAGTATCTTTAGTCATCATAACATCATAGCTAGAATAGTGAAATGGTGACATCCTTGAACATTGAGGACCTACCAAAAACTTGGGGAATTAGTTCCAAGTCTAATTGCAAAGTGGCCTCCTATACTTCAAAGGCCCAAACCTACTTTGATTGGGAAAGGGAAAGAATATGGGTTAGTACAATCACATTTAATAAGTATTGAAACATATGCAAGTAGAACAATTGAATCATGCTTAAAAGGACATTTAGTGTAAAACCATGCTAAGTAACTTACATAAGACTTTATGCACAATTAAGAATATATACGAGTCAAGACATAACATCATTTAAGACAAGCCCATATTGAACATAAGACCAACATCAACATATAGTCAAGTCAACATAGATATCATCAACATAAAGTCATATCATCATGAATAGCTTCAACATAAAGTCATAAAACCATTTCATGTAATAGGGTTCATGGTTCATAATATCATAGCATATAAGAGCGTTACTCACAACCCCTTCCCAAGCCTACTACTGGAATGCTTATGTGAATCCCCATAACCCCACATAATCTAGCAAAACAAGCGAAGGATCAAAAGCCATGTCTAAATTTCATATATACTCATGTCATATATATTCATAATCATGTACATAACCTTAGACCAATATCATGTCCATCAATGAAACTAACATCATATAGGATCATCAACATGTAAAGTCATCGTACACATTTCATTCATATCATAAGTACATAAGAACAACCTCCTAGGACTTCCATCAAGGTCAATTTGTGCCATGTATAAGTAGAGTCCTATACCCCTACCTACACTAAGTAGAACCCCTAAAGTCACCGTAGTTAGTTTTCACCTTCATTACTTTATTCATTCATTTTACATTCAAAAACAATCGCCTTAACCGAGAAAAGACCATCTGAGCTAAACATGGAATCTGATGTCATGAAACCCTAAACCTAAAAAAGATGCTCTACTTGCCAAGGTAGAACAAAAACATTATCATAGAATTATACACTACACCATTTTAGGTCTATAACTACACTAATTCTGAACTACACTTATAAAGTGTTGCCTAGAGTAGTTTTGGGAACACTTTTAAAGCGTGGACGAAGTTTTTAACTTTTAGCTACGATAATTTTGCAACACATCAAAAGTGTACTCTTTAATGCTATACGCTACACTTTATAAGTGTTTTTACAATATGATATAATTGACAACACCTATTTACATATATGACCACACTTCTAAAATATCCTATTTTTATAATTGAAAAAATAACACCTTATAAGTGTTGCCTTAAATTGTTTCACTAAAACATTTAATTTTTTCACTCTCCCTCAATTTATTTTTAACTCTCTCTCCCATATTTATTGGCCAAAAAAAAAATTAAACATTGATAAATCATAAAACGTTTAACTTTTTCACGCTTTCCTCTTTCACTTCACTTTCCTCTTTCACTTTTTCGATTTATGATGAACCAAAGAGAGTTGAAGAACCAACGTGAAGACACCTGAATAACAACTTCTCTTTTCCGATATAGATTTTGAGAAAAACAGGCTGAAGAGTACAAGTCGACCAAGAACTAAGCTGAAGATTTTAAAAGTTGAAGTCATACTAATAGCTCAAATCGTTTTCATCAATAACAATTTCTTGAAGAGTGAGTACAATTCTATTTTCCGATACCAATTTGGTCAAGCGTTAGTACTCAAACAGGTGTTCTTGTTAGCTGAAGTGTTTGATTTTTATTTTGTGTTTAGAAGGAATGAGTACTTTTGAGTTGTATGAAAGATGATGAATTGAAGCTAATTAGTCTCTCCGTCACACTTTTCTCTAAAGTTTCTCACTGAAGAAGACGATTTCAAATAGATTTTGTTGGAGTAAGTTTTATCAGGTAAGAAATTTTAATCTGAAACTCAAAATTTTAGATTTATGGTTTTGATATACTTGTGTTTTTATACGATTTTTGGGAGTATGAATTGTATTTTAGCTTCATCAGTTAATTTTTGGGAGTGTAGCTCGTATTTTAGCCTCCTTATTTAAACCTCCTTTTTAACTTTTGGGGGTTGGAAAAATGTTGGAATTTATTTGAGCAAAAAACTTTAGAGCAACTAAAGAAAATAGTTAAAATATATATAGAAACACATTCAAGGCAGGGAGAGTCAAGTGTCAATAAGTGTATCAAATTTCTAATTCGTTTCGCTGACCAGTTTTCCCAAGCATTGTTCGAGTTTGACATTCTGCCAAGAATTCTCATCCGTGGTTAGTATTCAAGTTTCTTTGTGAAGATCATTTTCCTGTTCGTCCCGTTCCAGTTCACTGCGTGAAGAAAGGTAATGTTAATTTCCTCATAGTTTCCAGTGCATATTAACTACCCTCAACTTACTCCACTTGTGTGATTACGTTGTGTATGTTGTTGTATCCCCAAACCTCACTCGTGGGGTTACACTAGTTCTTTGTTGTTGTAGTTGTAATAAGAGTAGTACACAAAGTTGAATATCACAATCTGCACATTGAACATAACCATCAGGTTTTGATTTGTTGTGTTAGGTCATGAGTAATATATTACAATTTGCAAATAAAAGACAATCTCTTTTCTTTTTTCACATATCAAATTTTGGTCTATCTTCAGATGTGGGTTGTTGGTTTGTAAACGAATACATTTCCCTTGCTTGGCCAAAATTGATTATGTAAATAGGTGCCTCTGTGGTCCTTCCTTTTCTTTTCATGTTCATTTCTATAGATGCTTAACATTTTCATTGTACTTATTCTGATTGCTTGTGTATGTTGCTTGTCCATGTTGAATATCTTTCTTGCTATACTAGGTAGATCTTGAAATTTGTGATACTGCTGCCTGTTTTCTTTGTTAATGGCTATGTTTGTGATGCAACCAGCTAATTGATTAGATTGTCTAAATATATGAACTATCTGTATTTGAATTTATATTATAATCATATACATATCCTCTATCTTTTCAATCAACTCCAAGGTACCCTCCACTCTCATTGAATCATGTTCTTGAGACTTAGCGAGTCAGTCTATAATATGACCTTTATGATCCCATATCTCTTGCAGTAACTTAGTGCTTTCCAAATTGATGTGATTTCAGCTTCCATGTTTGTCGTGTTGCCTATGCTTTGTGTCTGTGCATATACTAGATCTCCTTGTCTTCGTATAATACAAAACCCATAAGAGCTCTCTCATGGGTTGCCTTTGGTAGCGCCATTCGTATTACAAATTACCCAACCTTCCATTGGTGTAGACCACTTTACTTTGTGTTAGTAAAGATTTGGTTTATACTGCTGAAGTAAATCAAAGATCTCCAACCAAGGGTAAGGAATAGCTCGTAACCATGGATATTTGGCTCTTATGAAGTGAAAAGAGCACTCCTTGGAAAAGAGGGAGAGGATTCAACGATAATTCCCAGCCAAGTCAACCTGAGAGCATACATATGACGCAATTGAAACATCATTCATTTGTAATGCTTCAGTGAATGCTTCCTCCCTAACTGTCAATCTATTCTTTGGTTTGATCAGAGGTGTCTCAATCTTTTCATGTAGCAATGATCCATTATTCATGTGGTTGACTGGATTTGTTGATTGGGAATTTGCTCCAGAAACTGCAAGAGAAAGAAACTGTCGACTATCAGCAAACTCTCCGCTCAATGTCTGTGTCATTGCCAATGCTGGATTGATGTTATATCTCATAGCAATTTCCAAAGGTAAATGCACAGACTTAAGTTGTTGTTGTGCATCAACTGTGTGATCATTAAAGCCTCTCTGAACTATTGAATTTACTTGCTCAAAAATTACCTTGAATGACATCTCGAAGGAAGGGATCACTGAAACTTCCAGAGTAGACTTCAGTGTTTCTTGTAGTGTTTGCTTTCCAGAGGTTTGGAATTGTGCTTGGATTTGTCTAGCTAAAGTAGCTTCAAGTTTAGAGTTTAATGCTTTCTCTAGTTGGTTCACTGCCTTGTCACCAACTATTTTCTGCACTATAACATTAACACAATTGTATTGTTTTGGGAATATCTAGTAAGAATGCTTCATCTATCTAAAGTAATCTGATCTCACTCTTGCTCTTTGTCAATTCATGTACTCTACCAGCAGTTCAAAGTTTTGCATTTTCAGCACCACCACTTGTTTGATAGGATGTGTTGTTAGCTTTCAGAACAGGTTGTTGATACCTCAGATTTTATATTTAGTAGTTCCAGTTCTAGTCTCAGTCCTTGGCCTTCTGGAGAAGTAATAGTCAAAGATGGTTCAGACACATTTAAGTTAAGGTAAAAACTTGTAAATGCAGGGATAATTTTTTTGACCATGACTCTTAGTATTAACCTGAGACCTCTCTGGAACTTGTTGTTTATTTTGAATGTGATGTTGAGGGTGGTAGCAATAGATCTATGGTCTTGATTCACTTTTCTACTATAGGTAGACAGATGACTCTCATCTCATTGTTTGTGTTAAATTGGCTTCTTTTGGAAGACCACAATGATCAAGGATGTGAGATGCTAAGAGGTGAGCATTTTTCTAGGGTTGTTGGCAATTGTCTGGGAAATGAGGAAAGACAAAATTTGCAATAGAGAATGCGAAAAAGACTAGGATGGTAATTGTAGATAGTATGATACATATATTTGGATCATTTTTGAATATTAAGATTGCTAGAGATTCACTTTGTCGTCTCATTATGGGGTCTCCTTCTGGTAAGGTTTATTCCAATCTCAGAGTTGTTATAGTCGTGCCGAGATGCTTTAATTTTTCTTCTTTGATATATAGGATTTTAAAGTATCAAAGTATGAGTTTGTTTGAATTTAATTGACAATCCGGAGAATTTGACCAAGTTATTTTTTTTTCAATAGATGAATAGTTTAAGTATGGAGTGATTATATGTATGTGAGGCGATGAACATATACTTTCAGTTTCTATTGGTTTCATGATTATAGCTTTGTGTTATGTTATATATGTTTATGTTATATGATTATTTGTACTTATGATGTGCTTTGTTAGACTATAATATGATTATTTTGTTAAATTAAGTTAGTTAGGTTGCCAGTGCACATTTTTTGTTTATATGTTAGTTAAGTTTTCAGTTCCAATTAACTCTATCCTCCACTTACTCCACATGTGTGATTATGTTGTGTATGTAAGTATCCCCAGACTTAATATAAGTTTCCTCATTCAAATTTCCTCATTCAACTTTAGATACATATATTCGATGAACCAAAGAGATGATGAACCAAGGTGATGAGAGGTGAAGACAAGTCAAGAATCGATTTTGCTTTCCGATACACGCTAAAAGAGTTAAAGTCGTCGAGGAGCTGAGCTGAAGAGTTGAATTCATCGAAGAATTGTAGCTTAAGTCATCTTCTCCAATAACGACTTCCTGAAGAGTAAGTACGATTCGCTTTTTCGATACCTATTTCATCAAGTTTTAGTACTTAAATAGTCTTTTTTTTAGCTGAAGTGATTGATTTTTTGTTTTGTGTTAAGAAGGAATTGAATATTTTGGGTTGTTGGAAAGATGATGAACTGAAGCTAATTAGTGTCTGTCACACTTTTCTCTTAAGTTTCTCACTGTAAAGGACAATTTCAGACAAACTTTATTGGAATAGGGTTTATCAGGTAAGAAAATCTATTTTGAAAGTCTAAATTTAACTTTTGAATTTTGATATTCTTGTGTTTTTATAAGAATTTAGGGAGTGTGCTAGTATTTTAGCTTCATCAGTTGATTTTTCGAAGAGTAGCTCGTATTTTAACCTTCCTATACAAACTTCTTTTTCACTGATAGGGGTTGGAAAAAAGTTGATTGTGTTTTTGCCTCCCTATACAGCCTTCTTGGTATTGAGTTCTTCAAATTCCACTTGCTAATTGATTGCCAAACATGCCTGAATTGCATTCCGCCTGTGTTTTGGCACTAGATTTGTTAATATGTTAGTCATATGGACCTCCTCGTCTGTCGAATAGGTCCGTTTAAATATGCTACCATCAATTTCCATAAAAGAATTTACTATCAATATCCATCAACTTCTGCTAACTTGTTGCATTTTTGTCTAATGCATATATTTTCTAATAAATGCTAGAACAGAAAAAAATATGCATTATATTTAATTGATCAGTTGAGATTGAGAATATAGAATTACTTCATAAAATTGATAAAAGAACAGGACAAGTGTTAATATGATGATATTTTTTAGGCAGATTTCTTGATGAAGATCTGAAGAACTTCTCGTTGACGAACACGATTTCTATTGTAGCTCGTTTTACTATTGCTTATTGGGTAAGGACACAATATTTTTCTCTCATTTATCCTTACTAAAATTTTCTTATAGCTATATGATTGTTCGGATATGTTCAACATCACAAGTTTTAAGAATACTTATGGTATACTAATTACCTACTGATAAAATAAAATATATTTATTTAATTACCTTCTGGTGTACTAATTAATTTTTCCTTAGAAGTATCATCAACATTCAAAAGCATTTGTGGAGGATTCAAGATCTGATTTGTCATACCAAAAGTGTCATGACTAGGTAAGAAACTTTTATCATCTCATAACACATGATTCTAATAACTTACCTCGTGATTTTTAAAGCTTATTTGTGAAGTAGTTTATGTTTGTTACTCATAGATTAAATATTGATATCTTTTTCTAGGAATTCACATATCCCATCCAAGGATTGGATGAATTTAGCAAGGTACAACAAAGAGTACTAGTATATCGATGACGTTGAATCATTTCTAGATTTTGCTTACTCTTATGGAGATCCTCAAGGAGAGGAAATTCAGTGTCCATGTGCAAAATGTTGTAATATTCGTTAGACTCAAAGGAATGAAGTATATAATTATCTTATATGCTATGGATTCATGAAAGGCTATACTGAATGGATCAATCACGGGGAATGGGATATTAAGTTGAATGTTGACAATGATATGGATTACTCGGGTGATGATCTTGATGGGTTGTTGAATGAACAATTTAGATATGTTTCATAGGCTAAATGAGTTTATTATGGTCCAAATAAAGATGCCAAGAAATTCTATAACATAGTTGAAGAGGAAATCCATGAATTATATCCTAGTTTTACAGGATTCTCTAAATTATATTCACACTTAGTTTATATTTGTTGAAGTGTTTAAATAGAAGGAGCAATTCATCATTCTCTTCTTTTTTAGAATAATTAAAAGAGGCGATGCCCTAGTTGGACATTCCTTCGTCTTATAATAAAACCAAGTCTATGATTAAGAATCTTGGTCTTGTTGATGAGAAAATTGATGCATGTCTCACTAATTGCATGTTGTTCATGAATTATCATAAAGATTATGAATATTGTCATACTTGTGGGGCTTCACGATATATTCAATCTCTTGAAGTTGATATTGAGCTTGAGCCTTCAAAAAAACAACATCAAGTTTCAACAAAGACATTGAGACACTTCCAATTAATTCCTAGACTCAAAAGACTATTATGTTCTTAAAGACGGTAGAATATTTGAGGTGGCATGAAGAGGACCGTTCTAAAGCTTGAAAGTTAAGACATCCCTCTGATGGTTTAACATGGAAAGACTTTGATAGGCAGCATCCACATTTTCACAATGAGAGACTTGGCTTTTCAAGTTATGGATTCAATCAATTTAGAACCATGAGAATATTACATAGCACATGGCTAGTTATGTTGAAGGTGTATGATGTCTGAATATTCTATACTTTCTTTACTTATACCTGGGCCGCAATCACCTGGAAATGACATTAATATTTACATACAACCATTAATCGATGAGTTAAAATTATTATGGGATTCTGGGGTTGAAACATATGATGCTTCCAGAAATAAGACTTTTCAAATGCAGGCAGCTCTTATGTGGACAATAAGTGAATTTCCTGCATATGTTATGTCATCTGGTTAAAGTACAAAAGGAAAGTTTGCTTGCCCTTGTTGTAACTATGGCACTAATCTCGCTATCTTAAACACAATCGGAAAATGTGTATTTATGGATCATCGTGTTTTTCTACCCATGTATCATCCATGGACATCTAACAGAAGATCTCTCAATGGAAAAATAGAATTCAGGCCTCCTCCACCTTCCTTAAAGGGAACTGTTGTGCTTAATAACTTACATTATTTTTAAAATGTGTTCAGGAAGAAGAGAAAGAGATCAAATGATGGACCATGGAAAAAAAGGTCAATTTTTATTGAGTTACCTTACTGGCACCATAACTTATTATGCCACAACCTTGATGTGATGCACATAGAGAAGAACATAGCTGATAGCATACTTAGAACTCTTTTGGATATTTCTGGAAAAATAAAGGATCATGCAAAAGCCTGGTATGATTTGAAAGATAAGGGAATCAGGCAGAACGTTCATCCAAAAGATACAGAAGATAGTAAGAGAACAAAGTTCGCAAAGGCGTGGTTCTCAATTAAAAATGGAGAGAAATCAATCTTTTGTGGAGTTTTAAAGACAGCCAAGCTACCTTATGGTAGTTCCTCCAATATATCTAGGTGTGTGGACTTGGATGAAATAAAAGTGTCTAATTATAAAACCCATGATGCTCATTTCATGTTACATTACTTGCTTCCAATACCAGTTAAAAGCATTCTTCCTGATCATGTGGTTATTCCTTTGATTGGTCTAAGTTCCTTCTTCCATCATTTGTGTCAAAAATTAATCACATTGGAGGAAGTGAATTGCTTAGAAGTAGAGATCATAGAAGCAGTAAATCAGTTAAAGCAAATTTTTCCTCCTTCATTATTCGATATCATGATTCATTTGTCTATTCATTTGGCAAATGATATGAGATGAGGCGGTCCAGTTCAAAATCGATGGATGTATTCCAATGAAAGAGAAATGTGTGAATTCAAATCATACATTCACAATAGGCGTTTTCTATAAGGTTGTATAGCAGAGACACGAGTGGGAATAGATTGCATGAATTTATTCTAAAAAAATGTGCATCGGGGTGTCCATAATAGATTTAATAGAAGAGCGCAAAATAATGATGAATGTGACCTAATTGATGCAGAAATTGTGAGTTTGTTTTCTAACAAAGGAGTTCCTTTAGGAGAAAAAAAACTGATCTAATCATTTTAGATGACAAGTCAGTAAGTCAGGCACATGCATACTTATTGAGAAATTGTGACGATGTTCAAGAATATATTAGGTACCTTAATTTGAATATAGTATTCTTTTTGTATAATTAATTTTTAACTTATTTTATTTATTTTTTTAACAAAAAAGTACATGTTGTGTAGAGACCATGATCAAGAGGTTAATAATAAGTCACGGAGATCTAAATGGAAGCAAATCCAAGAATCATTGTTAAAACTTCTCTCAATGGTTTAAAACTTGTGCTTTGCAAGAGGATGTGCCTGATTTGATAAAATAATTGTGTAAAGGACCACATTCTATTGCAAACAAATATTCTGGGTATCTCATTAGTGGATATAGATTTAATGTTAGGCAGCGTGATGCAAGGCGTAAAATACAAAATAGTCGTGTTACACTAATTGCCAACTACAAGCTTTGCAAGCTCAAAGGGTAAAAATCCGATTGCTCCAAATTTGACTGATTATGACAGAATAGTTGATATTGTTGAATTAGACTATTATGGTCGTTTTAAGGTTGTTCTGTTTAAGTGTGATTAGTATGAGGTTGAAAATGATGCTTATGGCCTTAATTATGTCTATTTTAACAAGAGATGCTCTTAGGAAGAGCCTTTTGTTCCCATATCTCAAGTACACAAATGCTTCTGTGTGCAAGATCCATATGATCAAGATAAACATTATGTTATGAAGACTGTTTCGAGAGACTTATTTAACATGGCTGATGAAGTTGAATCTAATCTCCCAGAAAGTTATGAAAACGAGCAATGTGAATATTTGATAGGGACCATCTATAACAAAAGATAATGGTGATATACTCTTAACAAGGACTGATGTACAAAAAACAATTATTGATGTGCCTTCGGAGGAACTTGACACTCAACAACTTGATGTCGAGTATGAAGAGAAGTTTAAAGATGAGTCTACCGATGAGTTTGAAGAAGTGTCTGAAAATGAGTGTGAAGATGATTTTGCACATGAGTTTGTAGATGAGTCTTAAAATAAGTATGAGGATGAGTCTGAAGATGAGTTTGAAGCCGAGTCCAAAAAAGAGTTTGAAGATGACGCACCACGAATTTCATTATTGTTGTGATGATCATATAGTTATCACTTATTATTTTTGTAATTTAATTATTGTTTTGGTACAACAACATTAAGATATCTAATATGTGGAATTGAAGATTAGATCGCTACAATGTTTAAGTATTCTGTTGGCTTTTTTAATGTGCCCAAATTGTTAATTTGTTAAGTAATTTATGTTGGCTTCTTATCTGGTTATTATTTTATTCAGGAACCTGTACTTCTAGCTGATTATTTCTTTATTTGGGTGTTTGTTATTTATATACTTATTTGTTTCCTTTTATGATCAGGTTGCAAGCGTTACAAGCAAAACAGTGAGATCTGTAGTTTGAAGTAGCTTCTGGTTTTTTCGCTATCCCGAGTTCTTCGCTCCGAGAGAGATAAAACTCTTCACTTCTAATTAATTTAAGTAATGAGAAGTTGTCCAGTTTTTGAGTTGAATCTGCAGAATGTTTTTGTTGTAATGATTTATGTTGGCTTCTTATCTGATTATTATTTTATTGAACAACATGTACTTCTAGTTGACTATCAGTTTTTTTAGTTGTTATGATTTAATGCAGTTTTAAACAATATTCATTATGTTTAGAAACGGTTAAGTGAAGCATGCTCCATTAGCAAATAAGAAATTTATTACATGAACAATTTTAGAATCTTACATTTTTAGCAACAAGAACCTAGATTATTTCCCAGGTTATATCAACAGATGATGACCACACGGTATGTAATTTTTTGAAATGCTTGTTCATATTGCATCTCTAAGTTAATTAACCTACAAGAACTCAAGAATTAAACATAGCAGCTCAAAGTAGGCAGTTGCCAACAGAAGTAAATGACACATAATTGTAAAAAGAAAAAAGTTATAGACTTTTTTGACACGTTAGTATTATACTGTTAGCGAAATGTCAAAATTCAAAATTATCCTATGATTTATTTTATTGACACAAAACACAAAGGTTGATACCAACCCCTAAACTGATACTTCTAATATGATAGAAATATGGTTTATTTGAACTTATTCTGTCAACGTTTACCCTACGGTACTATTCTGCGTGTCTGTTACAGCAAAGGCCAACAGAAGCCTTTGATAAGTTTTATTGTGATGATTTGGTTATAACTGTCGTTTTCCTAATCCTCTGCATCCATCTAAGACCACAAATTCATCATCTTGTGACTTGTTGTAAAACACTGAAGAGGATTTTTCAGAATGAAGGAAAATAATGACTTAACAGACTTTTCTTACAGTTTTGAATCTTAATAATTGCTTAACAGGATCAGGAATGGTTGTAAAGGTTATAGGATCAATTTACTTGTGGATCCAACAATATTGTGTTTTTACAGGTTATAGACGAAGTTTACAGTATTGGCAGATCTGGAAACTCAATTGCTACAATATTATACAGTACTGGAAATTCTGGAAACTCAGTTGTTGCAATATGCAATAATAAGCTATCCTTCTGTCAACCTTGTTTTCGAATTATATTCCTTTTAGTTCTTTCACTTAGAGGACCTTATTATTTTCTTGGTTTACATACTACAGGGAAAGAAATCAAAGAGATTAAAACAAAGCGAGAAGAATGAATCAATAAACAATATTCAAGAAAAAAGGTTCAAATCAAAACAAAGCTCAAAGTCCATTGAAAAATATGGATGTTGAGATGCAATACCGATTAAGTGTTGAGTTGGCCAACAAATTCAAGATTAAGAGATAACAACTTGCAAATGGACGCAATGATAGAGCTAAGAAAGAGTAGGCACCAATACAACATAAAAGTAAGAACTCTGAGGATTTTGTTCTGCAACAAGGAACGAGTAAATTAGTTGGGCACAACTCAGTAATTCAATCGTCTTAAGGGAAGAGCGTAGAACCTCACATATTATTGCTGGAAAAGGACAAACTAAACGAAGGTTATTTCAATCTGAAGAGTCCGTTCAAGATAAAAAGGAATCAAACTTCCTATGAACTTCATTCAAAGAAGGTGTTACTGATTCAGTACATGTGACTGGAACAACACTAGGTAATGGAGTGGTACAACATGATATTGAGGATCTACTGAACTTCAATCATGTGAAGAGGAAGTTTGTTCGACCAACCACCAGTATTGGTCAGTTTCAGGATAAGCAACAACTAGGTAATGGAGTGGTACATAATGAACATGATATTCATGATCTACCAAATTGCAAGCATGTAAAGAGGAAGCCAATCATACCAGCTTGTACTTTGATCAATTTCTAAAAAATCAAGGGATACGCCTAGATGATGAAACAAAATGTTATAACCATACAATAGCTGATGTCGAATTTACGCATACTCCTATTATTAATGAACACAACAAAGATTGGATGATCTTGTGGATCAAGAAGAACTTGGTGGAGATGAATGTGATGCCGAAAAGGAATTGACATTGATTGTAATCCAAAAGGTATGTCTTAAACCTTGTAAGATTTAGTACTCATTATGAAAAAAATATCTTATTTCCTGTCCGTTACATCAATCTAGAAATATCAAAGCCAAAAAAAGTTCAACGACAAACAACATGTAAGGATATTCATGCAACAAATATGGAAGAAAGAAAAGAGGTGACATTTGATAAAGGATAAGATGTGGGACCAACTAATAACATAGTGTCACAACCAAGCAACTTTATAGGAACCATTGCAAGGAATCCTAGATTCATCAGCTTGATGTACACTAGTTGGCATGTGGTGCCAAAGGATACTAAAAACAGTACCTTTGAGGAGATGCTAGCAAAACGTCCTGATGGCATTCTAGAAAATCAATTCCCCAATTGATCGAGTATTGGAAACACCCAACTGTTCAAGTAAGGCTAAAATATTGCATTTCTACTCATCAACATATTTTTTATCATATCTATTCTTTTTTTTTATCAATTCAATTATATATTTTTATTTAATAATAGGCCATATGCGAGATAAATTCTCAAAACAAGAAAAAACAAAAGTTGAGGCATCGAATGGGACCTATTAATTTTGCTAGAGTATGTCTGGCATTGGTAATATTTAGCTGACATTTGTTCAAAAATTTGAATTTCATTTTTTTGTACTTTATTAGAACATACTGATTATTTTTATTTTCTTTTGATATAATTTGTAGCGTGCAGCCAAAGACAACAATGAAGAGTCATCAAAAGCCTGAAATGTTTATTGCAACTCATACCAAGACGGGAAAGGAAATCCAGGATGATACCCAAGTTGCTATAGTAAGTTTTTTAAGAAGGATTATTAGTGAAGTTGATTTAGACTTAAAATTTATATATTGTAGGGAGTTTGACTCCATTGAATTTTATGACGTTTGTATTCTTCTTTTTCTTGTGCAAGTGCGATGAGATATCAATTCTTTGTTGATATCACTGAATTGTTTGCAAGGAAAATTTGTCATATCTTTTAAGTTCTTGATCGCTATCATTTGATTGGAATTGATATAGTACTTACAATTCAACAAAGATGCCAATTTTATTCAACATGATGAACTACATAATTGCGAAAATTCTGTGGAAACAACTGATGGTACATTTTGGGACCTGTCTTGAAAGGAGCAGTCGACTTAGGTTGTGTGGTAGATCAGTCACAACAAGTTCTTTGAAGAAAATGAGGAAATTAACAATCTAAAACAAAAGCATGCCAATGAAATCACTTCTCTAAACGAAGAATTGAGGGAAGAATTGCGACATTTATTCACTCAATTGCTGGAAACAACCCCGTATTAAATTTTCAAGATATAGCAGCGTGTGTTGGATCTAACCTTACTTCACCTATTGATGCAAGTAGCGCACAAGTTGTAAGAGGCACAAATCTTCCATATTATTCGGGGTCAGATCATCATTAATTTCTTCATAAGGTATTCTATATTAAGGTTCTTAGTTGATAGTCTACATATTATTTTTTTTCTATTTGAGTTGGTATTCTTGGTAAAGAAATTTTTAACTTATTTTACTATCTACAATCTACGAAAAATCTTTCTGTACTTTTTTTAGTCGTATGAGTGTTGTATTGTGTTGAAGGAGGACTTTAGAGATTTTTTGTTGTAGTTGTGTACTTTTTACCCTATTATTTTATTGCTTTTATAGTCTGCATATTGTTTAACTACTTTGAACTTTGAATGTGGATAGACTATTCTTAATATGAGTGTTCTCATGACAAACATGTTGTTAGTGGTTGACTTATTATATATTTGTGTCTCCATTGTATCCTTATTTATTGATTTCTTTTTTTCGGCTCTGTCTTGATTGTTGGTTGATCTTGCATAGAAAGATCAATAAAATTATTAGAAGTAGGGACAGTAGAATTAGTAGTAATACCTGCGTGATGAGTCTGTTGTTGCTGCAATTTTTCGTTAGGAGATTTTTTTATGTCCATGCTATATTGAACTGAATCTTTAAAAGAGACTTGCTTTCAATTTGATATATAATTTATGATGGTATTTATAATCAAGATGTAATATATTGATCTTGATGGTCTGTCTATGATATGCTCCCTCCCTGCATACGATAAAAACATTGTTGTCTAACATGTGATTTTGCCTAGAATTTTTGTGAGTAGTGGTTGACATTGGGTAATTGACAGTCTTTGTTGTCCAACTTTGTTATCCACTCTATGCCACCCATATAGGATAGTGAAGTAGAATTCTAAAGGCAATGTGATGCTTTTTATATACTCGTGTATTGTTTGATCAGTCATTGAGGATTATTTCATATTCCACTTTATTTTTGTCCATAAAATCCATATTCTCCCTTTGATTCTATGTAGATAGTTAGCACTCACAGTTGTTTGTAGATTTGTTAATGATCGTATGAGCTTTTCCTTCTTGACCCTCGTTGTGCTGCATTCTCCTGCTCCACTGGCTAGTTTGGAACTCCCTGTTGGTTGGCCATTCATTAGTGGACTCTAAACATTCCCAATATGCATTGCGAATGGTTTGGGGCTGAGACTATTTTTTGCAGCTGATTTATGTGTCACATTATGAAATTCGGCCTCCTTTTGCAGTGGTGGGAACTCAGCAATAGACTTCTCAATTATCTCTTCTTGTAGTACCTATCGGTTTTGAACTTGTCTAGGTTGCCATTACTGTACTATTTTCTTAGGAAAATTTCTCTTGTTTTGGACCCTCTCCTTCTCATGTGTTGTCACTAGGTTTGGATTGTTTTCTACTACAATCATGTCCAACTTGTAAACATGTATTGGCAGTACTTTGGAACCCAATCATACCATATCTCTTGATCAAATACTCTTCCAGTAGGATATTGAACTTTGAATATTTGTGAAAAAGGTACTGTGACATCCATCTCTATAAGAACCCTGGCATATGAGATTATCTCATGTTTGCTTATACATTCATATGCATACACTGGAATGCCTAAGGTACTGCTTATTTAGCTAACTGAGTCCATACCCCAACAGTTGAGTGGAAGGTTTGGGAACTTGACCCACATTGGTCCAACATTTAGTACCGCGTTGGCAAAATTGAAGTTGGGCTCCACGCAAGCACAATTAATGGCTTATCTTGTTTGTGAAGATATTAGACCCTGACAATAAGACTTAATCACTGTCTTCTTTGCTGCTGAATCAAACTACGAAGCAGTCATCACTATGATGATAAACTTTTGGTTTTGCTATGTAGTTCCATTGACTAGCTATATATCGTTCAATTTAGCCACTTATAATTTTATTTTGAATGTGCAGGAAAATGCCGGTAATTGAATTTGAATTTTGTCTTGAAGTAAACTCGATCTACTATAGTGAATGTTGAAGAGTTTTTGTACTATTGTAATATACGTTTGTATGATACGTTTATTTTTCTTTGGAATTTATTTATATTAAAGATGTTCAAGAAATCACTTTCTAAGTTTTGGTTGTACAAGACATGTATCTTAAAGTTTATTTGAAATATATAGCTTCGATTTAATTATTAGTTAATTTTGTGCTTTAGTTCACTTTTGTGTGTGTGTGTGTGTGTGTGTGTGTGTGTGTGTGTATATATATATATATATATATATATATATATGTATGTATGTATGTATGGGATTCAAAAGTGTAATTTAAACTTACACTTTATAAGTGTTGCTCTAGATGAACTATAAAATGAAACACTTTGTAAGTGTGACCAATAACACTGCAAAGGCAACACTTTTAACTGTAGTCTAATAAAAAATAGGTGTCGTTAATGCAGTGCAACAAAGCGTGCCCTTATACCTCTTTGGATACACTTTATAAGGGTAGCCAATGATGGCAACATTTAAAAAGTGTTCTAATGTCAAAGGTTACGCTTCTTTAGGCCACCCCCTAAAAAGTGTTGCTAAAAGTCCAAAAGTGTAGCCTCTTATCAAAGGCCACACTTTTTGATAGTTTAGGCTACACTTTAGTGTGTGGTCATAGACCTAAAATGGCGTAGTGCTAGCTGGATCCACTAGCTAGTATTCCTATTTAAGCAACATAGTTAAGGATCTAGGAGATATATCTTGAACCCTCTGCATGCCCATTAGCACTGGAGTCCTTATCTCATGAGAACATTGGTGAATCTCCCTTCCATTGAGGAGTAACCACCTCTCATTGTCAAGTTCACTCGTTGTTAAGTTAAATTTTCTTTTTGAAATGTCTTTAAGACTTTTTTTAACATTATATCTTAGTATAGGCCATAGGAGACTAACCCCTTGTATAATCATATAATTAGCTCATTAGGTATTGTATGAGAAATTTTTTTCGTAACAATCCTTCATTTGTGAGATCAACACATCATAGTAATATCATAGTAAGACACACAAGTGATTCATATTCAACCTTGTATAATCATACCCTTAACATGATCTCACAATTCACATATTAAAGACATTTCATCATAATCATCATATCATATTCTTCTTAATCTAATCACATAATCATACTTCAATTGAACATCATAATCAAGTATATTCCATCATGATTGAAGTAAAGAACTCATAATCATAATTTTCTTAACAATAGCTTCGAAAAACTTCTTTAAGATCATAAGCTCAATTCATCACAATTATCCAATGATCCACTCATCATCATCATATTATAATGAATTAAACAATAACATGATCAATTCCAACACCCCTAATCATCTACAAGTCAAAATTCATAGCTAGGGTTACGGGAATGGCTTTACACATGAATTTATCCAAGAAGTAGATCTAATCCCAACAAAACATGACAATAGGCAGTCCATGAATGGAATATCATAGTTAACACAAGTCGAACAATCAACATATTCATTATTTCCAATCAATTCATAAGCAAGATCTAAGAGTTGGGGAAATTTTGGAAAGGAGATGGATCGCATGAAATTCCCCTTTGATCAACATCAATTACCCAACAATATACACTTAGTTAGCCATAGGTAATCACAATTCGTCATAATTAATCATTAATTTCAAGTTTAGAAGAAAGTCCATTTGTACTGAAAAACCCTTGGAATTTGGTGATATAGAAATTAACTTTCAATAGACCTCTTGGTGAAAGGAAATCCAAGAGTGAAGAGTACATAACTTAATGAAGACTAAATCCACGAATATGAGAAGAAAAGTTGAGAAATTTTTCTTCTTCTCCAATCTTCCAATGCTCTTAAATGGATATTGAGTTAGAGAGGGAATTTAGAGAGAAGTGAGAGTATTTTAGGGAATTAATTAGGGTGGGTAATAATGACATAAAACTGACACCTATACCATTATATAGTAACCCCCTAAATTACCCAAAATACCCCTCACTTATTTTGGTCTTTTTGTGAAGTAAATTGAATTTAAAATGATGGGAACGAATCCGGGAAGTGGCTGAAGGTCGCGGGGGCAGTTCCAAATATTTTTTTTTTAAAACCATCTCTAGGAAGTGAGACTCGTCAAGGCCGTGGTTCACAGGGCACTTTTTTCCTTCCAGTTGCTTGTTGTGCGACGCGTGACAGCCCTCATATCTTAGATGTACGCAGGCTGCTTGGTAGCCTGCTTGCCAATGTTTGGGTCCTCCTCAAGAACCCTTCGGGCGGTCTTTGTAGAGTTATGACTTGAAATTTTAACCCTATAGACATTATTTTACCTATTTAAAGTCTTTTTTACAAATTTTAGACTTCATCTGACACACCCAAACCTCACAAGGAGGTCTACTTGTTCAATTTTGCTAGTTACCAGACATCAAGGTCTTTGTTTGACATTTACGCTCTAATACTCCTAAATCAACTTTATTACATTATTCTAGGCATGGAAAAATAATCTTAGTCATTATTTAATAGATGAGGCTCTAGTCTAGTTTATAGGAATTTTGAGGTGTTACATTACCCCCCCCCCTCCCTTTTAGGAACATTCGTCCTTAAATGACACATAAATATTTTATAGGAAAGAAAGAGACTCAATACTAGCAGCCCAACAAAAAACAACAACACGAATAAAATCATCATGAGTCACAGCTCATAGGAGTTATTCATAACTCCATTCAACACATAAACATGATTTTTACACATAGCAACTCAAATTACAATTTATCACATATAAGAGCTCAACATCACAACATGAGGAACTACCTTCTAAATATCAACATGAAGTCAACATGAAAATCAAGAGTCACTTATGCAAAACTTCTTGAAACACCTTAACATGATCACTATCATTTCATAAAGACAACTTTACACGTCACAAATAAGTACATGTTATGCAAAAGAGCATTTTTACCAAAAAACTTATTTTAGCATAAACCTCTACCCATAATATGCACATATTTAACCAAGCAAGAAAATTTCAACATTATTCATTGTTTTAAAAGGACTATTACTAACCTCAACTTTGGCTAGAATTTTTAGGAAAAAAATGAGGATAGCGGGACTTCATGTCGACCTCGGCCTCCCATGTTGCTCCTCAACTATGTGGTTTCTCCATAGGACTTTTACGGAGGCCACCACTTTGTTCGTAAACTTCATGACTTGGAAAGTAGAGAATTTCCACTAGAAACTCTTCATAAGAAAGGGTCTCATCCACACCTAACCCTTCAATAGGGGCAATGGATACGGGGTTGCCAATACACATTTTAAGCATCAAGACATGAAATACCAGATGAACCAAAGTTAGTTCACAAGGTAATTTCAACTCATATGCAATCTTCCTCACCCATAGCAATATCTCATAGGGACCCTCATACCGGGGACTAAGCTTCCCCTTTTTGCCTAATCTCATCGTCCCTTTCATAGGTGAAATTTTCAAGTAGACCATATCACCTACAAAAAAATTCAGGTCTCTTATTTTATTGTCGGGATACGATTTTTGCCGACTCGATGCTGTTTTCAACCTATCTCTTATCATTAAAACCTTCTCTAAGGCTTCATACATTATCTCAGGAACAAGTAGTGAATATTCACCAACCTCAAACCACCCAACCGACTACCTACACCGGCTACCATAGAGTGCTTTAAAAGGTGCCATGGAAATACTCGAATGGTAGTTATTATTATAGGAGATCTAAATCAACGGAAGGTGATAGTCCCAATTACCTTTACAATATATTACAAAAGCTATTAACATATTTTCTAGGGTTTTATTAGTACGCTTTGCTCGACCATCTGTTTGAGGATGAAAAGCGGTGCTAAGCTTCACTTAAGTACCTAACCATTTTAGAAAAGACCTCCAAAAATGAGAAATGAATTAAGAACCTACACCCAATATGATGGACAAGGGATAAAGTGAGCGGATTTCGTCAACCTATCCACAATAATCCAAATTGAGTCATTTTGCCTCTGGGTTCGAGGCAATCCAACAATGAAGTCCATATTAATTTCTTCCCATTTCCAAGTATGAACATCTATTACTTGAGTCAAACCACTCAACTTTAGATGCTCAACTTTAACTTTTTGGCAATTTAGACACCTAGCTACGAACTCCTCTATGTCCCTTTTCAAGCCATCCCACCAATATGCCTCTCGAAGATCACGATACGTTTTATTTGCACCCGGATTAAAAGTAGATCGGGAACCATGAGATTCTTCCAAAATTTCCCCCCTCAAATTATTAACATTCGGTACACACAATATACCTTGGTACCTTAGCACACCATCCCCCTTTGGGAGAAGGACTCATTAAATTTTCTAAGTAATGATTCCTTCAACTCCATCAACATAGGATCAAGATGTTGCTTACACTTCACCTCTGCCACTAAAGATTACTCGGAGTTATGATAATCCAGAAACCACCTTTCGGAGAATCTTCCAATAGAACACCCAACCGAGCCAATCTATGCACGTCTGTCACTAGGTCTTTATTAATTTCTTCCACATGAGACACACTACCCATGGTCGTACAATTTAGAGAATCCACAATAACATTGGCTCTTTTGGGGTATTAGAAAACAGTAATGTCGTAATCCTTAAATAGTTCCAACCATCTTCTTTGTCGGAAATTCAACTGCTTTTGAATGAACACATATTGTAGACTCTTATGGTCGGTAAATACATCAACATGAAATCCTTACAACTAATGTGTCACTATTTTCAAAGCGATCACTACGGCAGCTAATTCAAGATCATGAGTTTGATAGTTCGTCTCATGCACCTTGAGTTGTCTAAAGGCATCGACTACCACCTTACCATGTTACATAAGGACACAACCCCAAACCTACTCGGGAAGCATCACAATACACCACAAAACCCATGTAACATTCTGATAAGATCAACACTAGAGCGGAGGTAAGCTAATCTTTCAACACTTGGAAACTTATTTCACATGCCTCTGATCACTCAAACATAGCATTATTTTGGGTTAAGGTAGTCAAAGGGGTAGTAATGGATGCAAACCCATCAAAAAAACCTCCTATAATACCTGGATAAAACCAAGAAACTTCTAATATCGATTGGAGTCAAACATCTAGGCCAATTCTTTACCGCTTCCGTATTCTTCGGATCGACCTCAATACCCTTACTAGAGATGATGTGACCACGACACGCAACCGATCTCAACCAAAATTCGCACTTGCTATACTTGGAAAAGAGTTTGTGTTGGTTAAGGACTTGTAATACTACCCTTAAATGACCCATGTGATCATCCTCACTCTTAGAATAAACCAAGATATTATTAATGAAGACAATTACAAAGGAGTCAAGGTAATTTAAGAATACTCTATTCATTAGGTCCATAAAAGTCGCCGGGGAATTAGTGACACCAAAAGACATCACTAAGAACTCATAATGACCATACGTAGTTCGGAAATACATTTAAGATATGTCTTCACCTCTCACCCTAAGTTGGTGATACCCCGACCTCAAATAAATTTTAGAAAAGCAACTTGCCCCTTGGAATTGATCAAACAAGTTATCAATCCTTTGAAGGGGATACTTGTTATTTATGGTGACCTTATTAGTTGATGTTAATCAATGCACATTCTAAGGGACCCATTTTTCTTAAAAAACAACACTGAATCTTCTCATGGCGAGATACTATGCTTTATAAAACCATTGTCTAATAAGTCTTTGAGTTGAAGCTTAAGCTCTTTCAATTCATTCGAGGACATCTTGTAAGGAGGGATTGAAATATGCTTCGTATCAGGTAATAAGTCTATACGTAAGTCTATTTCCCGTTTGGGAGGAATTTCGGGCAAGTCATGGGGAAACACTTTCGAAAAATCGTTCACTACGGGTACCAACTCTAAAGGAGGAATGTTGGATTAAAAATCCTTGACCCTTATGATATGGTAGAGACACACCTTAGTGATCATTTTGCAATCTTTTAGACACAAAGTAATTAAACCTCTAGCGATTGATTTGCCCCCCTGCCATTCTAAGACGGGTTCACTAGATAAAATGAATTTAACTACCCTTGTTATAAAATCAATGGAAGCAAAACAAGCATGCAACTAATCCATTCCCAAGATGACATGAAAATCAACCATATCAAGTTCTACCAAATCCACCCATGTAACTCTATTGGGAGAAGATATAGGACAACTCCTAAAAACTCGTTTTGCCACAAAAGAGTCACCCAGGGTAGTAACCACAAAAGTTTCAACTAGAATATCAGATAGAACATCAAAAATTTAAGCTACTAGACGAGTTACAAATGATAAAGTAGCACCGGGGTTAGTAAAGCATAAACATAAATGGAAAAGACTTGTAACATACCGGTGACCACATCGGGATACTTCTCTTATTTACCCCTAGAGAAGAGAGCATAGAAGTGGTTCCTCTTTTGAAGCATTGGAACTAGGACTGTTTTCTTGAGCTTTGCTACTCCCCTTTAGTCTAGACTTAATCATGGGACAATCTGTATTCTTATGGCCATATTATCCAAAACCGAAGCAATTACCCGTTCCCACCAAGTATTCACCCATATGCTTCTTACAACACTTGGTACAATTAGGTTCCTCACTTGGTTGATTTAAACTTCTTACACCTTGAGGCTTAGGGTTAGACACCCTATCCTTGCTAGTATTGGGAAATTTAGTAGGAACTTGGTTGGAGAACCTCCTTTTGAATTGTCTTGGATTTCAAGCCTACCCTTAGAAGCACCTCCTGCATAAGACCTTGCCCTCTTACCATCCTTATTCTTCCACTTGAACCTAGTATCCTCAACTTTTTGAGCATGCACCATCAAACTAAAAATGTCCATATTGTCATGAAGCATCGGCGATCAACACTCTTAAACTACATTATCAGACACTCCCGTCACAAAGAGACTCATCTCATCCCTAGGATTTGATACAAAGGAAGGAGCATACTTGGACAATTTTAGTGAACTTCAAGGAGTACTCTTGCACACTCATACCTCCTTGACAAAGGTTTATGAACTCTTACACTTTCACCTCTCTTTTCTCCCTTGGAAAGAACTTGTCAAAAAAAGGTCCTTCTAAACACCTTTAAAGTTATAGGACACACTATCAAAGCCCTAGTATCTCTCTGTTGAGTATACCAAGTTTGAACAACATCGTTGAGTTTGTATGAGGGTAGCTCGCCCTTCTCATTAGGACTAACTCCCATAGCATATAGGATCATGTAGACCTCATCAAGAATGTTTTTGGGGTCTTCATTCATCTTAGACCCATAGAACATTGTAAGGTTCATCCTTGTGAAGTCCCTCAAGCGAGAATCCATGGTACTAGCATTTGGTTGAACACGGGGTCCAACTCTTTGATATGGTTGAGTCGTCGTCGATTTGGATTGAGTAGCTACCACTTGGGCTTGGGTTGTCATACCTTGAGCCAAACATAAAAGAGCCAACATTATCTGTCCATTAATTATGGTTGAAGGAATGACCGAAGCTTGGTCTTGAGCAAGAAGTTGGTTGCCTTGTGGAGGAGTTTGGTTTCTTTGGGGAGGATCTCATGCATTAGCCAATTCTTCCTCCACTCTCCTTGCGGCTTCCCTTCTCATAGTCAAGTCCTATATACACAATAAAAGTATTAGTAACAAAATGGACATATTTGAGGCACGACTTTCAAGATTACCAAAAGGTTAGACTTCCTAAGAATCACATAGCTTCTCATTCATAAGTGTGGCACGCTTCGCACCCCATGAACAAGATCTACGTAGACATGGTTTAGTGAGACACAAATCTAAAGATTACTTTAACCTCGTGCTCTATTACCAAGTTTGTCAAGACCGAGGGGCACCTTCTTTGATATAACTGGCGTAGTTGTCCTCAAAGAGGAATTGGACAAGACCTTGGCATTCGTCATAACATATCATAGTTTAAAAATGTAGAAATTTAAATTTTTTTTGCATAGTGAGGTATACAGAGACCTCACACACGTCATATATGGAGTTTACATAGACTTATCTCTTATTGAAGCTTGCATAGTCTTCTTGTTTAGACAACATAACCAATACGATTATGAGTTCTTTACTTCAATGATGATGGTCTATACTTGATGATGATGTTCAATTGAAGTATAATTTGTGATTAGATTAAGAAGATGATGATATGACGATTATGATGAAGTGTCTTGAATATGTGAATAGTGAGATCATGTTACGGGTATGATGAAACAAAGTTGAATATGAATCACTTATGTGACTTACTATGATATGACTATGATGTGTTGATCTTACAAATGAAGGGTTGTTATGAAAGGAAATTCTCATACAATAACTAATGAGATAATGATATGATTATACAAGGGGTTAGTATCTTATGGAAAATACTAAGATATAATTATTAAGAAAGTCTTAAAGAAATTTATTAATGGACTTTAGCTTAGCACCGAGTGAACTTGACAATGAGAGGTGTTGACTCCTAAATGGAAGGAAGATTCACCAATGTTCTCATGAGATGAGGACTTCAATGCTAATGGGTCCATAAGTATATTGGCTAGTGGATCTACCTAGAATGCTATGTTCCGGTTTTTGTTCTACCTTGTCAAGTAGAGCCCCTTCTTTCAGTGTAGGGTTTCATGACACCGGATTCCATGTTTAGCTCGCATGGTCTATTGTCAGTTAAGGCGATTGGTCCCAAAATTAAAATGAATGAATGAAGTAATGAAGGTTAGACCTAACTAGGGTGACTTTAGGGGTTTTACATAGTGTAGGTAGAGGTATGGAATCTACTTATACATGGCACAAGTTGACCTTGAGTTAAGTCCTAGGAGTTTGTTCTTATGTACTTATAATATGAACGAATGTATATGATGACTTTACATGTTCATGATCCTATATGATGTTACTTTCATTAATTAACATGCAATTGGTCTATGTTGACGTACATGATTATGAATATGGATGATATGAATATATATGAAATGTAGATATTTCTTATGATCATTTCTTGGTTTACTTCATTATGTGGGTTATGGGGCTTCACATAAGAACTGCAATTGTAAGGTTGGGAAGGGGTTGTGAGTAAGGGTCTTATATGCTATGATGTTATGAACCTTATTACATGAAATGTTGTTATTACTTTATGTTGAAGCTATTCTTGATGACATGAATTTATGTTGATGATATCCATGTTGACTTGACTATATGAGGATGTTGGTCTTGTGTTTAATATGGACTTGTCGTAAGTGATGTTATCTATTGGCATGGTTTTAACTAAATGTACTTTTATAAATGATTTCAATTGTTTTACTTTTATATGTTTCCATACTTAGAACATATGGTTGTACCAACCATATTCTTTTCCTTTTAAGAACAATGTAGGTTTGGGTCATTGAAGTGTATGAGGCCACTTTTCAAGAAGACTTGGAACTAATTCCCCAAGTTATTGGTAGGTCCTCAACGTTCAGGGATGTTACCATTTCACTATTCAAGCTATGAAGTTGTTATGTCTAAAGACACTATTTCATTTCTTTATCTTTGAGACTATTGTTGTAAGCCTATATGTGGTTCTTTGTAATGAAGTATTTCATTTCTTTATCTTTGAGACTATTGTTGTAAGCCTATATGGGCTATGCCTAAATGTTGTAATACACTTTAGATGGTTTAATGTGAGACGATGTTGTTAGACTATTTCCCATGAAGGTCTTACCAATATCTTCCAAAGCCTTCTTCAATATCTTACCCTCAATTCATCGCAATTAACCAATGATCACTCATCATCATCATAATATAATGAATTAAACAATAACAAAACCAATTCTAACAACCCTAATCACCTACAAGACAAAATTCATAGTTGGGGTTAGGGAAAAGGGTTCATCTATGAATTCATCTAAGAAGTAGATCTAATCCCAAAAATATATGATAATAGGCACTCCGTGAATGGAATAGCATAGTTAACACAAGTCTAACAATCAATCTATTCATTAAATCCAATCATCATAAGCAAGTTCCAAGACATTGGGAAATTGGGGAAAGAAAAGGATCACACGAAATACCCTTTGATGGATATCAATTACTTAATCATAAACACTTAATTATCCATATGTAATCACAATTCATCATAATTAATCATCAATTGCAAGTTTAGAAGAAAACCTATTTGGAGAGAAAAATCCTTGGAATTGGGTGATTTAGAAATCAACTTTGAATGGACTTCTTGGGGAAAGGAAACCCAAGAGTGAATAATACATACCTTAATGAAGACTAAATCCACGAATTTGAGAAGAAAAGTTGAAAACTTCGCATTCTTATCCAATTTTGCAATGCTTTCAATGGAGGTTGAGTTAGAGAGAGAATTTAGATAGAAGTGAAAGTGATATAGGGGAATTGATTTGGTTGGGTAATAATAACTTAAAATGAACCTAAATCAATATATAGTCACCCCTTAATTACCCAAAATATTCCTCACTTGATTAGGCCTTTTTGTGAAGTCAAATGGACTTAAAAACGACGTGAACAAATCTGGGAAGTGGTTGCACGTCGCTGGGAACATTCCATATCTTTTTTTCTTAACACCGGCTTGAGAAAGTGAGCCTCGTGAAGGAACCAGGTAGTTAGGCACTTTTTTCCTACAAAATGTGGGCTGCGCGACGCGTGACAGTCCTCGTATCTTAGTTGCACGAAGGCTGCTTGCCAATGGTTGGGTCCTCCTCAAAAACCCTTTGGTTGGTCCTTGAGGATTCGTGACTGAACATTTTGACTCTATAAACATTATTTTACCTATAAAAATATTTTTAAAACTTTTAGACTTCATATGGCACTCCTAAAAATTCACAAAACACAAGGACGGCTACTAGTTCAATTTTGCTAGTTTTCGGACTACAAGATCTTCCTTTTACATTTAGGGTCTAATGCTTCTAAATCAATTTTATTACAATAGTATAAGTATGGAAACATCATTTTAGTCATTATTCTATATATGAGGCTCTAGTCTAGTTCATTGGACTTCCGAGGTGTTACAGATTCTAGGTTCATTCATGCAAGGTTGAAAGTAAGCTCATCACACAAGGCATTGCCACTTAAGTCAACATAGCCAAAAAAAACATTTGCTAGTGTGCAATGATCATTGCAAAATAATCAATTTGATAATTGGCTAATCACGATGACATGCTAAGAGTTCACATATTGTCTATGTCACTTCATTCATTCTCATTGAAGCCACACATTCATGTTTGTTTGATTGAGAGCACTTTTCAGTTCATCAGTATTTATCAAAACCAAGACTTAAGCTTGAAACCACTTTCAACACAAGAGGGGGCGAATTTTTTAAAAGTGCAATTTTTTAAAGGGTCAAAATTATTATGAAATTAGGACCCCAAAAGAAAGACATAAGCTCAAACAATCCACAATAAACAGATTTAATAAGATAATTTAAAAAATAAAACCCAAATACGTGCCAAAACACGCAAATATCCAGCACAACAAAACATGGTGGGCCTCTCCCCACCACAAATAAAAGCATTGTCCTCAAGTGAAAATGAATTACCCCAAAACAAAATTCAGAAAATGTAAGATAAGGGGATTGATATAGGATAATAATGTCTTATCCTCGAAATCCAAGTTGCCACCAAGAGGATACAACTCCATCAAATCAAGCAGGGAGTGCACTTGCAAGTCAGGCTAGAAGGGTTGTATTTCATTATGATTGCATCATTCTCTTCTAGCTCTTTTTCTCGATCTCTCTCAGTTTCTTCTAGGATCTATTCGTTAGTTTCTTCTTCTCAATCAGGATACTCTACCTTCTTCCATCTACGTCTAGATGTAGTTTGAGTCATATCTAGTGCAACCGGAATTTCCACAGTGCCGAAAATTGTATACATATCAGCGGATTTTAAGTAGTCCACCTCCTTTTTTAGCTTCACAATTTCTTCTCGTAGGACTGCAACCTCTTTTGTGGCTCCTTGGCCGTGTTCGCGTACTGTTATTCTCTCTTCTAGATTTTTTATTGTTGCATTCAGTGGTTCCACAAAAGTATCTAGTGTGATTTGGATCATTTTTGGAATGCAGGTTTCCAGATTTTGAGCAATGGATTCAGCTGACTATGTCATCTATTCTAGTTGGATCAATGAAGTAATAATCATCGTTGTATTAGAAGCACTGGACGAAAAAGATCTAATCTATTACGCAACAACGGGAATACCTGATGAGTTAGAAAAAGAAATAGTGGAGCTAGTTAAACTGGAGGCCTGAAAATTTGAGTGTGTTTCGATGCTTCTGTAGATCTGGATCCACTGGCATGGGTACTGTTTTTCTTCTTCTCTACAGGGTCTTTTAGATATTTAACTTCTGTTTTCCCGATATATGTGGAGGCAATGGGAGTTGATTCTATATCCTTCCTTCCATCTATATAAACTTTGGCTTATCTGCATAACTCAGTAATCAATACTTGGAAAGGCAGAGATATTCTGCTTTCCTTTTCCCGCATGTTGATTTTTTATGTGATTATGCTGCCTAGATTTGTCCGCTTGTGTCCCATAATGCACCGAAAGCAAGAAGCTTTAGTGTGGCAAAGAACAGATTCATTCTGCGAAGGCATAACTACGCTAGTAATGAACCCATACCAGTATCTTGAGGCATGTCCAAATCCTTTTTCTCAATCTGGATCCCCTGTGCTAGCAAATATGGATCCTCTTGATTCAAGACTAGTGGATCTAGCCACTTCTTCATTTCATCCAGTTTCTCATTCTTGTTAATCTTTGACATTGAACTTTAATATAGGGAGAATATCCTATAACTACATTTATATTTCCGTCGTCACAAGACACCTTTCTTCCTCGGACTTCTACATAATCGACAGGTTTGAAAGAAGACACCATCCTCTTATGTTGGGGGATCATTTCACTATATGGATTGTAGAATTCCCGAATTAAACTTGGTATTAAGGGTTTGCGATCTGGGTGAATATCAAGAACTTATGGTATTTTAAAAATTCCATAATTTCTTGATACATGTCGATGACTCCCATCCAGTGATAATTATTTCTCTTAAATTATTGTTTGCTGCCCTCAGATTTTGCTCGATATATAAACCATAATGGAGGGCATTGTTTTGATGATTCTAGATTTATTCCTTGTTATGTATTTGCACTTTGTGGTTTTCTCATCCGAGATGGATCATTTATCGTCTTGCTCTGGCGCTCTCTCCTTTTGGACTCCACTAATTTCTCCTCCTACAAATTGGTATTTTAGTTTATTAGGTTAAAATCATAGGGGTCTCCAATATTATAGGAGCTAGAACATGATAATTTGAGGACTTTTCCTTTTCCATTTCCCTTTGGATTCTAAATGTATTTTCCTCTTTGATGTGTCATAGTTTCTCTAAGCACAATTCCATTTTCCTTTCTTCGAGTAGGTTTTGCGACCATGTTTGCAAAACTATTTAGAATTGCAGTTGATGAATACAATAAAGTATTGAATTAAGAAAGCTTCGCCATCTAATCGACGAGTTACCACGCTGTATTTTTGAAACAGGGTCATTTTTTCTAACTAATTCATCTTAATGTTTGTGGTGGGTCAACGATAAGATATATATCTCAGCAAAACGCCAACACTTTGGATGAGCCTGAGGGTGTCCGCAAAGAATCACTTTACAATAGTGATGGTAAGACATATGAAAGAGCGGTCAATAATAATATCGTCATATCACTAACTATATAAGCGATCATAAGATCAACAGACGAATGACCAAAGAACATGACAAGCTTAACCCTGCTCGCCAAATTACTGAATGTGCCCTAATTTTGATGTATATTCCAGAATAGATTTTACACATTATGAAAAAGTAAAATTCAAGATAGATCTAATACACCTCATTATTTTTGAATACCAATTTTAGCATAAACCATCACACACACTTAAATTAAGAACTGTGGGCAAAGAGTATCAATCATGTCGGATCAGATGAACACCCTTTCCAAAATTAGTATTAATATTTGAATAATCTAGAGTTATGAAATATAAGCATCATAGATGAGGATCACTCTTTTGATAATGAAATTTAGACTTGCAAAAACTAACATTTGTGTTGTCGAGGTTACTTTCAATGCCATGCAGCCATAGAAATCTGCCTCTCAAGATTCAATCAGAGTATGAAATACTAAAGTGAACTACAAAAATTAAGAATTACCTAGGTGCTGATTTATAGGGCTAGAAAGTGAGAAGAATGGAAGAATTTTGACTTTTTTGCCATATATGTATTTCTACTTGTGGACATTTTGCGGTGTTATTGTCATACAGTGACCTACTCGACTTACTTTCTAGTAATTGTTTATCTTGGATTCTTGGTGGTTAGAGTGGTTGTCTAAATTGTAATCACCCAGCACGTCATCCAAATGCCAGCCTGCTTTTTGGAATCACCGAGGTTTACAAGCTTAGTGTTGTACTTACATATGACACAAGCCGCGGATTCAACTGGATTCATCCAATCATGAAGTGAGTTTCTTCATTGACACTTTCTTGCCGGTGTTTCCTACTCTGCATCGTTTCATTCAAGCATGCAACATAGGCATATCATTATTCATCAAATTAAAACATAATAGTTTAAACCTTGGGTTGCCTCCCAGGAAGCGACTTGTTTAACGGCATTGCCCGATGTGAGTCCTCATTCACGTTCTACTACTTGGGGTTCCCATTTCGTTGTTGGATCAGATTGAAGCAACACGTGATTGATAAGTATCTCAATCAGGTGAATGGATCTCACATGTTAGCCAATCATTCGATGCAACACTTCGACATTCTCTTTAATACATTCGATGTTTCCGCTTTTTCACATGAAGCTTTTGGAGAATGAGTAGCATCGTGTTGTTCATACATTCACTTTCCATGACAATAGAACATGTTTTTTCTAGGAAATGTATCTATTTCCCTTTCAACTTAAATTGGGCTTCTACCCAAGTTAATCTGGTAGTTAGATTACTTAGTTAAGTTGCCCAAGCACTTAGCGTGAAGTAATCCATGACTTCCTGGCTCACCTCGGCTAACTTGTTGTTATATTGTTTTGACATAAGTACCTAAAAAGGGCTAGTTAAGAAGAAATAAAACTAAAGTAATGTTAGCAGAAACTACGCTACAAAGAACTAAAAACTATAAATAACTATATTTCATGTGACACCACTCCCTAACAGTTGCGCCATTTTGATACTTTCATTTGCTTCTTTTTATGCTCGTGATGAACGACAGTACCTTCAACATGAGTGTCTAAGAATCCAAACAAGGATAGTAACACAACCAAGGGTTGGGGTCGTGTCCCAAATGAGTAGTAGTGAATGTAGTAGCTACTTAGAATTTTGTTCTAAATAGTTATAGATTATGACTTTTTGGAGTATTATAACAAAAAGAGTTTAATTTGTAACACCAAAGTATAAAATATCAAAAAGGGGTTTTGTCACAAGTAGTAGAATAACAAATGTTTAAAAGAGCAACAAGTATGGAATAGAGTTATTGGGGTGTAATCGCTCTATGTGAAAATAAAAGTTGTTGGTACATGCTTCCGATAGCTAATTACGCGAGACAATGGTGACTAGGATAAGCTTTGGGTGAATAAATTTTCCTATCGGGCAACTTACCTAATATCATATGGGTTCCTGTTTCACACCCACTCATCTAAATTATCAAGCCCACGCCTTATCTAGAATCGCTTTTTCGACAAGAGTTCTTGGATATGGGACTAGGGGTCACCATCTCGAGATGAACCCCATGTAGATCCACTCCTTAGGATATCAGTCTAGTGGTCATAGTTTCGCAAACTCTCTCTCGAGCAAGACAAAATTACATGGTGGTTTTGTATTTGCAACTACAATACCATTATATTAAACCACTAGGTTGGTTTGAGGCTGGAGATGTGAAACATTTAGGGTTTGATTTAGTGAAGTATGGTCAAGATAATTTTAGGAGTAGTCAAGCTAAACTTTTAGCAGCCTAGATTAGACAAAAGAACTATGTGGATCATAAGGTAAGAGACATGGAATTTCAGACATGAGAGAACATTATTCTTAAGGTATCACCCAAGAAAGGGGTGATGAGATTTTTTAAATAGGGTAAGCTAACTCTTCAATACATTGGTCCATTTGATCTACTTGAATGTATCGAACCGGTAGAGTTTAAGTTTGCCTTACCTCCTAATTTATTAAGTGTTCATTCGATATTTCATGTGTCCATGTAGAAAAGATATCGTGGTGATGGAGATTGAACTAGACAAAGAGGTCAAATTCTAGTAGGAACCGATTCGTGATTTGTGTGAGCTGAAGAACAAAGATATTAAATTCGTGAATGTTCAATGGAAACATCATCTAGTCGAGAAAGCTACCTGGGAGACCACGAAGGACATGCGAGACTAGTATCCTAAATTGTTCGTTGAATTAGGTACTAATATTTCTTCCCTTAGCCTAGTATTCCTAAGTTTTCTCACTCAGGGAAGAGTGATGGTTTAATTGGTATATACTATAACAACCAAATTCCATCATTATAGAAATGCCAATGAGGGAAAATTTGGGCTGGATACTTCTTCGTAGTATTTTGATTTTTCCCAATCATGTCTTGATTTGGATAAAATCAAAGTCACAAAGGTGTAGAGAAATCTTGTAGTGATCGGGTGGATCATATGTGATTTTTATTGCGTAGTTAGTTAGATAACTCGTTAAGGATCTGTTCTGAGCTTCGTGAATTAGAGTTGTGTTATGAAATGGCAATTTTGAAATCCTTTAGTTTGCTCATAGGTTTGAAAATCTCTCGCTGGCACTAGGTTTGGCCGTTTTGGCAAGGCCTCTACCGTGGGATATGTGACATTGTGGCGGGTGCTACAGGATTTTAAATTGAAGATATAATATGAAGAGGTCATTGGTTCAAAAGTGCAACTTTGGTAGGCACTTGAGTCATTTTGGTGTTGTCGCTACACCGAGATGAGAGTCATTGTGCCTGGCCAGACGTGACTTAGTGTCATTAATAAGCCCCTAAACAACCTTATTTGGCATATTTTTACTTTTAGACCTAAAAAATTGACAACCAGATGATTTATGCTTATTCTCCTCCATTCCTAAGGCTAAAGCTAAGATTTTAATGCCCGAATCCATTTTTCGATCCGTCAAACGTACTAGAATGAGTTAATAGTAATAGAGAAAAAGGTTTTGTCATAGATTCTATGATTAAAACAACCCTAACTTGGACAGGTGGGTTCATGGATTTTATCGAGGGGTCATAGAATTATTAGTAATTGATACTTTGATTTGCTATTTTTATACGCTCATGATCAACGATATTAGCCTACAGTCTGAGTGTTTACGAATCGAAACGAGTATAGTAACCCAACATGGGTTGGGGTCGTGTCCCAAAGGAATGATAATGAAAGTAGTAGCTACTTAGAATTTCATTCTGAAGAGTGATAGTTTACGACATTTTCAACTGTTAAAACAAAATAAGTTTAATTTGTGACACCAAAGTTTCAAATATCAAAAAGGGTTTTTGTCACAACTACTTGAATAGTAAAAGTTTAAAATAGAAAAAAGTACGGGAGAGAGTTCATGGGGTGTCATGGATATATGTGAAGATAAAAGTCGTGGGAACATGCTTTCGATAGCTAATTTCGCAAGACAATTGTGACTAGGGTAAGCTTTGGATGAAATCAAGTTCCCTCTCGGGGAACTTACCCATATCAAATGGGTTCCTCTCGTACACCTACTCGTCTAAACTATCCAGCCTACACCTTATCCACACTCGCTCTTTCTACGGGAGTTCTTGGATATGGGACTAGGGGTCACCCTCTTGGGCTGAACCTTATGTTGACCCACTCTTAAGGTGATCAGTCTTGTGGTCTTAGTTTAATGACCTATCTCTTCAGAAAGTCGAAAACACATGGGTGGTTTTATGTTTTAAACTAAAAACCAATTAGATTAAACTACAACCACTAGGTTAAATCACCATTTAATGCAACCTAAGCTACAAGCAAGCAAGACCCAACAAATTAATCAACCCATAATTTCTTATTCACACCCCAAGAATGAGGGGTTATAGACACAAATCAAGAAATAATCAAATATACTTAAAATGATAAAGAAATCATAGGTAAAAGAGGTTTAACCTTAAAAGTTGCAAAGGAAGGTAAATGGAGAAGACCAATTTCAAAAGTAGGAAGATTTTCTTTCTTCAAGCTTCCTCAAAACCCTCTCCAAAGTTGAGAGAAAACTTCAGAACAAAGTTTTAATAATAAAAATATCAAGTGTAGAATGTTTCTTTCTCTAAATTTTTAAATCTAATTAATATTAGAGTTTAGTATGTATAGACTTTAAAATTGTGCTGATGAATCTTTTGGCACATTTAGTCGTGATTTAATGAATCACCCTTCCTTAAGTTCTTCTCCACTTGCATTATTCGTTCTTTTCTTTTTGTTTTGGATCAATGTACAGTAATCTTCTGCTTCACGAAATTGATCGGCGATGCACCAACTGCTCCTTTTCATCGCCTTTTCATCCACATCCTTCAGGGTTCACTTGCTGTAACAGAAGGCAAAACTTTTCTATACGTCCGATAACCAAGTTTGCTTGGTATTGTGCACCTTTGCATCTTCTGATCTTTCATTTTTTTTACTTCTGTTTTGCACCTAAGTGTCTATTCCCCTACCAAATCCTCAAATACCTAAAACTTAGGAGTTTTTATTAGATATGGAGAAAAAATATATAATCGAGGACACGATTTGCATTAAAATAAGGCCCTAGATGAGTCCAATTTGAGAACTCAATAGATGTCCAGATAATTAGTGATTGTTAATTGATTCATTTTACATTGATTATTTAAAGACCAAGAAGAAGAGGAACAAATTTGGAAAGGGAATTTTCAAGGTTATTAGGGTTCAAGCTTGTTTTGAGGTAGGTGATGGTTCTAGACACGACCCTAAAGCACCCCCTAGAAGTTAGGGAGAACCCTCATTTCGTGACTGGGTGTACTTGACCCTTTGTGGTCTTGTACAAGCCCTTTACTATCGTTTATAACATAAGACATGAAAATTGGTGTGGAAATTTAAAATTTTTCATGAATAATTAATAAAAGACAATCTTCCATAAATACATAGAGAATCTCGTCGTCACAAGCCAACTTAAAGACACAACATAATAGACATAATATCTTAGGGACATGTCCCTCTACAATAAAGTAAAATACATAACAAGTCTTTAAGTAAAAACTACAAAAAGGATTATGCCCTCGAATATATGAGGAGATACTTTGCCTTGAGAGAAAACTTTCCCAAGGTCTTCCTACTAGACTTCAAACCTTCAAAAGCTTCCAACCTATACTTATATAGTATAGAAAAGTATGGGGTTAATATTAAACAATGTACTAAGTATGGCATAGGCAAAAACATGCAAAAACGGACATTTTAGTAAAAAATATCTTTTCATGCAATTTAAGTAAAGCATTCATGAATACAAAGGAAAACATCATACTAACAATCATTTACAAATTAAATAAGAATTACCATAATTTTAAGCCAACAAGAACATTACAATAAACAAACTTGACCTTCATAGTGAACTCCTTAAGCATTTATAGTAAATACATTTGAACATTGACAATGAATCCTTTAAAGCATTCACAATAAATTCAACTGGAGCAATTACAATTAAATATCCTACACTAAAAATAAAAAAAAAAATAAAAAAGATAGCTTGTCTCGCCCCGGAGGTGAGAAAAGTTGAGAAAAAAGTGGCAAACGGGTGCGTAACGCGTGGGAATCTGCCGAACACTTCGGCCAGAGTGAACTTCCAAGGCCAAGCAAAAGAGAAAGTGAACTCATTTTCCTTAAGAGTTTCCCTACCTCGTAATTATCCTAAGACTCACTAAGGTAAGATATGGAGAAAGTATGCATATGCCTCCTCCAATACACACCAAAGAAACCCTCATGACCACCCCTTTAGGCTTAATAAACTCGGGATAAACAAGCCCCTCAATCAATGGAAAGACATTAAAAGACACCCAACAAACCACCAAAGTCTTCCCTTTCGGAATGCCTACTTAGTGCAGTGAGTAGATAGCGTCTCATACCACCACCTACCCTAAGTAGTATGTTATTTTAGAAGACTTAGTTAAATCAATTCTTTGTGGGGGATTTTCTTAACCGACATAGACCATGAGAGCTAGACATGAAATCCAGATATTAACCCCTATCGGATGAGGGATCCTCACTTGCCTAGAGTAAGGTCATGCTTCTTTTCTTTTACATGGCTTTCCCAATAGCTAAACCTATCTTACACATAGTTACGGGATAAGAAGATTATTACTAAGTAACTCTTTCTCCACTAACGAGGAGTACTCATCTCAAGAGGTACTTTGGAAATACAACATCTCAACTCACAAAGTGTAATCCACCTCTCCTTCATATCCTCTCGGTGCTACGCATAACTCCCCACTGATTTTTTAACATAGTAGTCTATCATAGAAAGCTCACTAGGAATGGAGAATTTGCTACTAGACACCACATCTTAACTCACGAAGTGTGTCCACCTCAATATTCCCCTTTTTACTCAACTTGGTATAATACATTCTTTAAAGTGTGTGTGTGTAGATGTGCACACCTTGCATATAAGATTCATTTCATTTTCATCAAGTTCTACACATACTTTAACCTTGGTTCATCAAGTTACACACCCTACATGCTTCTCATAATCATATACTTCATTTAGACTTAAACTAGGTCAAGCATTCAATTCAAGCTACACCAAAACACAATACAAGACCCATTTCGGATATCTCTTCATTTCACATGTTAGACCTTCAATATTAAATATTCAAACATACTAAATAACATCAAGTTCCTCAATTAGCACCGCCATCCATAAGATGGACCATACCACTCAATATCAATTCATAATAAGGACTACATAATGAAACTAACTCAAGATCAATTTAAACCATCATAACTCATAAGCAATTTATAAATATTTCACCATATTAAGGACTTTATTTCAGTAGCTACACCAACATGACAAATAAAAGAAGACCCAAGTTCATACTCTACTCAAATCATACTCACATAACCCAATTTCAAGCCAAAAGTTGAAGTATACATAAAAAAGAGTTTCATTAGATTTTTAACATCAAAATCATCAATTCAACCCAAAATAAATACATATAAACCATTAAAACTTAATACAAAAAGACTCCTACTAGAAATCAAAGTTAGAAAGAGTTTGACTTTAGGAACCCTTTTTGGAAGTTGGCTTCTTGAATGAAAAGATATTCAAGAATGGATACCATACCTTACTTAAGAAATCCAAGATTTTTTTATGAATAGACACGTCCAACAAGCCCTCCTATCCTTCCTTGACCTCTAGCTTTCAATGGAGTCTTGAGATAGTTTGTCTTTAGAAAGAGATTTTGAATATTTTGAATAGAGGGATCTTGTCTAGGTGTAGGGTTTAAAACTATTTTAAGATAACCTAAAACACTAAAATTATCCACCTAGGGTCTTAAAAGACTTGGGGTGTATTTACATAAAACACCTCAAGTTTGCAGCACCTTCACAAATTTGCAGGCCTCACCGACGGACCTTCACCAATGGACCGTCGTTGAGCCAACGGACCGTCGTTGAGCCAACGAACCGTTGGTAGGGTTTTGTTGGTGGATACTTTAGATCTAAATGGAGCGTGGACAAACTGAATTCACTGGTCGAATCGACGCCCTAGGTGGACGGACTGTTGAGGGACCAACGGACCGTCGTTAGGGTCGTCGATAGCCACTGCTTTTTAGCATATTTTACCCAAGTCTTGGGCCCTTCATCTAGGGCCCCTTGTAGGTCCTAGGTGGGGTCGTGCTCGGACGTTAAACCCCTAAACTATGTCATCTAGGTCTTAGGGAACATCCTATGCAAGTTTCAAGTAAAACGAACACGTAAAACTCGTCTAAACACAACAAGACACACTAGTACACTATGAGGCATACTTTCCGAACGTCATGGACGTTCTTGGTCGATTGAACTCCAAACATAGCCAAACTTCACACACTACCTAAGGACACTAAACTAACTTAGTTTGATGCAAAATCAACTGAAGAAACAACCACGAGGCTCTAGTTCACCTTAGTTCATTTTGGGGCATTTCGTGACCAGGCGTACTTGACCCTTTGGGGTCTTGTACAAGCTCTTTACTATCGTTCATCGCATAAGACATGAAAAGTAGTGCGGAAATTTAAAACTACTCACTAATAATTAATAAAATACAATCTTTCATAAATACATAGAGAATATCGTCGTCACAAGCCAACTTAAAGACACGACATAATAGACATAATATCTTAGGGACATGGCCCTCTACAATAAAGTAAAATACATAACAAGTCTTTAAGTAAAAACTACGAAAAGGATTATTCCCTCGAATATATGAGGAGATACTTTGCCTTGAGAGAAAACTTTCCTAAGATCTTCCTTCTAGACTTCAAACCTTCAAAAGCTTCCAACCTATACTTATATAGTATAGAAAAGTATGGGGTTAGTATTAAACAATGTACTAAGTATGGCATAGGCATAAACATGCAAAAACGGACATTTTAGTAAAAAATATCTTTTCATGCAATTTAAGTAAAACATTCATGAATAAAAAGGAAAACATCATACTAACAATCATTTACAAATTAAACAAGAATTCCCATAATGTTAAGCCAACAAGAACATTACAGTAAACCAACTTGACCTTCATAGTGAACTCCTTAAGCATTTACAGTAAATACATTTGAACATTGACAATGAATCCTTTAAAGCATTCACAATAAATTCAACTGGAGCAATTACAATTAGATATCCTACACTAAATGAGTGAACTTCCAAGGCCAAGCGAAAGAGAAAGTGAACTCATTTCCTTTAAGAGTTTCCCTATCTCGGAATTATCCTAAGACTCACTAAGGTAAGATATAGAGGAAGTATAAATATGCTTCCTCCAATACACACCAAATTAACCCTGAAGACCACCCCTTTCGGATTACTAAACTCGGGAGAAACAAGCCCCTCAATCAATGGCAAGACATTAAAAGACACCCAACAAACCACCAAAGTCTTCCTTTTCGGAATGCCTACTTAGTGTAATGAGTATATAGCGTTCCATACCACCACATACCCTAACCAGTACGTTTTTTTAGAAGACTTAGTTCAATCAATTCTCCGTGGGGGATTTTCTTAACCGACATAGACCAAGCGAGCTAGACATGGAATCTTGATATTAACCCCTATCGGATGTGGGATCCTCACTTGCCTTGAGTAAGGTCATGCTTCTTAGATTTTACATGGTTTTCCCAATAGCTACAAATATGTGGACACATAGTTACGTGATAAGGAGATTGCTACTAAGTAACTCATTCTCTACTAAAGAGGAGTACTTATCTCAAGAGGTACTTTGGAAATACAACATCTCAACTCACGAAGTGTAATTTACCTCTATTTCATATCCTCTCGGTGTGAGGCGTAACTCCTTATCGATTTCTTAATATAGTAGTCTATCATAGAAAGCTCACTAGGAATGGAGAAGTTGCTACTAGACACCACATCTTAACTCACGAAGTGTGTCCACCTCAAGATTCCCCTTTTTACTCAACTTGGTATAATACATTTTTTAAAGTGTGTTTGTGTAGATGTGCACACCTTGCATGTAAGATTCATTTCATTTTCATCAAGTTCTACACATACTTTAACCTTGGTTCATCAAGTTACACACCCTACATGTTTCTCATAATCATACACCTCATTTAGACTTTAACTAGGTAAAGCATTCAATTCAAGCTACACCAAAACACAATACAAGACCCATTTCCGATATCTCTTCATTTCACATGTTAGACCATCAAGATTAAATATTCAAACATACTAAATAACGTTAATTTCCTCAATTAGCACCGCCATCCATAAGATGGACCATACCACTCAACATCAATTCGTAATAAGGACTATATAATAAATGCAACTCAACATCAATTCAAACCATCATCACTCATAAGCAATTTATCAATATTTCACCATATTAAGTTCTTTAGGTCAGTATCTACACAAACATGACAAATACAATAATACCCCAGTTCATACACTACTCAAATCATACTAACATAACACAATTTCAAGCCAAAAGTTTAAGTACACATAAAGAAGAGTTTAATTAGAGTTTTAACATCAAAATAATCAATTCAATCAAAAATAAATACATTTAAACCATTAAACTTAAATACAAAAGACCCCTACTAGAAATCAAAGTAAGAAGGAGTTTGAGTTTAGAAACCCTTTTTGGAAGTTGGCTTCTTGAATGAAAAGATATGCAGGAATGGATACCATACATTACTTAAGGAAGAAAAATCCAAGAGTTTTTGATGAAGATACACATCCAACCGGCCCTCCTATCCTTCCTTGACCTCTAGCTTTCAATGGAGTCTTGAGAGAGTTTGTCTTTAGAGAGAGTTTGAATATTTCGAAGAGAGGGGTCTTGTTTAGGTCTAGGATTTAAAATTTTTTTAATATAACCTAAAAACACTAAAATTGTCCATCTAGGGTCTTAAAAGACTTGGGGTGTATTTACATAAAACACCCCAAGTTGGCAGCAACTTCACAAATTTGCAGGCCTCACCTACGGACCTTCACCAACGGACTGTCGTTGAGCCAACGGACCATTGGTAGGGTCTCGTTGGCGGATACTTAGATCCAAATGGAGCATGGAAAAATTGAAATCACTTGTCCAATTGACGCCCTAGGTTGATGGACTGTTGAGGGACCAACGGACCGTCGTCAGGGTCATCGATGGCCACTACTTTTTGGCAGATTTTGCCTAAGTCTTGGGCCCTTCATCTACGGCCCCTTTTAGGTCCTAGGTGGGGTCGTTCCCGGACGTTAAACCCCTAAACTAAGTCGTCTAGGTCTTAGGAAAATCCAATGCAAGTTTTAAATAAAGCGAACACGTGAAACTCGTCTAAACACAACAAGACACACTAGTAAATTCTAAGTCATACTTTTCATACGTCGTGGACGTTCTTGGTCGATTAAATCCAAACTACCAAACTTCACACACTTCCTAAGGACACTAAACTAACTTATTTTAACTTAAAATCAACTCAATAAACAACCACAAGGCTCTTGTTCACCTTAGTTCCTTTAGGGGCATTACAGTTGTGATTCTATATTTCTGTGATTTATGCTTGTTCTTGCTTCAGTATGAAAGTTGTATATGTATGAATGATACAATGTTTATCACACTTGCTTTAAATGGGATAGATGAACTATCATTGCTATGAAATCATGACATGAATGTATGATCTTGACGATGTACTTATGTTTTTGATTGTGGTGTATGAATGGGATAAGATTGCCCCATTACAAAATAACTTTTCTTTGATATGATTTACACATTCGGCATAATTTTGGATCAGATTGCCGCTTCTCGGTATAATATTGGATTGGATTTCCATGTTACGAAATAAACATGTAATGAAATATCAACGTTTCGGCAAACTAACTTTTTTTGTTTGGTTTCCGTGAGAGGAGAAATGATGTGATGATAAATGTTAAATGTGTTTTAAATTCCTCAGTATGATAATGTTGTATATGTTTACATATATTCATGTGATTATTAAGTTATTTCACTTGTTTATGTTAAACTAGTGGGATAGCCGTGTGATCCTACTAGTACATATGTAACACCCTGAAAAAAAGAAGGTGAAATAGCCTCATGTGTGTTTATTGTGTTAATTTGAAGTTAAAATTAGTTACCTTAGTGTTCTTAGGAAGTGTGTGAAGTTTGGTTATGTTTGGAGGTCTAACGTCGATGACGTTCGGAAGGTGTGCCTTAGACAGCGCTTGTGTGTCTTGATGTGTTTGAATGAATTTTACATGCTTGTTTTGCTTGAAATGGATGTAGGAGGTCCAAAGACCTAGATGACTTAGATTAGTGGTTTAACGTCCGGGTACCACTCCATCTAGGATCCACGAGGGGCCCTAGAAGAGGACCCCAACACATAGACAAAAACTGCTAAAGCAGTGTCCATCGACGAGCCAATCGTCAGCTAGTCAACCAGGCGATGACTCGTCGACTTGGTCGTCATTTGGGCATGGATTCCTGAAGGTTTGGGTGTTTCAGATAGAACCAACAACACCCCATCGATGGGGCGTTGGTTTACAAACGGCCCGTTATTTATGAGTCATGGATGCTGCCTACGAAAGTTGTCTCTCCTGCTGCCAGCCTGGGGTGTTTTGTGTAAATTCACCCCAAGTCTTTTAGGATCCAATGATGATATTTTTAGGGTTTTTATGTTTTATTATATTACCTTTAAGTCCTAGACCTAGACAAGACCCCTCACTTCAAATATTTTAACTCCTTCTCTAAAGAAAACTCTCTCAAATGCACCATTGAAACTAAGACTCAAGGAGGGAAAGAAGGGCTATTTTGGAGGTGTGTCTTCACAAGAAATTTGTGGGTTTCCTTATATTTGAGTTATGATATCCATCCTTGAACCCTCTTCTATTCAAGGAGTCATTTCCAAATGATTTCAAAAGAGTTTTCAAACTCTACTTTCTTCTATCACTGATTTGAAGCATGGGTCTTCTTGTAAAGATGTTTTCATGATTTAAATGTGTTTATTATAGTATGAATTGATTATTTTAATGTCAAAACCCTAATAAGATCATGCTTGTGCATATTTAAACTTTTGTTAAGAAATAGGTTAACTGAGCATGTTTGTGTAGGATATGAACTTTGTTGTTCTTGTGTTGTTATTATGATTTATCTACTACCCTAAGGGCCTTATTATGATGAAATATTGAGAAATTGGTTATAGGTGTTGATGGCTTGGTTATATGGTGAGGTGCTTAGATTGTATGATTCTTATTATAAATTGCTCTTCAGTTGTATGGTCCACCTTCTTTGTGGCAGTGTTTACTTGATGAATTTGGTTATGTTTAGTATGTTTTGTGAGTGTTGCTTTGAAGGCTTAATATGTGAAAGTCAATGGTAATGAAGATGGTTCTTGAATTATGTTTTTAGGAAGCATGAAGTGCATATTTTGCTTAGGTTTTGTCAAAATGAAGTATATGATTATGTGAAGCATGTGAAGTCTGTGATTTGATGAATGAAATTCTAAAACATATATAGAACTTAATATGAATGGAATGATGATTATGTGCAAGGTTTTCTCACATGTACACATGGTCCACCTTCTTTGTGGCAGTGTTTACTTGATGAATTTGGTTATGTTTAGTATGTTTTGTGAGTGTTTCTTTGAAGGCTTAATATGTGAAAGTCAATGGTAATGAAGATGGTTCTTGAATTATGTTTTTATGAAGCATGAAGTGCATATTTTGCTTAGGTTTTGTCAAAATGAAGTATATGATTATGTGAAGCATGTGAAGTGTGTGATTTGATGAATGAAATTCTAAAACATATATAGAACTTAATATGAATGGAATGATGATTATGTGCAAGGTTTTCTCACATGTACACACACTCACACTTGAATGAATGTATGAAGCTAAGTTGAGTAAATAGAGGAGTTTTGGGGTGAACACTCTTTGTGAGTTGAGTTGAAATGGTTAGTAGCAACCTCACTACATCCTAAGAGCTTTCTAAGATCGGTCGAAGGTTGAATGCCCTTTCGTGAGTTGAAATGTGGTGTTCACTAGTTATCCTTAACCTATAGTTTAAACTGTTTAGAATCCGTCGAGGTTATGTCTAGCACAAAGAGGATATGAAGAAGAGGTGATTACACTTCGTGAGTTGAGATGTTGTATTCAAATGTACCTCTTGATATGAGTACTCATTGTTAGTAAACAATGAGTTACTTAGTAGCAATCTCCTATATCTTAATTATGTGCCCGCATAGGTGTAGCTAATGGGAAAGCCATGTTAAAGCTAAAAAAAAAAAAGGACATTGCTCTAGGCAAGTGAGGATCCTTCATTCGGTAGGGGTTACTGTCCGGATTCCATGTCTAGATCTCATGGACTATGTCGGTTAAGCTAACTCCCACAAAAGAAATGAATGTGCTAAGTCTTCTAAAGGAGTGATCTACTTAGGGTAGGTAGTGGAATGGGACGCTATTTATCCATTGCACTAGGTAGGCAATCCAAAAGGGGAGTCTTGGTGAGTCTTACGTGAATTGATTGAACTAAGTCTCTTAAAAGAATGCACTACTTAGGGTAGGTGGTGGTATGAAACTCAATCTATCCAGTGCACTAGGTAGGATCTTCCGAAAGGGGAGTCTTAGTGCCAAGTCTTCTAAAAGAGTGTACTATTTAGGGTAGCTGGTGGTATAGGAAGTGATATACCGTGGTTTCACGATATTATTAATACTTTTTCCTTAAGTTTAGTGTGTCCAAAAGCCTTTTTGTGATTATTTTTATATAAGTTTCTCTTTGTTTTGCAGGAAATCTGTCCAAAGATGAATGCGGAGATTTTGAGCGAAGAAATGCAGAAGAGACCACCTACGGAGCTTATGACGGTCCGTCGTGCCTGTGACGGTCCGTAGGTGGCAGCGTAGTGCAGCTGCTGAAGGAAGATGGGGAAGTCTGACCAAGTGTGGGGTTACGCAGCTTGTGACGGTCCGTCGTGTCTATGACGGTCCGTCCTGCAGGTTCGTCACGAAGTTCAGTGAAGTAATCCCAGTACCCAGATTCCAAGAGTTGAAGTGTTTTGGAACGAAGACCCTCGACGGACCGTTGTGCCTATGACGGTCCGTCATACTTGACGTCGAGGGTAATGAAGAGAGCAGCAGAAGAAATTTCACAAGTATGGGACGATGGAATCCATGACGGCCCGTCGTGACCTAGACGATCCGTCGCGAGGTCCGTCGACCCAGCCGCGTTTTGACAGATTTCAAGCAAATAGAGTCCTTGTATAATTAGGTTTTTATTTTCTATAAATAGTTCGAAAAACCTCGTTTTAGGGGGTCGGAGTCTGGACCTTTGATTATTAGGTTAGACTCCAGACCATTGTTAGACTCCGTATTATTAGGTTACTTTGAGAATTCTTGCAAGTGATTTTTGGTGATTAATCAAGCAAACTTTTGGATTTTACTCNAACATGTAAACCCTAGTTACTTTGATTAATTGATTAACCTCCAACATTCAAAGTTGTTAAGTGTCTCTTTCAAGTTCGTTATTTATTTTCACTCATTTAGAAATATAAACCCCCCTTTTTATGTTTTTACTTTCCAAGAAATTCATTGACCAAACAATAGTAATAACAAGTTGAGTTAAGTCTAGACTATTTTCCTCGTGGGAACGATCCCAACCTCACTAGTTGGGTTATTTGCTTGACACGACCGCTTTACTTCTTATTTGAGAAGTAAGTTTGAGCGTATCAAATTTTGGGGCAGCTACTGGGGATTATAGCTTTTAGATTAACTTAAACTTATTACTATAGTTTAGTTGATATTTTCTTGATTTTACTTTGTTTTATTGTTTTTGATTTGTGCAGAACCACCCTCCTTGTATGCCAAATACACGGAGAGGAAGAGGCATACCATCTTGATGAAGTCTGAGTAATCAAGTATCCTCAATCGTGCCGCGACATTAAATCAGGCGCTTGTTGGGAGGCAACCCAATACTTATAGTTTTTCTTTTTTTAGTAATGGTAGCATTTTTTTTTACTAATGAGTTTTAAATTTGCAAGAAAATTACTCTGCAGCAGTCCTGACGGATACAGCGACGGATCGTTGCTTCTGCGACGGACCGTCGCATGAATCCGTCGTACCAGGTACGTCTTTATGTTATGTTCAAACTAGGGCACACGCGACGGTGTGTCTTGATGTGTTTATGTGAGTTCTATGTGATCATTTGTCTTGAAATTAATGTGGGATATTCCTAAGACATAGATGACTTAGTTTAGGGGTTTAACGTCCGGGTACAGCTCCATCTAGCACCCACGAGGGTCCCTAGAAGAGGACCCCAACACTTAGACAAAAACTGCCAAACTAGTGTCCATCCACGAGCCAATCGACGGCCAGTCAACCAGGCGATGGCTCGTCGACCTGGTCCGTCGTTTGTACATGGATGCCTGCCACTTTGGGAGTTGCAGATACAACAAACGAGATCCCATTGACGGGGCGTTGATTGACAAACGGCCCGTATTTTGTGAGTCGTGGATGCTGCCTGCAAAAGCTGTCTCGCCTGCTGCCAGCTTTGAGTGCTTTCTGTAAATTCACCCAAGTCTTTTAGTACCCTAGGATGATATTTTTAGGTTTTTGAAGTTATATTAGATTATTTTTAAGTCCTAGACCTAGAAAAAACCCCTCACTTCAAATACTCATACTCCATCTCTAACGAAAACTCTCTCAAAGGTACCACTGGAAATAAGACTCAAGGATGGCAAGAAGAGATGTTCTGGACGTGTGTCTTCACCAAAAAATTGTGGTTTTCCTTCTCTTTGAGGTATGGTATCCATCCTTCAACCCTCTTCAATTCAAGGAGTCATTTCCTAAAGATTTCAAAAAGGGTTTTCAAACTCTACTTTCTTCTATCTTTGATTTTAGGCATGGTTCTTCTTGTAAAGGTGTTTTAATGATTCAAATGTGTTTCTTCTTGTAGAGGTGTTTTACTGATTCAAATGTGTTTCTTCTAGTTTGAGTTGATGATTTTAATGTCAAAACCCTAATGAACTCATATTTATGGATATTTCAAACTTTTGGTAAGAAATGAGTTAATGAGTGTTTGTGTAGGATATGAAATTTGGAGTTGGTCTGTTGTTATTATGATTTAGCTACTGCCCTAAGCCCTTATTATGATGAAATATTGAGAAATTGGTTATAGGTAGTGATGGCTTGGTTATATGGTGAATTACTTATGTTGTATGATTCTTATTATAAATTGCTCTTGAGTGGTATGGTCCACCTTCTTGGTGGCGGTGTTTACTTGATGAATTTTTTTATGTTTAGTCTGTTTTTTGAGTATCTTGAAGGCTAAAATGTGAAAGGAAAAGCTAATGAAGATGGTACTTGTATAGTGTTTTTGTGAAGCTTGAAGTGCATGTTTTGCTTAGGTTATGTCTAAATGAAGTATATGATTATATAAAGCATGTGAAGTGTGTGATTTGATGAATGAAAGTCTAAAACATGTATAGAAGTTAATATAAATGAAATGATGCTTATGTGCAAGTGTTCTTACATGTAAACACACTCACACTTCAATGAATGTATGAACCTAGGTTGAGTAAATAGAGGAGTTTTGGGGTGAACACTCTTCGTGAGTTGAGATGAAGTGTTTAGTAGCAACCTCACTACATCCTAAGACCTTTCTAAGATAGGTCGGAGGATGAATGCCTTTCGTGAGTTGAGATGTGGTGTTCACTAGTTATCCTTAACCTATAGTTTAAAATGTTTAGAATCTGTGGGGGTTATGTCTAGAACAGAGAAGATATGAAGAAGAGGTGGTTACACTTCGTGATTTGATATGTTGTATTCCATTATACCTCTTTCTATGAGTACTCCTCGTTAGTAGACAATGAGTTACTTAGTAGCATTCCCCTTATCCTTTAACTATGCGCCCGCATAGGTGTAGATAATAGAAAAGCCATGTAAAAGCTAAAAAGAAGGACCGTAGTCTAGGCAAGTGAGGATCCCTCATCCGGTAGGGGTTCATGTCCGCATTCCATGTCTAGTTCTCATGGTGTATGTCAGTTAAGATAACTCCCACAAAAGAAATGAATGTTCTAAGTCTTCTAAAGGAGTATTCTACTTAGGGTAGGTAGTGGAATGGGACACTATTTATCCATTGCACTAGGAAGGCAATCCGAATGGGGAGTCTTGGTGATTCTTATTTGAATTGATTGAACTAAGTCTCCTAAAAGAACGTACTACTTCGAGTAGGTGGTGGTATGGGATGCTATCTATCCATTGCACTAGATAGGACCTTCCGAAAGGTTAGTCTTGGTGCCAAGTCTTCTAAAAGAGTGTACTATTTAGGGTAGGTGGTGGTAAGGGATGCCATCTACTCATTGCACTAAGAAGGCATTCCGAAAGGGAAGTCTTGGTGTTTTGTGGGGTGTTCTTCTATTGTATTGCCATTGAGTGGGTGATTGTTCTCCGGAGGTGAGTATGCCACAAAAGGAGGTTCTTGAGGGTTGCTTGGGTGGGCATTGAAGGAGGCATATGTGTACTTCCTTCATATCTCACCTTAGTGAGTCTTATGATGACCTTAAATAGGGAAACTCCGACGGAAATGATGCTTACTTTCTCATTGGCAATACTTTGGAAGTTCACTACTTTGGAGTTTTTTTAATTCACTGTAATGTCCTAACTAGTTCACTGTAAAGTTGGAATGTTTACTGTTAAGTGTATTCTTTGACTAAAATTTTGGGAATCCTTCTCGAAGTGCTCGAAGTGTTAAATGATGGTTCTTGTGATGTTTTTCTTTTATATTCTTTATTGTTTTACTGAATTGGCAAAAAATGTTAATTTACTAAAATGTCCCTTTTTGTATGTTTTTGCATATGCCATAATTAGTACATTATTTTTACTAAACCCATACGTTTCTATACTATCTAAGTATAGGTTTTGGAAGCAAGGTTGAAGACTAGAAAGTAAAGCTTGGGAAAGTATCTCTCAAGGCAAAGTATGTCCTCATATATTCGCGGGGCATAGTCCTTTTCTTAGTTTCTTATTTAAACCATAAAATTATCAGTTATATATTTTTCATCTAAATAAATAGAAAAAATTGTTTAATCGTTACATTAACACATCACTCTGTTTTAACACGACAATGATATCACCAAACATATATTATGATAAATTATGTAAGATTTAAATGATTAGATATCAAGATATTTCTAATCATTCAATATATATTTAAAATTCTTGAGAAATGTGATAATGTCAAATCATTTAATTTTCTGTTGAAATGTTTTTAGAACCTACTAAAATTTACCTTTTTTTTTCTTATAAGAATCTAATCTTGGAAAGGTTGGTCAAAAGTTTAAAAAGATTATTTATGACCACGTGAAGCACGGGTAAATTACTTAATTGTTATATATTATGGTAAAATATTAGATGAGGCTAATATACCTAGAATAAAAATGTAAGTATGGTAATTCTTAATAGGTTAACATTACCAATAAGGAAATTGATAATCTCTCACCACATCGATAAGCCGTTAGTTAAAATATTTTAATCCATTCTCCAACAATTAGTCGATAACCCAATACCAATAAGTCATAAGCCAATTTTTCGGTTGGCTTATATGTTACTATGTTTAAAACACCCCCAAAAGCAAGGAAGGAAAGCATAATACCAAAAAAAATTCTTACTTCATATCTCCAAATAAGTGCAAAAATCAAAATATTATAATTCCAACAAAATAATGAAAAAATGATGTTGGTAATTTTGAGAGAAACCTAAGGTAGAATATCTACTTGAAGGTACAAATATTGTACTTTTGAAAAGGAGATTATTTACATGCATGCAGATGCTTTAGGCAAAAATGTTGAAAAATATCCATGCACCTAATATTAAAAACAAAAAAAAAACTAAATTAGATATTTTAAATCCCTATATTATAATGAAAAAATTAGTAAAGTAGTCACAATTTCTAACTTAATTAATAAAAACATCTACATTTCAAAATATTTAGTTAAAATGTCAAAATGTCAATATTTTAAAAATAATTTGTAAATACTATTATTTGTCTTTCCTTTTATTTCTCAAAACAGTCCAACATTAAATATATTCACTATCCATTTAGACTTCTTCTAGACTTTAATACCATTAAATTTATTTCCATCTTTAAGATTTTTAAATTTTTTTCTCTTTTACAATTTTCACCATTAATGTCTCTCATTGTTGAAGAAGAACTAATTATTCAAGTTCATATCAATTTGTTCAGATCTATCGATTAATTCAAGAAATCTCTCAATACATAAAGGTATTTTCGTAATCATCTTTTATTTTGCGAGATTTCATAAGATTTTATTTTCAAAATAAAAATTATGTTGAATTTTGGATTGTATGTATTACAATTTTTTCGTCATTTTTTCGATTTTTATATGAGTTTGTTGACATACTCATCAAATATTTATGCATTTTGAATTTTCGTATTTGAAACACTATTTTATGATTTTATTTTCATATTTGAGATTTAGTAGATTGTAATTTATAGTAAGCCACATAAGCACATAATATATTGTTTGATTTATTTTTATATACTAGCTTGAAAAGAAAAGTCAACCAGTGTTGGGCCTACAAGATAGTACCACATAGGTCGAAAAGGGGTAGAAAATTATTAATAAAATAAGTTCAGGAGAGTAATAGGACATTAGTATAGTATAAGTGTGTCTCTGAAATTTCGGGCTAGGTTGAGGGGGTACTTGTGCATTATCCCTACATTATTTGATGTTAATCTATGATATTTAGTTTAAATTTCATTTACACATGCCTAATTTATGATTTACAACCATGATACTATGATAAAGCCATGAACTATTAAATATGAGTTTATGAAGATATGCATGTTTTCATAAAGTTATTATAAATGAATTAATGATGCTATGAAAGAAAATTATCTGTGCTATGGTTAAAGGATTTCTCACTTACTATGATGATCATGATTTTAAAGGTATTTCTCACAAATGAATTCACATTGGTTTTCACATCCATGTTATTTTAAGTTTAAGGAGTTATTCTATGTTTTTATCTCAAAAGTGTGTATTGGTATTGATCATTATCTTTAGTATGTTAAATTGATAATCGGCTTTTATCTATTCCGTTGAGATTTAGACTTAGCACCGAGACGATTTTGGAGGTGGAGGCTCAAGTAAGATAGTCTCTAGTATCATGCCTATGTTTGTGTCTATTGCCTCATACTTAGTACATTCCATGTACTAATGCATACTTGTGTCTACATTATTTCACTATTGTATGGTCCAAATCTCCTACCTCTCATACTCGTGGCTAATTGGTTCTCTATAGGCTTTGAAAATTGGTGAGTCCTCATAATCCGAGGACCGAGAGTCTTTTATTGCATTATGTTATTTTTGTCTTAGGCTTTCTATATGATGTGTATGTATTTTGTCCCAATCACTTTCCTAATGATGTATTAGATGGATTTGAGACTTATGTTAGGCTTCTACTTTTGTCAAACTCTTTTGATGTATAAATTCTATCTTTTGAAGCTTTTACTTCTACTATTTTGTATGATGTATGTTAAGTGAATTGTGTAGGACCTCTCGGGGTTTTATATGACATGTTTTGCCAAGTATATACTTTGGATCGTGACATTAGAATTTTCCTATGATAGATTAGCAGACAACTTTCTTAAGAAAAATGGTCTCTCGGTGTATCCTAAAAAGGTTCCATAATGGCTATTAATAGTAGTGATGTCTTCTGTATAGATCCATCAATCTCTCAAACGACATTTAGTCGTCTGACCTTATATCCCAGAATAAGATCTTTTTAATCATTGATCAATTTAATAAAAGTTTGTCCTTATTGCTCTTTGTTCTAACCTGCAATGGTATAGTTGATTTGTCTTTCTTAATTCCACTTTTCAAGATATCATGTTTCTAGGTAATAAATCAATATCCTCCTCCAGCCCCTCATTTTCCTATATACTTCTTGGCTTGTAACTGCTCAATTTGTCTCTTTATCTCTACATAATTTATTTAAAAAATTGTTCTAAATCGCTGTTTTCGTGTTGTTAAGTTCACTAAATTCCCCCAAAAAAATGCACAATTTTTGTCCACCACATACCAAAAGGGATTCTTCCTAGTGTTAAGATTTTATTTTCTATTTCTTAGTTGTTCTGTTTGCTAGGAAAAACAAGCCTCGATTATAAGAAAAATAGAATTCTTTTCTTTGTCTCTACTTAATTAATAAAAAGATTGTTCTACATTTATAACTAAATAACACTTAAAAAAAATAACACGAAAATAAGGAATTTTTCTTTTCATAACAATGCAAAATAATACATAATTACATAAAAATATGGGTTGCATACCAATCCATTTTGGACAACCATACCGTAACCCCAAAATGAAAAAAAAAACATAAAATCATAATCTAACATAAGAAAGATCTAATGAAATATATAAGTCATATCTTATACTGTTAATTAACAGTTGAACTATATTCTAAGAAAGCTTCACTTCTAATTTCAGAATGAAGCTATTTGTTCTTCTCCTCAGTTAGCTTCTTAACAACTTGTATTCATATCATAAATCTAAGAAGAAGAAAAGCGAATAGTAGATGATAGAAAAGAACAGAATGTGATGACCTAGGAAGCAATTAACAGGTATTTATAGTGATGTTTGATTGTCTTTTCACCTACCAAAATTTTTAATGGTGCATATTGAATCATGATAGATAAATTTATTTTAGTTTCAAAATTCAAAGAATCACAGAATTTGAAGAGTTTCATACATTATTGTTTCATGATAGATAAATTTATATTAATTTCAAAATTCAAAGAATCACAAAATTCGAAGAGTTACATACATTATTGTTTTTTACTCTAATTTAATTCAACCTAATTAATTATAATTTTAATGTCATAACTAAAACATTAAAGTGTAGTTGTTAGACTTCATATTCTATCATTATGTAATTAAATATTAGTATTTAAAAAATAAATTAATTTATTTTAATTTGGTGGAGGGGCAAAATGGTAATTCAACTTTTAAGGTTAGAGCTTCCCACTTATAATAATATATGATATTCATATTTAATAATTTCAAATTTTGCTTATAGGGTTATTCATTCACAAATAAATACAGATTCAGATTTGAATTTGGTGAAAAGAATTGGAAAAAAGGAACATAGCAAACAAAGAAAAAAGAGAGAGTCAAAGAAGAAGGTTGCGAAATTATATTCATATCAGAATAATATTCATAGATATTTGTTTGTCAATTATTTTTCTTTTACTCATCATTTGTATTTTTATTAAGAATATTGTATTTTTTTTTTATTTGTAGTCATTCAAATACGTATCTTATATGAATTTGTATTTCTTAAGCATAGATGTATCCTATTTTTTAACAGTTAATTTATACTTTTTTGAATATTATATTCTGATTATATCATTTTCACTATGTATGCTATCTCATATGAATGTTTATTTCTTAAACATATATGTATCCTGTTTTTCAACAGTTAATTTGTAATTTTTTTTAGAATATTGTATACTGATTATATTATTTTACTATGTATGCTATATGTTTTCCAGAATCTTGTATTCTCATTTCTTTCATAGTCAATTTGTATTTATTTTTTTAGAATATTATATCGTTCCTCAACAAATTTATTATTTCCACCAAGTATGCTATTTTTCCCCAAAAATCTTGTACCGTTTCATAAATCATTCATACATATTGAGATACGTGTGTGTGTGTGTATATATATAT